>NC_039506.1:18475850-18781914 GCF_003672135.1 Ooceraea biroi
TCTCGCCGCGCACTTGCATTCGGCGGTAGGCCGGAATAATACAGCAATTTTTAATAATTAATAACTCGTTAATTATTGCGAAAATTGTAAAATGGTATCAAACTTTTCGACTCAGTTCAGTCCGCTCTATCTGCACACGAGCATTGTCCCATTCTTTCTGAGACACCCTATACAAAACACAGGTGGCCAGCATAATGTTTTGTAGTACTGTAGTACCCAATGTTTAGTTTTATCTGTGTAATTTGTGATATTTGTAATAGTTTGTTGTATAATATTTCATAATATTTAATAATATTCAATAATAGTTTATTATATATACTTACAGTGACTGTAAGTATATATAATCGGATAAATAACTATATATATATATTGCTTTCTTTATTTTAATCTCTCCTATTACATGTATTTTATTTGTTCTCTTGCGTTTACATTAATAATGATTCCGCAATTAACTTAACTTGACCTTTTTCTATAATGGGCAATTGACATAACGTTCTCATTTCACCTTCATATAAATACCACATTTGAATAACGCGGTATTAACATGGCGCATGTCACATGACAGCCGACCAATCAGAGGAAGGAAACACCGTCACGATCTGCATCACGGCATGGGACATTTTGCACAATTTTTGATCGTCATCTCCCTATCTTTTTGCAGGCATCTTGCCGGCATCTTGCACATTTCCTGTTCACTGGGAATGATACGCTTGTAATTCTTTCTACGAATCTCCCCGGCGAATCGAAGAGCCTCGCGTCACTTTTTACAGCGTCGAGAAATATTATTGTTAGCAATGTAAATAAAGAGCTCGCTCGGTGTGCATTAAGAAGAGAATAAATCAGCTTCGCTAACAAACAAACAATGGCAGACTCCTTAATCTCGCGTAAAATTCATTGCATTCTATTACGAAGAAATGGACCGAAAATATCGCGGAGAACGATTAATTTCATTTTCGTTTCGATCTACGCACGGATTTTTCGAAATATGCGCACGCGCACGACCGAATCCGTCTCACGCGCGACGGCCATTAGCCATTAACGTCACGTGACGACGGAAATCTCTGATTTCTCAGCGTCGGCGTGCGTTTATTTACTCGTGTCGCGCGTGAAACGGCCGCGTTTTTACCGCGAAGCGTCGTACATCGTCCGACTGACATGTACAGTGTTTTCGTTCATCGTGCGGGGGTTAGCAATACAGTTATACAGCGATCGCGTTTAGGAAGAAGAATCGCGCCTCTCTCCCTCCCACCCTCCCTCTTTCCCTCCTTCCTTCTCTCTCTTTCTCTCTTCACAGCCGCGTTTGTTCTTCAACGTCTCCCGATTTCTTTCACGCCACGTCTCGACCGCAGCTCGCGGTCTTTCTCAAGCCCTTGACGGTGCTCTCCCATCGCGTATCTCGTCCGTAGCACGTGCCGCTCGTAAATCGCTATCAAAGTTTCCGCGCAAACGGAGGCGCGGCTACCGCGTCGCGACCGGTTCTCCGAGGGCGCCGGGCAGCTTCATAAATAACGGCGCGGTTTCTCGCGGTGCGTGCGGTCGGGGATAAAATCGGCCGGATGCAGAGTAAATAATATTTTGTCACCGATACACCGGCCGCGGTAATTCAAGCGTCGCGCCGGGTGAAAACCGGCCGAGTTATTGGACAATGACACCCGCGACTCTGCGACAGTGACAGTGGCGACGCCTCGCGGCGTTTTATTTGCGCGCGCGAGCGTCCAGCGAGCGCGACAAATCAGGGACCGCTGAGCGGACAATGATACAATGAGCCGAACGAGGACCTGAGACGCGATTGCCGCCGCACGTAAACCGACAATAAAATCGCGATTAGCCGTTAACGACGGAAACCTCCGATTTGTCAGCGCCAGCGAGCGTTTGTTTAGCGACTGCTTCGCGCGCATTTTTTCTTGGAAATAATGCAATGAAATCATAAATAGATCGCGGAAGTGAATCGCAGTTTTGGTTCCACTCGATCTGCGTAAATTCTCTTCGGCGATAATTAAGAAAACGCTTTGACGGAGCTGTATCCCAGCAAACACAAAATATGACTATTATATAACACAGAAGTAACACGTAATATAACAACTGTTATATGTTATTAATGTTGAGGTTGCATAATTTACTTTGTAACTGCAATATAACTGCGTTATAAAACTGTTATATTGCTCTGTTATACATTGGTTATAACAATATAACAGTAATATAACTGAAATATGCGATATTATATAACTGTAATATTTGCATATTCTGTCTATGTTATATATCATTTTTAACATTCAGATGTCGAGTTGTCCGGTAGACGGCTTCGTTTCTCGCATGCAAAATATAATACAAAATATATATAGGAACGGTGATCACGGCAGGGCACAACTTGTATCGTAAGTCCATTTCTACGATGAAGTGGTACATTTTTGAACGAATAATAAATAAGAGGAAAGTACGAACTTGTACATAACGTTCAGGAAAATAAATTAAACATGCACCTGTAGTTGTGGAGAGAGAAAGAAAGAATAAATAATATATATTCCATTTATATAACATTTAAATAACATTTTAGTAACACGTGTTATATTATTGTTATATTACTGCAATTTCGTTTGAGTGGGAAATTACAACTAACATATACGTTACATGCAACGAACATGTTATATTGCGTGTTACATTCTGTTATATTATGGCAATATCATTGTTATATGACTGTGTTTGCTGGGATAATTTTACATACATAATTTTTAATCCAAATTTCAATGATCAGTGATAGTTGCAGTGCGGCATATCACGGCTTTTCATAATATAATTATTTCGTGATGCCGCGGACATTTGTTGGACATTCGCTGAAAATCGTTTGACTCTCATCTTCATCCGCGTGCGTCTTCATCCACGTCCACAAATTCAAGAGAAGCGCTAAACGCGGAGACGGCGCGATCGCGTCAGAGAGACACGAGACGAGGTCGGCCAGTAGGATGGATTACCGTCGGCTCTGCTCTACCCGAAGCTACACGCGAGTCGTGCCAAAAATATTTCCGCACGCTTGGTCACGCTGATCCTCCCGGCGAAAACGTGCAAATTGATCCGCGCCAGATTAGAAGGGGCCCGAAACCTATTTCTCGGAGCTGCCTCCAGCCTCATCGACCCAAGCTCGCATCAACCCGTTTCGATTCGCGAGCTCAAAGATCCATGTTCGATCGTTCCGCCCGGACGATCACGCGGCTTGACACTTCAAGTCGCACGTGGCAATATGCACGACGCATCGAGCTCCGCGCTAAAGCGCTTCCAGAAGTCGACGTTCCCTGGAACGAATCCGCTTCCACCGCTCGCGTTCGCTCGCCTCAAATGGAACCAGATCTCTCGCTTCGCCCGAAATAGCCGGGAGTCGTCGGGATCACCGAAGCGCCGATCGCAGGAATACCCGCGCGCGGACAGCGCCGTGATTTACGTTTCTTTAATCACTCGCACCGCGCCTTCTCTTTGGCGCCTTCACGGAAGCGGATCAGTGTCAGAACGCTTCTCACTCGTGTCCCAAACGACTTTGCGCAACGTCGCGCGATAATGCACAGACAGTTACGTGCAGCACTGTTGTGTCGCACTGGACAGCTTCTGGTTAAGAACAATGTACATTGTTTTAGGAACTGAAAAGGATGAATAGGATAATATTGTCGACGTTCATATTGTAATGTAAATCTGTTAATTTGTATTGTGAGTTTGTATAGCTTTGTCAATTTGCAGGGCTGTCACGCCGCGACCGACAAATATTAATAAATTCCGCTTTTCCAAGAGCCCGCACTGAAAACAAAATCTGGTTGCATTAATTAGAAATCTGGTAGGTTCAACCAGTTTGTCTGTTGGAAAATGGACGAATCAGAATTCCTTTAGGAATTACCAGATGAGCATGATTAATTCCTTCCTGTTAAATTTACCAGATTTTCTTGATAATAATACTAAATGTATTTAGTTAAATTAACATGACTGTTTAGTGAAAAGAAACGGTTTTCTGTTTCATTACCGTGAGTTTTCTTGGATTGCTGTAAATGAAATATCATGTTGATATTTATACAGGATGTCCCGTAATAATCGCCTAACCTCTCGCATGCCAATAGAGCAGATCGAGATGAACAGAAAAGTCCCATATCAGTTTGCGATATTCGCAATAATAATCGAAATATTGCATGTTAAAGTCAAGCGAATCCAGAGCGCGCGGAGGCAAGTGCCGAGCCGCTCGAGGTATAGGATTATTATTGCGAATATCGCAAAATGGTATGGGACTTTTCTCTTCATCTCGATCTGCTCTATTGGCATACGAGAGGTTAGGCGATTATTACGGGACACCCTGTATAAAAAAATATAAGAAGAGAACACGTTTTTTCATCCGCCATCACTTCACCAGCCACTTCACAACCATTCCACTAATTTCATTTCGCTACAGGAGGAAAACGTGCCCGTCCGTGCCGATCCGTTTCCCGAACATGCATCAACACGCACGACACGAAACAATAGAATGCTGCTGGAGTGCCCTGCGATTAACCAGAATTCTGATTGCATCTTCGTTTGTTCTTATGTCTAGTGTAATATAACTAGAAGTTTTATAGACCCAACTGGAAAATACTAACCAAATTCTTATAGTACAGTCTATCAAACGTTCTAGGTATAAAATATCCAGTCCTATCGTGATAATTAGAAATTCTTGGTTAGTTTAACCAAAATGCATTCTATCAGATACGTCTTGTTGATACAATTAAATCATTTTTCTCAGTGCGTTAACACAAATATTTAACCGAGATTCTTCGACGAATTTTCCACGATAAACAAATTCATAAAGAAAAAAAAAAGAAAGAGACTCGGCGCGAAAATAAACGCTTGGCGAATCAAACAATGCCGAGGAACTTAGCAGAAGCGCGCGCGAGATTGCCCTTGAATCACTCGTGTGATCAATCAGCGGTAAAAAGAAAATCAACCAGCTGGGACGCGAAAATTATGTTGACAAGGTACATCGAAACTGCCAACTCGCGTCGAAGTTGGCCGTTCCGTCGCATGAACGGAGAGTCTATTTTCCAGGAGCGACGACCGTGAGGAAACGAAGAAAAATCAATGCGCAACGGAGGATGACCTCGAAGAAGTGCCCCGCGGTGTCGGATTACGATCGTCCCACGCGTCCGACTTTTAGCGTCTTCATCCGTGCACGAGGGAGATCTCTTTCACGCCGCGCGATCGTCGGCGGTCGATCTAAACGGCGAGATGATGATTCGACAAAAAGGAGAAACTCGAGACACGATAATCCCCCTCTTGTGCGAGCGGCGTCTTCTCTCAGCACTCTTAGGAAAGGGCGCGCCGCGACGTACCGGCCCTTTTCCATACATTGGACAATCTTTCAATGTTCCATTCGAACAAATTTGTAAAGATATTTCTTCATTTTTCTGCGGAAAATGGTGCCAACGCGGGTTTCGAGGTAATCGAAAACTCGATAGTCGAAACGCGAAACGATGACACGTGATGATTCAGGGTCCCAAAGGAAGAAACCCGAGACGCGATGAACCCTTTCTTGCGCAAGCGGCGTGCCCTCTTTGCGCGGAAACATTAAGGAACAACTAATGCTTCTTTTCATTGAACTATATCTTTCTTCATAAAATGAGAGCTCCAAGATGCGTAACGTTGCGCACATTTTTGTAGAGAAACTGCTGGCGTACTCCAAATTTAGTAGTCAAATATTTATATATATCAATAATCGAAACACGAAGCGACGATTCGAAATTTAATAAGGAGAAACTCGAGACACAATAACTTCTTTCCCGCGCGACTGACAATGAACAATGCTGCAGTACCTGAGCCTCTCGAACTATTTGAACGATTTTCTTTCATGAAACGGGTCTTGAGATATTTCTTTGTTTTCTCGCGGAAGGCTGAAATTCAGAGTTCAGTGCGCTCGGAGTTCAGCAACTGAAACGAGGCGCGACGAGACGAGCGAGAGAAAGAAGCGCGTTTCACGACGATTCCTTTAATGGTAGACGGTGCTTTTTACCGTCAACCAGTTAGCGATACTTCCTCGGCACGAAGAACCGGCAGTGCCGATCTAATTACCCCGTTTTATTACCGACGCGTGTACGATGGTCGAAATTGTCGTTCGATCGTTTCCCCGCGAGGACGAAACGCTTCCCTCGTCCGGTCAGGATTTTGTAAGAGGCGAAAAATAACTAGGAGACTGCCTTAGATTTGAACTCGAACTCTCCGGGATCCCTGGTTCACACGCCTAGGTCTTAGGCTGTACGGCCAATACTCCTACTGTTGTGATCAACTTGTTTTCATTCCGATCCTCTATACGACCTGTCAGTCTCGACTGTCTTTCCAGATCTTACAGCTCGGCCAGCCTGACATTACATTCGTCCCCGAATGTCTCCAAATCGTTGATTAACTCCACTTGAGTCCCTCCCAACATCCATTTTTGGTTCACTCTTCTGAGTCCCTCCCAACATCCATTTTTGGTTCACTCTTCTGAGTCCCTCCCAACCTCCATGTTGGTTCACTCCTCTGAGTCCTTCCCAATCTCCATGTTGGTTCACTCCTCTGAGTCCGTCCCGACCTCCATGCTCAGGCTTCACTACCGGCCAGCTGCTTCTCAACTCCCTCCTCTCCGAGGGGTAGCGGATGAATCTCAACTGTCTTCGAGGGGTAGCGGATTTTATCCCACTTCTGAATTGTAAGAGGCGAAAAATAACTAGGAGACTGTCTTAGATTTGAACTCGAACTCTCCGGGATCCCTGGTTCACACGCCTAGGTCTTAGGCTGTACGGCCAATACTCCTACTGTTGTGATCAACTTGTTTTCATTCCGATCCTCTATACGACCTGTCAGTCTCGACTGTCTTTCCAGATCTTACAGCTCGGCCAGCCTGACATTACATTCGTCCCCGAATGTCTCCAAATCGTCGATTCACTCCACTTGAGTCCCTCCCAACATCCATTTTTGGTTCACTCTTCTGAGTCCCTCCCAACATCCATTTTTGGTTCACTCTTCTGAGTCCCTCCCAACCTCCATGTTGGTTCACTCCTCCGAGTCCTTCCCAATCTCCATGTTGGTTCACTCCTCTGAGTCCTTCCCAATCTCCATGTTGGTTCACTCCTCTGAGTCCATCCCGACCTCCATGCTCAGGCTTCACTACCGGCCAGCTGCTTCTCAACTCCCTCCTCTCCGAGGGGTAGCGGATGAATCTCAACTGTCTTCGAGGGGTAGCGGATTTTATCCCACTTCTGAATTGTAAGAGGCGAAAAATAACTAGGAGACTGCCTTAGATTTGAACTCGACTCTCCGGGATCCCTGGTTCACACGCCTAGGTCTTAGGCTGTACGGCCAATACTCCTACTGTTGTGATCAACTTGTTTTCATTCCGATCCTCTATACGACCTGTCAGTCTCGACTATCTTTCCAGATCTTACAGCTCGGCCAGCCTGACATTACATTCGTCCCTGAATGTCTCCAAATCGTCGATTCACTCCACTTGAGTCCCTCCCAACCTCCATTTTTGGTTTACTCTTCTGAGTCCCTCCCAACATCCATTTTTGGTTCACTCTTCTGAGTCCCTCCCAACATCCATGTTGGTTCACTCCTCTGAGTCCTTCCCAATCTCCATGTTGGTTCACTCCTCTGAGTCCTTCCCAATCTCCATGTTGGTTCACTCCTCTGAGCCCGTCCCGACCTCCATGTTCAGGCTTCACTACCAGCCAGCTGCTTCTCAACTCCCTCCTCTCCGAGGGGTAGCGGATGAATCTCAACTGTCTTCGAGGGGTAGCGGATTTTATCCCACTTCTGAATTGTAAGAGGCGAAAAATAACTAGGAGACTGCCTTAGATTTGAACTCGAACTCTCCGGGATCCCTGGTTCACACGCCTAGGTCTTAGGCTGTACGGCCAATACTCCTACTGTTGTGATCAACGTGTTTTCATGCCGATCCTCTATACGACCTGTCAGTCTCGACTATCTTTCTAGATGTTACAATTTCTTCTCTCCTGACAAAGGAGTCGATGCGTGATAATTCGAGATAAAAAGTGGTCCCGCGGGCGAACCGGGAGTCGCGCAGGATCGAGAGAAACGCACGTCCGGTTGCGCACGTTTGAACGCATCGTCCGTTCGCGTTAGCGTTAACGTATCGCATCGACAAAGTAAACAGGCGTTCGCTAGAACGGGGATGGGAAAGCGGCCTCGAGCGAGACTGGCTCGACGATCTAATTAAGATTCCGTTTCGTCCTGGGAGCCCTCGTCTTTTTAATGAGGCGAGAACGAGGGCGCGGGTAAGAAAAACGAGGTGGTGCGGCGGATAGAAATGTCCGGATTCTTGACGGGCCGACGGATGATCCTGAAGCGGAGCGACCACGCATCTATCTATCCGCATAATTACACCCTGAAACGAATCGCCTGTCTTTCGGCTGGGATCAAGAAACGTCGTTCAAGCGATCAAGGAGAGCAACAAGCTCGCTCGTTATCTCGGCGAACGCGCCTGCCTTCCCGAGTCGAAATTTTGCGCCTACTTTAATGCTTTTAGCAGTCGTACGAACCTACTTTTAGGAAAATAGAACCTAGAACTCTTACATTGAAACTCAAACTCCTACAAACAGATATTAAGATGCTATTTTGACCCTGCAACATTCGACTATAATCTTGATCGTAACCTGCTTTGACGCTCTAGCGGCAAAAAAGGAAATTTCGGACATATTTTAGTGTTAAAGTAGTAGCTAAATAGACGCTGAATAACGCCTCAAATGAAGAATTCGAGGTTCGATGTAGAACTAAAATTTCGACTCGGGTTGTTTCGGGCCTTGTTTCGGGAGATTCCGACTCTCCACGAAGACTCGCGAAAATCGACGAAGTCGTGACGAACTTCCGTGTGCGTGCCGGAATGCCGGATTCGCCCGAGTCCAGTACGCTCGCGGCATCGAGAGGGGGAGTAGCGTTTTCCGACGATTCATGCGTTCACGCAGGCGAGGCTATGGGCATGTATCCAGTGGAAAAACGACGCGATGGCCGATCGACTGACAAGATCGTCGTCTCTCGGCGAAATCTCCTCCTCGATACGTCCACGTCACGCTCTCTACCGCCATCCCTCCCCATCCCCGCGCGTATAAATCGCGCACCGCTCGTCTCTTTCATTGTCCAATTGGTAATATCAGCCGCTATTACGCTGTTGAATACATTTAATAGGCAAAAGATTGGCAGTGGCTCTCATCGCGCGCGCTCTCCCGGCGGCGGCTCTCTCCCGCGCTCTGAATTTAGTCCGAGAAAATGGCGTTTCGTGCGCGTCACCGTCACGGGGGTATCGTCGTCGGTCGATTCGGTAATAGCGGCCCCGCAGTCCGGCACCGGCATTCAACGACCGGACAATTGGACAATTGAGCTCAATCATAATAACGCTCATACGCATATCGTGCCCGCGGAGAGTGTTTCGTCCGTTCGCCGACGTTTTATATTTATTTATTTATTTATCCAAATATTTCAGCCCCGTCCGTCAAGTAGAGCGCCGTAACCCGCGGGACGAAACACTCCGCGGGCACGATATGCGTATGAGGAATCCCCCCCCCCCCTCATCGATCCCCTCCATCGATCGTTATTTAGGCGAGCGTCGCGACGAAACAAAACACGGCGTACATGTTGCACGTTTATGCACGTGGTCGCGCCGTTCGTTGCTGAGATTCCAACAAAATCTCCACTTTCCAGCACGTAGCAACTACGGTATATATGGTGGAAACCCAATGGCGCGGTTCGTACAAAGCGGTGCCTGTTCGCCAGATGTGACGGACCGAAATTTTCGACCCGCGCCTTCCTCCTTTCGAAACCGGCCACGTTAGAACCGTGGGTTCGTGGAAATCGACGTTTCCATTGTTTAGAACAATAAACGAGTGCCCACGCGCGCCGTCCTCCCCCGTCCTTCGCGCCAAATACGCCGCACTATTGCGTAACGGCTTCGCGATATCGGCGGAACAGTCGAACGGACGAAATCCGAAAAAGATTGAAAGACGATTGTTCAATTGACCTTGATAATTTAAACCGAAGTTTCCAACAAAGAGGATTTGTCCTTGGAAAGCAATGTCCAAAGTAACTTTGACAATTTAAAACAAAATTTCCAACAAAGTGGATCCAATCGATTTGATGCCGCAAATTGATGGAAACAGTATGCGCTTCGGCGATCGAAAAGAATATTCCGAAGAGAAAACGAAAGAACATTCAAGTCAATTTGATCGACTCGCCGCAAGTGTCATGCAACTTGAATTTATAATTGAAAACTAGATTTCCACACGGACTTAAAAATGTCCAAGTTAATTCGATTCTAATGGTCAGGCCACCGGATGTAATTAGCCGGAATCGATGATAAATGATTCCACCGCGCGAATATCGCGAGGATAAATGACCGCTGCGTCCATGCGACGCATGCTCCTGCCGGTAATTATATCCACGTCGGAGTATAATTATCGTCGCTAATTAATCGTCGCGTTCGCGATTCTCCATCCGCGTCTGCGTCGCGTTTTCGAGCACGAAAACTTCGGTCTACGTTATTTCAGCAGCCGCAGTAATCGTATGCGGTTTCCTTAAACCGTAAGCCGCAACAAAGCGCCAACGTCTCGCGTTTTAAATAGCGGTGATGCATCGGCGCGTTTTCCGAGACGTACACGTTAACGATAAGCTCCGCTCGCGAGACCGCAAGCGCCGATAATTAAGACGCGCTGCGAAGTCTAGCAGTAACGTGACTGGAAATAAACCGAGATCGAGTGGCGCGCGTGAAAGCCCGATAAAATCGACGATTTCTCGATTTCTTCGCGCAGATTTCACGAGATTCCATCACGTATCGCGAGAGCTCGTTTCTTACCCTATCGTTAATCCGGAACGCAAGCATCGGCATTCTAACAATCGTCGGAATTACGTTGTAACTGTAACGATTATAAAATGCAATTAATTTCTTTTGCATTCGCTTTTCTCTCCGTTTTTTTCCTCGCGTTTCACTTCCGCCAGCTTGCTTGTCAATCTTGTTCGCGCTGCTTCGTTCTCTATTTTCTATGTCGATTTTAGTAAAAAAGAATTAATTTATATTTTATTTTAATAAAAAGAGATTTAATTTAAACATTTGTAAGATCTGGAAAGACAGTCGAGACTGACAGGTCGTATAGAGGATCGGAATGAAAACACGTTGATCACAACAGTAGGAGTATTGGCCGTACAGTCTAAGACCTAGGCGTGTGAACCAGGGATCCCGGAGAGTTCGAGTTCAAATCTAAGGCAGTCTCCTAGTTATTTTTCGCCTCTTACAATTCAGAAGTGGGATAAAATCCGCTACCCCTCGGAGAGGAGGGAGTTGAGAAGCAGCTGGCCGGTAGTGAAGCCTGAACATGGAGGTCGGGACGGACTCAGAGGAGTGAACCAACATGGAGGTTGGGAAGGACTCAGAGGAGTGAACCAACATGGAGATTGGGAAGGACTCAGAGGAGTGAACCAAAAATGGATGTTGGGAGGGACTCAGAAGAGTGAACCAAAAATGGAGGTTGGGAGGGACTCAAGTGGAGTGAATCGACGATTTGGAGACATTCGGGGACGAATGTAATGTCAGGCTGGCCGAGATGTAAGATCTGGAAAGACAGTCGAGACTGACAGGTCGTATAGAGGATCGGAATGAAAACAAGTTGATCACAACAGTAGGAGTATTGGCCGTACAGCCTAAGACCTAGGCGTGTGAACCAGGGATCCCGGAGAGTTCGAGTTCAAATCTAAGGCAGTCTCCTAGTTATTTTTCGCCTCTTACAATTCAGAAGTGGGATAAAATCCGCTACCCCTCGAAGACAGTTGAGATTCATCCGCTACCCCTCGGAGAGGAGGGAGTTGAGAAGCAGCTGGCCGGTAGTGAAGCCTGAACATGGAGGTCGGGACGGACTCAGAGGAGTGAACCAACATGGAGGTTGGGAAGGACTCAGAGGAGTGAACCAACATGGAGATTGGGAAGGACTCGGAGGAGTGAACCAACATGGAGGTTGGGAGGGACTCAGAAGAGTGAACCAAAAATGGATGTTGGGAGGGACTCAGAAGAGTGAACCAAAAATGGATGTTGGGAGGGATTCAAGTGGAGTGAATCGACGATTTGGAGACATTCGGGGACGAATGTAATGTCAGGCTGGCCGAGCTGTAAGATCTGGAAAGACAGTCGAGACTGACAGGTCGTATAGAGGATCGGAATGAAAACAAGTTGATCACAACAGTAGGAGTATTGGCCGTACAGCCTAAGACCTAGGCGTGTGAACCAGGGATCCCGGAGAGTTCGAGTTCAAATCTAAGGCAGTCTCCTAGTTATTTTTCGCCTCTTACAATTCAGAAGTGGGATAAAATCCGCTACCCCTCGAAGACAGTTGAGATTCATCCGCTACCCCTCGGAGAGGAGGGAGTTGAGAAGCAGCTGGCCGGTAGTGAAGCCTGAACATGGAGGTCGGGACGGACTCAGAGGAGTGAACCAACATGGAGGTTGGGAAGGACTCAGAGGAGTGAACCAACATGGAGATTGGGAAGGACTCGGAGGAGTGAACCAACATGGAGGTTGGGAGGGACTCAGAAGAGTGAACCAAAAATGGATGTTGGGAGGGACTCAGAAGAGTGAACCAAAAATGGATGTTGGGAGGGACTCAAGTGGAGTGAATCGACGATTTGGAGACATTCGGGGACGAATGTAATGTCAGGCTGGCCGAGCTGTAAGATCTGGAAAGACAGTCGAGACTGACAGGTCGTATAGAGGATCGGAATGAAAACAAGTTGATCACAACAGTAGGAGTATTGGCCGTACAGCCTAAGACCTAGGCGTGTGAACCAGGGATCCCGGAGAGTTCGAGTTCAAATCTAAGGCAGTCTCCTAGTTATTTTTCGCCTCTTACACATTGTTATAAAACGAAAAAATAGCGTTATGTTATTCATTTTTTCCATTTGTAGTTTTCTCTCCGCTTTCGCTTTTCCACTTCCGCTGGTTTTCTCATCAAGCTCGCCCGCTGCGATCTATTTTTCGCGCTTGTTTTCATTGCTGATGATTTTAATAGTCATTTGGACGATGCGGTACACAAGACGTCACAAAAATGTTACTAATTCTTTTCCGTTAGTACTTTTTCTTCGCTTTGCATCTTCGCGTTTGCTAGCTTCCTCATCTCGAGCACGCGCGCGCGCGCGCCCCGCTTCTTCCTCGCGCGCTATTTTTCACGTCGCGCGATTCTCACTAACCACTCGCCCCCCGCCCTTCAGCCCCCCGGCTCGTTCCTTTTTCGATACGAAAATATCGCGGCGCGGCGCCGGATGACGTTCGAGACTTCCTTTACAAATCTGCGACTCGCCACGAGCGAGCGCCGCGTTCCCGCTCGCTCCGATTTTATCCCGAGAGAAACGACAACAATTTGTCATTGTTGGATGCATAATCAGAGACGTTGCAACTTTTCCAAGAAACACACGTGGACGTTGCGTTACGTAAAGAGTTGGGAGATTCGAGCGTAATATTAACGTCACGAGATTGGAAGCGTTTCTTCACCTAGCTGGACGATTCGTCCTCGCGGAAGTCCCTGTGAGAGGCCGATGTCCAGAATGACGAGGATCCCAACGACCCAGCAGATCTTCGTCGCCATTTTGACTCGTTCGACACCAGGCATGTGCGATTAGTGTGACCGCGGCATGGGTGGACTTCCTGAAACAGAAACCGTGGCGAGTTTATTTGTCTTTTCCTCGTACGTCGGGATGGAGTAACGCGTGCAAGCGCGTAGGTTGACCCCTCGGCGACTCTTCAAGAACAATGCTAGCGTTTCTGCCTTTCGATCGAACGATCGCCGCACGCGATGGCGATGGCGCGTAGAAACGAAGAAGAAATATAAACAGTAAAATAAAAAAGCAAGAGAATAAATATTATAAATTGAAAATGTACTTGAGATTCGAAGCAACCTTGCGTTCACGTTAATCAGTCGCGATATTAATGACGGAAGTGCAGAATGTCCAATTATTCTGCACTTCTCTTCTTTTCTTCGATTCCCCGGCCTTGTCGTACCTTTTTCTATTTCGCGAGAGAAGTTTCTCTCTCTCTTTCAGCTGGTTGGCCGACGGCCAAAAGCCGAAAACGCGGTGCATTCGCCGAGGACGCGCCACGCTACGGTTTTAGACACGATACGTTGAAATACGGCCCTGAGAGCATGAACACGCGCGCGCGCGCGTGGTAACGCGCGGCGCTTTACGCACGTGCTTCCCGTCCGAGAACGGTGCGTTCGCCGCTTTTAATGCTCGCTCGAAATCATCGTCGCCGTAAATCTGCGCCCGCCAGGGCTGTATCGGTCGATTCCTCGCCGCGTCGCGTGATCGCCGATACGTCTAACGTGCGTTCGTAATTTTAGCAGTAGAAAAATATCGGATCGGTGCGAAACAGCATTTCTCCATTAACTGCCGCTCGTTTGGGAACTAATCCAGGGATTTGTGCCTTGCTGCAATGTCCATCTGAAATCTGAGCAAGACAAACGTCTGGAAACGTATTAAAATGTAAAACCAGTATTTTTCCACTCACACGTTCACCCCCCGAGCGTAATTTAGCTGACTTTCCGATCACGTCGACTGGGCTATTAAAATTCACCGTAATATGCCAGCGTGACGGAGTAAACGGAAAGCTCAATGCCGGTCATGATCGTCATGACGTGAATATCTTAATTAGTATTCTTTTTAGGACTATATGTATCCAAATTTATTTTACTACACTGATGTCTCAGTAAAAGCATCTGATATTAAACGTATAAAAGTAATCCTCTGCCATCCACTAATATCTTTTTAAAACTTTATATGCATTCAGCAATTTGTCTTGTTGCAATATTCTGTTAAAATCTCGTCACGTTAAAAGATTAGACTTCGGATATGTGTAGTCTTTTTTTTTAGAACCATATATACATGCATTTTGGGATTTGTCTGGCTGCAACGTTTAATTAAATTAATTTAATTTCACAAAAAGGCAAATTTTTTAAATTTTCTAAATTTTTTAAATATTTTCTGGCAGCAACGCGTATTTGTGTATTCAGGACTTTGTTTTTCCGCAATATTCAGTTGAAATCTGAGCCGAAGAAAAATCGGAGGACCTCAAGCGCGTACGAAAACAGCTTTTCCCCATAGGCTATTATCCTTTTGAGACTATATATATACGCATACGGGAATTTGTTTTGCTGGAGCGCCGTTAACGATCGCCAGCAACGGTCGTGGAGGGTGAGAAAGAGAGCTGCCTGCGGCAGATTGTTTTCCTTGATACATGCTAACGACCGCGTGGACACGTTCTTTCCGCTACCTAGAAGCTCCGAAGTCCGCAGGGGAATACGAAACGTTCATACGAAACGTCGTAGCAGAATGTATGACAAATCCAGCGGGCGACGATTAATATCCGACCCTCCCTCAGGGGGTCGAGGAATCTCATGGCTCCTCGGTGGTGCTCGGGGTGGTTCTCCTCGATTCGACGCCGTCACCTGTTGCGTCGACTGTCGACGGGGAAGAAACATGACGCGCGTCCTCGACATCCATCGATGCTGCTGCTTCTTTCCCTCGAAGGATCGAAGGTCGTAAATGAAGGTTTTTTTCGGATACCCGAGGCAGGCCGGAAATGGACCTCGCAATGAACGAAGACATCTGAAATACGCGAGGCTCCGAAATATCCTTTTTTGCCATGTTGTAAAAACAATGTGTGAGCAATTTGCGAGCGAGAAGCGAAAATCTGGTAACCATGTTGCTCGCCGATGGCGAGAAAATTCGCAATTTTCGAATGGCTGCGGGAGAAAGCGAGAGGCAAACTCTCCGTCCGTCAGAGATATTTGTCGTATATTCCTCGATTTATTTATTGATATAGACGAAAACGTGTCATCTTCGTTAAAAATAAATTGCCAATGCTTTGGCCTGCCCGCGCGTATTCTGTTCGCTCGTCCGCTCACGGTATCCGCGCGAAAATAAATCGCTATGATCGAGTGACCATTTTGCGAATATACGCGTCACCGGTATCACAGGAATTTCATATTTTTGATGCGCAACGACATGCTAATAATTCGCGGATTTTAGGTACGCGTGGGTCGTGAAATTTCATGCGATGCGCAGTCGACTGTCGTAAAACAACCTAAAAAGCAGCGTATTAGTTTATAAATAACTGATTGCACGTAGGATGGCACATGTAATAAAAGCTTTGAAAGTACGCAAAATTTCTCGGCTATTCTATTAAAAGATTTTTTTCAAAAATATAAAGAAAAATTGTTGCTATACGTAAGATATTTATGTGACTGTCGAAGAAACTTTGTTATATGTAGAAAAATGATAACATAAAAAATTGTATAATAATAATAATAATAATATAACGTGTAAAGTACAATATATAATGTATAATGTATAACGTAATGTATAATAATAATAATAATCGAATCGCACGGCGTAGCAATCTCAACTTATACCCGAGCGCACGTTCTCTTAGAATTTAATGCTCGATAAACGTGCAAAACATCTCGCGTCGTTCTAATCTCGCTATTAGCTAGTTTACGATCACGTTTGCGACTCAAGCAGAATCCTGAGGATTTCGCGAGCGCAGACTTAACGTTATGTAGAGTTTAGTGCTCGATAAAAGGGAGGATCGTTTAATAATACCGTATTCCTCCGCGTTTATGGGCGCGACGTGTTTCACGCTCGGAGCGCGTTAGCCTCGCCATAAATCGGCGAGATATGATCTCACAGTTAGCGTAACGGCGATTAATAATAATGCTTTTACTGTACTGTAGATTCCATTTCCCTAAACGCGATCTCGACACGACGCTTTCGCATGCACGCGCGAACGCGAATCCCCGCGTCGCGTCCGATTGGACGAGCGTTTCCCGCCGAATGAATAAAAATACGCGCGGCCGTATCTTACGAACGGAAAGATCGCGCCGAGATACACTAGCATCGGAATTTAACGTCTGATAAAGTCGAGGCGAATCCGAGGCAACTCTCTTGCAGCTCTCCGGGCTCTCGCTTCACTATTACGCATTTACGCCTTCATTCGGAAAAGGATTTAAGGGGGGAGCCTGCTTTAGAACGCTGAAAATAAGGTATATTTTACGAATTGTTTTTGGAGAAACTATACAGCGGATCATTATAAAACTTTGATGCATTTATTAGTACATGTTTAAAGATAAAAAAATTATTTTTTGATTTGAATGTATCGCTTGTAGAGGTCGTCCTGGAGAAATCTTAGTGCAGCCGCGTCGCCGGCATTGCAAATTGGTGAGCATTCTCCTGCCTCCAAATTTCGTCTAAACTGAAAAATTGAAATATCTTCTCGTTATTTATGAATTCCCATCGTCGATGAACCAAAGAGAGAAGAAAAAAGTTGAAAAGTGCCAAAATGGTGGAGCTTAGAACACAAAAGTACGATTTTTAGGCAAAGTTTTTGAACTTTTTCATGCAAAAGTAATTGTTTAACTTAATGTTTTTATGAATATTAAAGGTTCATCGACGATGGGAATTCATAAATGACGAGCAAATATTTCAATTTTTCAGTTTGGATGAAATTTGGAGGCAGGAGAGTGCTCACCAATTTACAATGCCGGCTGCACTAAGATGCCTCCAGGACGACCTCTACAGGCGATATATTCAAATCAAAAAATAATTTTTTTTATCTTTATACATGTACTAATAAATGCATCAAAGTTTTATAATGATCCGCTGTATAGTTTCTCCAAAAAAAATTCGTAAAATTATACCTTATTTTCAACGTTCTAAAGCAGGCTCCCCCCTTAAGTGCTCGTCGCGAGCTCCGACCTCGGTCCTGTTCCTCCTTGAAAAATCCTCGGAAATGATCCGCGATCGATTTGGAAGGCGTCGCGGGGATTTCCGCCGCAACCGGTTTACGGAGACTGCCATCGTAACGCAATCTTCACGAGCACCGTAAACGACACAATTTAAGTTTTCTTGGCATGCAGAATTGGATCGGGCGCTAGTGATCGTGAGATTCCTCGGCGTCCCACGCACATGCGCGCGCACCTTCCGCAAACCCGCGAAAAATGGCGAGGATTCCTTCTGCAGTTCCTGAGAGAGTGTGAGAAAGACGAGGCTGAACGTTTTACGACGTTTCAGTGAGGTTCCATACCCCCTCCCCCCCCCGCCCCGGCCCCCTGCACGGCGATGCAAACGCAAACTCGAGACTTACGGTGAGTTCCATGGACTTCTATATAATACACTAGACTGCGTGCTGCTGCTTATCGGACGTGCCAATCAGTACGTAACTTGTACATGGATTAGAGCGCATGCACCAAATGAAGAACTCAACACCAAAGAATGCCATATTTATGGAGGCTGCTAAATTATAATATTTTCCTATTAACATTCCTATTTATATAGAAGTCTGTGGTAACTTCCGATCGCGCGAAAAGGAACAAGCGCTTCGTGTAAATGACCGGCCGCCGAAAGCCCGAGACCACGTGGCCTCACGGCGCGAATTTCGAGCGGCGGTAAATTTTCGAAGATCGCGCACACGATCTCGATTCGATCGAAATTGACGGCCGGGTGCGAGGTGCAAGATGCACTCTGCTGCACGGGTTGTGGGAACACGCGCGGAATTTAAACCGGCGAATAGAATGCGCTTTACGGCGCCGTTACTGGCCGCTCTCGCCGCAACGGTGCCCCATAAAGAATAATAGGCTTCGGCCGAGCTCGACCCTAGAATCTTAGCGCGTCTGGTTCTCGTCGAAATCGTAACGAAAACCATGCGAGCGCGAGAGCCTGTTTTCTCACTTCGTACACCGATCGACACGATCATCGCGTTCACGCGCGCGTTTCTTCGTTGTCTTCGTAATTTG
The DNA here is from genome assembly GCF_003672135.1 of Ooceraea biroi. Taxonomy (NCBI): domain Eukaryota; kingdom Metazoa; phylum Arthropoda; class Insecta; order Hymenoptera; family Formicidae; genus Ooceraea; species Ooceraea biroi. The sequence continues at coordinate 18,494,666 of NC_039506.1, forward strand.
ATGCACGGCGCATCAGACGCTTGGAATTTCCCGGAGGAAAGCGATTCCATTAGCTGGGATGTAAATCTGTACGTCGAAACAAAGCGAGTTCGTCAGACTCATCTGGCACTTTCAAGTTTCTTCGTTCCTGAAGCTATTGTATACATATACAAGAAGATTGGGGTAACATAATGCCAGTTCTAATTTCCTCCCAATTTTATTTAAAAGCAAAATTGTTCCAAAATATTTATCAAAACGTTAAATCTCTGTACTCGAATTAAAAGGGTGAAGTATTTTAAGTAACGATATTTTAAGAATTAATATTAAAAACACTTAAGAGGTAAACATCACGGTCGATCGCGGAAAATGGCGATTATAATGCGCGCAGGGTGAGACGGTGTAAAGAGCTGGTATTAAAATTTCGGGAGAAAGTGCCGACCGGCCGGCCGAGTTTTAAATTATATCTTCGCCGCCCGTCGACACCGGTGCATCCCGGACCTACGTCACGATAATTACGGGTGGTCGAATCCGTCGGACCGTGGGCCCCCGCGATGAAACAGGTTGGAACGATTTCATTCAATTTGTCGAGGGTCGAGGAACACTCCTTCTTCTCCCATGAGGGATCTCGTAGATCTCGCCGAGATTTCCGACGATAATCTTCGGACAGTATGGCCGGGAAGAGAGAAAGAGAGAAACAGAGGGTAAGAGAAAGGGAGAAAGAGCAAGAGAGGATCGTCGCGGCACTTAACATTCGTGCATAAATCAAGACACATTTCCTGGCTGCGTTCAGGGAGCGTGATTTCCAATCCCTTCTGATCCCTTCTCCCTCTTTTAAAGCCAAATTTCAACCTCTATCAGCGCAACTGTTAATTGTTACTTTTACGTGCGAAACGGTAATAGAATACAATTTACGGCGAAGCCACGAGAAGGCGAGGTCGTAAATAAATTCGAGTGACCCTCGGGATAAGGGGAATGAGGGTGTAGAAATTTATGAACCGCCGCAGCTGATAGGAACGCAATTTCGTCGGCTTGAAGTGGCGCATAATCGAAACCGCTTCGATACCTTCGCTGTTAGAAAGCTCGTTCATCCACTGTCGGCGGCGCGGATCAAAGCGGACCACGAGGGAGAGACAAAGATGAGGCGCGTTTAGGGAAGGAGAAGAAAGCATTAAGAAAAAGCATCGGGAAGAGGTACCGCTTTTCTGGAAGACCCTGTTCGCTCTTGTGAACCGTGCTGCTGCTATAAATTGTGGGTCATAAGCCGTAAAATGGTGCGAGTCCATAAACCGGAAGTACTGGCTCACAAAGAGAAGTTTGTATCGTTACACGTAAAGCGTGAAACGCATAAAGCGTATCATGTTTAGGTTTCTACAGTTATTAAAACGCGATTCGCGGCATCTGGCTCGTCTATTATATTGGGTTGGCCAAAAAGTAATTGCGTTTTTTTTATATAAATAAAAGGCGAATTTTTCATGGGAAACAAAAACTTTATTAAACAATATATTGTCCATTTTGTTTGATTATCTTTTGCCATTTTTCAGGCAACTTCATGATTCCGCGCTCAAAAAAGTTCTTATCTTTTTCAGCAAAAAACAATTCCAAGAACGATTTGATATCCTCATCAGCAGTAAAGGTTTACCATTCAAGGCGTTTTGCAAAGACCGAAACAAATGGTAATCTGATGGTGCCAGGTCTGGCGAATATGGTGGATGTGGTAACATCATGGTAACACATCCCATCCAAGCTGCAACAATTTTTCACGAGTGACCAAACTTGTACGTGGTCTAGCGTTATCATGGTGAAACACAACACCTTTGCGATTCACCAATTCTCGACGTTTCTGTTTGATGGCATCATTTAATTTATCCAGTTGACGACAGTATACGTCTGAATTAATGGTTTGATTCCTTGCAAGCAGCTCAAAATACACAGTCCCACCAGACTGACAGCATAATCTTTCTTTGGTGAATATCTGCTTTTCAAGTGCTCTGAGCAGGTTCATCACGCTTGCTCCACGATCTTTTTCGTTTGACGTTGTTGTAGACGATCCATTTTTCGTCGCCTGTTATCATGCGTTTCAAAAATAGATCATTTTCCTCACGTTTCAAAAGAGAATCGCAGATGTCAATACGCTTAGTGAGATGAATTTCTTTGAGCTCATGTGCTACCCAAATATCGAGCTTACTAATGTATCCAAGTCGTTTTTAAATGGTTTTCAACACTCGATTTCGATATGTTAAGATTCTCAGCAATCTCTCGTGTCGTTAAACGCCGATTCGAATCGATCAGTGCCTTTATTTTGTCATCATCAATTTCGATTGGCCTTCCTGAGCGTGGTGCATCTTTCACATTAAAATCTCCAGATCGAAATTTAGTAAACCAATTTTGACACTGCCGCAGTTTTGAAGCATCTTCGCCATATACATCACGTAACTTTGTATGAGCTTGCACAGCGTTTTTCCCTTTTCGGAAGTAGTAAAACAAAATATGACGAAAATGTTCTTTTTGATTTTCCATTTTGAAATCGACGGCAAACAAACAATCGTTAACGAAATCGTGTACTTTCTTTTTCTAAAACAAGCTTGAACCGTGAGTTGTTAACCTACATAATGAATTTGCGGTTTAGAATGAAGTTAGTTACATTTCAAGACATGTATGTCCATCTATTTGAAAAAAACGCAATTACTTTTTGGCCAACCCAATATATTTATAGTATATTATTACGCTGCATATTATATGTAAATTATTGTATACATGTTAATCACTGTCAATACAGTGTTATCAATGGCTGCGCGTTTTATTCTCCGCGCTACTCCTTTCGACACTCATGTTTCCCGTTTATTTTGATTCCTCTCGGCGAACCGGAAGCGGATCATCTCGAATCGGGCTGAGAGAACGAGTCGCTGCACGTTGAGATATTATCCGTGTACGTACAGAGGGGTGTCGATCCCCCGAAAAGTAAGCTGCTTAGCAGACGAATCCGTTTTAACCCCATGGGGTCGCGAGTTAATAACGAAACCAAACGATACACGTGGGTGGCCCCATCCCTCGGTATGTATTTATATGCGTGTGCGCGGTTCTCCGATTTCACCATCGCCGAACATCGTCGTTTCGCTCTTTTCCTTGAATGACGATTTTAATACGTCGATAAAGTATCAGGAGATTCCACATCGCGCTTTCTCGAGAACTACCGCGTAAATTCGGATCCGCGTAAGCAACAAAGCCGATTCTCCTTGTTTTACGCAGATTTTATTAGCTCGTTAGGAATTGACTTATGACTTTGCACACGCGATCCACAATCTGTACTACGTGTTGCACAAATTTGGATGGACGCGTTTTATCATGCGAGAGACCATGACAAATGGCAGAGAATTGTTTGCGCATTCCCTCGGTTGAGCTCTGATCATCGATAAGGCTATCGCCGAAAACAAACTAGACGGACATATTTAAATTTGTCGCCATTTGTCGTTGGCGAAACCCGTAGTTTCGTCGAATAACAAATTCGAGAACTTTCAATGTGTTCGTCAATGACTATCAAAGCGTTTGATCAATTCAATGTTGACAAGATTGTGTCGACTACTGAGATGATGAAACCGTCGTTCTTCGTATTACAAAAATGTCCGCTGAGGACGCGAAGCTTTGGTATCTATTGCTTTCTTACAGCTGCAAGGTAACATCATGTATATAACTGTTTTATGATAACACAAGGTGTAAATAAGTTTCTTGCATTTTATGCGAGAAATTGATTAAAGTCTCTCCATTTTCATGTGTATACAAAGAACGAAAGACTTTCCTAGAAAATATTAGAAAATTCACAGTCGAAAGGGAAGCAAACCCGATAAATAAAATGATAAAGTAATTGTATCGTTAAATAATCAATATCATTGTAATAATCTTTTCCCCGATTGCTGTTCTTACATACACAGTAAGCAACATTACGTTTTGCTGTACCTAATAAATTTTCGCTTCGATTACATGCCAATCGCAAGATACAAATCCAACAATTTTTGCTACTCGCACGGTATTATTCAACCAAAATTCTCGTCGTAGGTATCTCTCTCCGCATCTCCAAATCTACACCTACATCGTCATAGCATTCCGATATTTCGAGGGACTCGCCGATCGTTGTCTCGATAAAAAAAGAGCATCTTACGTAACAACGATTGATTTAAAAAAAAAAAACGATCGGCCGCGTATCCCTCTTTGCAAAGCAACTGTTACAAGAGTTTCGCCTCCGTCTTTGGTCGGGGCTGGCCAAACATGTCGGGCTCGTCGTCCGCGATCGCCGTGCGATGCGGTGGAATCTCGTGATACGCATAGCGATACGCTTCGGGAAGAACGTGCGATGCTTCGACGAGTAGCAAAGTGCAAGAAAAAGAGAGAGAGAGAGAGGAGAGAGAAGGTCTCACTCGCGCGTTCATAGAATATGTATCGCGCGGCGACGCAACGTCACGTTCGAAAACTGGTCCGTTTTTCTGTCGCCCGAGCAGTCCACGTTTGCGGCAAATATTTATCTTTTGAGGTCGAAATGCGCTATTGTCTCCACCACGATCCGACGAGATCAGCGACGAGAGGCTCGCGCGGTGTATTCACGATCCGGCGTTTCCCTCGCGCCAGTCTCGGCGAGGATCACGCTCGACGATCATCGATGACTTCATGAGATGAGGCGCGAGGTAAGAAACTTAAAGAAGAACGCCGCACCGCCGGCGTGAATAATAAGAGGCACCGTGGAACGTGCGGTGCTTTCGGAAAACAGACGAGGGATCTCTCGCGGAGAAAACGGGGAAGCGTATGCACGCACGGCGCTGGAATATTTATTTATTATCATCGAGTCGCGCGTATTTATTATCTACGACGCGCTTGATATTATTAGAAATTGATTTCGTCGACGTCCGTGTCGAAATTCGATCATCGATCACTGAAAGAAATCGGTCCCGTCTATCGCGTTCCGTCTACCGTGTGTTTACCTGGATGAGAAATTCATTATCGCCTCTTTATCGGTAGCACTTGAAATCTTACAGGTATTGCGGTGTTTAAGCAGGGCGATACGCGATAAACGAGATAAACGATATTTATCGCGCTCGCAGGGGCGAAGGGACGATAAGGCGAAAAGGTGATAGCGTTTCAAGTTCAAGAGGCATCACACGCGCGAAAAGAAAAAATTTCCTATGTTTAACGTGGCTGTATTATCTATCCGATATTTGATATCAAATATCAATATCCATATCGAATGCAATATTTAATATACAGGGTCCGCCACTTAAATCCGGACATGAAAATGTTTTCTCGAAAAAGTCGTGTATTACAGAAAATATATAGAGATACAAATAAATTCTTTTATAGTTAAGGTGACGGATCTTTTCTGAGTTTTTTCACTCAATGTAGCCGCCCTGCGCCTCGATCACCGCCTCGATCCTGATTCAAAAGCGCGAGCACGCCGTCTGTAATTGCGTCCGGTCCATTTTCGCGAATGCCGCTTCAATAGCGGCCCGGAGGGAGGCCACGTTGGGGTGTCTGGCTTTGTTAGTAACCCTCTCGACTACGCCCCACACGTAGTAGTCGAGAGGATTCAGGTCGGGACTATTGGGAGGCCAGAAATCCTTCGACCAAGACATATCGACGTTGTCGGAGAGCCAGTTTTGCACTAAATGACTCGTGTGAGCGGGTGCGCCGTCTTGTTGAAATATGTACGGCCTCCCAGAGGCCACAGTTTCCATCCACCCCCAAGACGGCCGCCAGTTTTGTGAGTGAGGTCCCTGGATCTTTCGAAATGAGGTCTTGTGCTTTTCGAATGAGTTCCGGAGTCCGTGTCGCCTTCTCCCTTACGTGTATCTTTCTCGCCGGAGTGCCGGAATCCACCTCGGACTCCTCTGAGGCCGCGTACCTCTGGACAATGTCATACGCCGTCGATCTGGAATATCCGAAAAACTTGATGATTTCACTTGGCGTCCTTCCGGCGCGAACACCTTCAATAACCGCTGCTCTCCGGTTATATTCCGACATCGACCTGAACGACTCGGCCATTTCGAGGTTATTAACGTCTTACCCACATCTCTGACTTACTTTTGCGCCATCTGACACCCACTGCTGCACTCTTATATAGCGGGAATTTCAAATTTAAATTTGTCCGGATTTAAGTGGCGGACCCTGTATAATCTCATTCCGGTCAAATAAAAAAAGTCTCCTGCAATGTCCAGCAATTGAAATCCGAAATCGCCCTCACGGTTTCGATTTAAGCATATTTGCCGTTCGTCGAAATTTCAGTAAACGCATCATTTTTATATACACGACGCAGGCAAATATTTGGCCATTTAGCCCGCGGGAGAAGAAGCCCTCTCGAGGAGAGGAGTCCCATTACGTTGAGAGCCACTATGAAAAGACGGTCCTTAGGCCGCGGAAACCGGCTCTTTTTCTTTCCTTTTTTTTTGCAATTGTCGCCACCGTAACACTGAGTCGTTCGTGTTTCGAAATTCATTTTACGTGTCGAGGCGCCGCCGCCGCCGCTGCCGCGGGTTTCATTTCAGGGAAGTGTCTTTGTGACCCTAGACGACGGGCCTCTCCTCGTCCGTCCCCCTCCGCTTGAACATCTGCTCGCCGTCGAGCGGCTAGGAACACTTTTTTTAATCACCGAGGCTTTGGCGGAACAGAGCGCGCCTTATGCGCGCCCGCGAAGTAACGCTGGAAAAAAGACGTATAAATCACGACGTTGTCGCGATGCATTCGTGTCCGACTTAATTATCGTCGGTAGTAACGGTAATAAAAATGAAATGTCGGTCGGTGGGTCTAGCGGCAGCGTCACGAGACTCGACGGATCCGTCTCGAAGTTTGCCTCGCCAAAGAGTCGCAATTACATAAATTCAAGAGTCGACGCGACCGTCCATCTTCTTGTACGAACCAAATTCGCATCGATCTCAAGCGATCTATGCGACATGACGCGCTTGCAAGCGTCGCGCGAGTGGCGGAACGCGTAATACGCTACCTGTACTACTTACGCGCGCGATCGCGTGCCATCGCGTATCGGCGATGGCCATCGTTCCATCAAGCGTCGCAACACGCGTCATTGGGGTACCGAGGCCCATTTTGGTCGGTCGGGCTTTTCTCAATTCGGTCCTCCGTCGCGCACACTCCGCACTGTCACTAAATACGCCGACCGATCTCCGTAATGGATGGTTTCCTGAGCAGACGAGACGGTGGACATGCGAGAGCAGAGGACGAGGCGGAGGACGTATAAACCCGAGGCAGAGAGATAGAAAAAGAGAGAGGCGTAGAGAGAAAAAGAGAGAAATCGTCTCTTGACCCCGGGGTCTCGAGGAAGCATCATTATCGTAAAGAGAGAGTGAGAGAGACGGAGATAGAGAGAGAAAGAGTATGTGTGTAATAGCGCATTTACTAGCCGTAAGCGCGTGCGAAGAGAATATCCTAGTACTTCCAAAATCTAAGCAGTCGCGAACGATCGCGATTATCTCTGAAATCCGTGTAAGATCTGGAAAGACAGTCGAGACTGACAGGTCGTATAGAGGATCGGAATGAAAACAAGTTGATCACAACAGTAGGAGTATTGGCCGTACAGCCTAAGACCTAGGCGTGTGAACCAGGGATCCCGGAGAGTTCGAGTTTAAATCTAAGGCAGTCTCCTAGTTATTTTTCGCCTCTTACAATTCAGAAGTGGGATAAAATCCGCTACCCCTCGAAGACAGTTGAGATTCATCCGCTATCCCTCGGAGAGGAGGGAGTTGAGAAGCAGCTGGCCGGTAGTGAAGCCTGAGCATGGAGGTCGGGACGGACTCAGAGGAGTGAACCAACATGGAGATTGGGAAAAACTCGGAGGAGTGAACCAACATGGAGGTTGGGAGGGACTCAGAAGAGTGAAACAAAAATGGATGTTGGGAGGGACTCAGAAGAGTGAACCAAAAATGGAGGTTGAGAGGGACTCAAGTGGAGTGAACCGACGATTTGGAGACATTCGGGGACGAATGTAATGTCAGGCTGGCCGAGCTGTAAGATTTGGAAAAGCAGTCGAGACTGACAGGTCGTATAGAGGATCGGAATGAAAACAAGTTGATCACAACAGTAGGAGTATTGGCCGTACAGCCTAAGACCTAGGCGTGTGAACCAGGGATCCCGGAGAGTTCGAGTTTAAATCTAAGGCAGTCTCCTAGTTATTTTTCGCCTCTTACAATTCAGAAGTGGGATAAAATCCGCTACCCCTCGAAGACAGTTGAGATTCATCCGCTATCCCTCGGAGAGGAGGGAGTTGAGAAGCAGCTGGCCGGTAGTGAAGCCTGAGCATGGAGGTCGGGACGGACTTAGAGGAGTGAACCAACATGGAGATTGGGAAGGACTCAGAGGAGTGAACCAACATGGAGATTGGGAAGGACTCGGAGGAGTGAACCAACATGGAGGTTGGGAAGGACTCAGAAGAGTGAACCAAAAATGGATGTTGGGAGGGACTCAGAAGAGTGAACCAAAAATGGAGGTTGAGAGGGACTCAAGTGGAGTGAACCGACGATTTGGAGACATTCGGGGACGAATGTAATGTCAGGCTGGCCGAGCTGTAAGATCTGGAAAGGCAGTCGAGACTGACAGGTCGTATAGAGGATCGGAATGAAAACAAGTTGATCACAACAGTAGGAGTATTGGCCGTACAGTCTAAGATCTAGGCGTGTGAACCAGGGATCCCGGAGAGTTCGAGTTCAAATCTAAGGCAGTCTCCTAATTATTTTTCGCCTCTTACAATTCAGAAGTGGGATAAAATCCGCTACCCCTCGGAGAGGAGGGAGTTGAGAAGCAGCTGGCCGGTAGTGAAGCCTGAACATGGAGGTCGGGACGGACTCAGAGGAGTGAACCAACATGGAAATTGGGAAGGACTCAGAGGAGTGAACCAACATGGAGATTGGGAAGGACTCAGAGGAGTGAACCAACATGGAGGTTGGGAGGGACTCAGAAGAGTGAACCAAAAATGGATGTTGGGAGGGACTCAGAAGAGTGAACCAAAAATGGATGTTGGGAGGGACTCAAGTGGAGTGAATCGACGATTTGGAGACATTCGGGGACGAATGTAATGTCAGGCTGGCCGAGCTGTAAGATCTGGAAAGACAGTCGAGACTGACAGGTCGTATAGAGGATCGGAATGAAAACAAGTTGATCACAACAGTAGGAGTATTGGCCGTACAGCCTAAGACCTAGGCGTGTGAACCAGGGATCCCGGAGAGTTCGAGTTCAAATCTAAGGCAGTCTCCTAGTTATTTTTCGCCTCTTACATCCGATTTACCGTAACCACGCAAACGTGACTCGCGACACGGTTTGGTCGCGGCGGAATTGGCGCGCGCGAGAATATTCCGTCTTCGTTCTCGATACGCCCCCGTTCCTCCTCGCCGTTCCCCCCTGCAGTGCCCTTTGATCGCGCAGACTCGCTCGCACGTCGGTAAGATCGTGTTCGGCCGACTGGTTTTATTGGGGGCTCGAGAGGTGCGAGAAGCGTGGCCGATCCTTACGCGAGCGTGCGCGCGGTTTGACGCGACTAGCGCAAGCGTTGGCGTCGTACTTGACCTAACAGAACAATGCGCGGAATCGGTGAACGACCCGAGCGTGTCTGCATCGTGTAATCGCGCGAGATCACTCGTGAACTCTTCCCTGATGCATATCGAATAAATGGGATATTAATGAGATTTATCGGAGCATGAATAAATCTTTCAAGAGTGAGAGAGAGAGAGGGGGGGAGAAAGAGAAGTGGGGATAGGCCCTTTGCATAATTATAACTCGAGATCAGCCACGTCTTCATTAAGCGATTATACATCGATGCATCGTTTTTCGTTGCCTTCATCGCACATGACACGATAATTATTAGCCTCGTCGTCATTATTGCGTGTTTTTCTATATCAACTTTATTTCAAATTGATTTGTATAATATTGTATTATCTATATGCATTATCTATATATCGTCTATGTAATATTATCCACATAATTTATATTTATATCTATATTATTATAGTTATATTATTCATCTTTGTATGTTTCCCATATTTATATTTTGAACATTAAACTATATCCACATTTTATTATGATGTGCCGAGGTACGCGGCGAGAAATAAACGCGGAATGTCTAGGGTTCCTTAATGAACGTTTAGCGCCATGCTCACAAATGGATTCCAAGAAAACAACAGAATGAATTACGAAAACGACGACGCACGTGCGTCGCTTCCGGCGTCATGGCGAATCACGACGTACTTCCGCCGCGCCACGCCGCCAATGCTGCGTCGCTTTCGACGACGACGACGAAAGTGCGGTATGCCCGACGCAAAACGGACACGTTTTCTGAATTACGTGAATACATTTACAATGCCCGCCTAGATCGCTTCTCGATAAGCGACTTCTCGCGCTACCTGTCGCCAAATCTCACCGAGAAATCTCGGGAAGCTAATGGCGCGCGGACGTGCATTTGCACTCGGAAAACTGAATCGAATCGAATCGAATCGATCAAAGCCCACCCACGAAGAAAAGAATTTTCATCCCTATCCCGTCTATCATAAAATGTCATAAAATGTTAAATAATCTCCGATTGAACTAAATCTCCGTCGTTAGCATAAATTCTGATGATGGAGGGTTGAAATATTTTTCTCGAATATTCTTGTGATTATCTCATCGAGGTCGCTCTTTTTCACTTGAGCGTGAAACCGCGCTCTTCCGCATCAATATCACCTTGTTGCGAACGATAGAATTGAAATTAAATCGAGATTGGCTTAGAATGAGCCCACATGTTACACAAGTACCGACTCCCGCTTCACGATGCATAACGTCGCACAATGAGCGATTCATCGTGACACAGTCCAGTCCAACGATGTCTCGAGGGACAAACGATTCGTGGTTCACGGCAGCAATACTTTTCCGTGGGAAAACGTTCGCACGCAAGTTGGAAAAATCGACCCAGAACAACAAGCCAGATGTAAACGCGCCAGATGCGCCAGATATTTTTTTCAAGATATATATGTACAGGTTTTTTAAAATAATTATTATAATATATGTTATAATTTTTATACGTAGCGTATAATATTATAATATAGAGGAGAATCCCCTATTATGAGATATGCTCCTAATATGAGATAATGGGGTTTCTGCTAAACTAGCGAGCACCATCTGTTAGTTCCACCATGAACTTATTACTCTTGGTGTAAAATGTATTTAGTGAAAAATTCATTGTTCGTTATTGCGTTTAGCCTTTGCAAGAAAAGATTTGTGAAATTGTGAACATGTCAAAGGAACTTGAGGTAAGTCTTTAAACCTTGTTTATTATATAATAAGGAAATGGTTGGCAATAAATTCAGTATGCAATGATAGAGTAGAATCGTAGTAACAGGAAAATACGCGATTTGTTGAATTGCTTAATTGTAGAGGTTAGATTTCATGATCGCGGAACCGCTAGGCGTGTGGCTCGTATAATGAGATATTCAGGGTGCTCTTAATATGAGATAATTATTGCTCGAATATGAAGATTATGTAGTGTAATAAAAAGAAAGAAAATACTACTTACGGTTAAAGAAAAGTTAATACGAATTTGTATTACGAAGTTTTGTGTATTTAATTTTTATAGAATCTGACTATGGAGGTTAGAGATACGAGGAAGCGTCGACAGTGGAATCGTGAAGATTTGGCGAAGGCTGTGGCAGCAGTATTTTTATAAAACTATCTAATAAAGTTTTTTAATTGCAATACTGATGTATTTTGCACTTTTAACACCGATTTCTTGAAGTATCTTATATTAGGAGCACACTTTCTCGATCCTGCGTAAAGCTCTTTCTTCAATTTTTTTTAATTTTCAGAAAAAATAATATTTAAATTAGATTTTTCATTTTACCAACCTAAAGCTTATTAAATTCTCTTCAAGATAACGTATTACATTTTTAAATTCTGCCTATAGATTTCCTTACATTCGGCAAAATCGATATGGTATCTCATAATCGGGGGCTTTCCTCTACTTAATAATTAAAAGGCGAATTTATAAAGGAAAGATTAATTCCACACACTTGCGATACATTTTCTTAAATTTAGAACATGGTACACATGAAGCAGGAAACTATGTTGTTCGAACTTTCCTCGAGGGGCTTTTGTTCTAAGATAAATATGGCCTTTAGATGCGTGTTCAACGCACGATCTATTTCGGAAATGTTTTGGCTGTCGACATGCCTCGCAAGTCTCTTGGCCAATGGAAACGACACGTATCCACTAGCGAATCGATAAATCTTGATTCGCCGTCGCGACTGCGTCAAGGCCCCAAATTATGTCGATCACAAAACAGACTCTTGTTTTCCTTGTTAGTACCGGAAATCTGTAGCAGCATCGTTGACCCAATTCATCCCATCAGGATGGAAGCGCTGACTTATCTTTTAAACTCGTTACGCACGCAACGAAATAGTCCAAGGCAAGTGGGATCCTTCGCGAAATAACAATCAATCACCCAATAATCGTGAACTGTAACAAAAGGTCGCGATCAACAGTCGGCTCCGTCCCTTATTCGTTTGCCCGAATCGTGAATCAATCCGGCGAGTATCTCGTCCGAGGCCGGGGGATACGCTCGCTTTAATTGTGGACGGTCGTGAGTTATTTTTGACGAGTGTTAGTAGTGTCAAGGCGGACGTAAGATTGGCTGGATTACGGGGGCTGCCCTGGCGTATTGCCGTTCCGTAGTAGTCACGACTACCATTGCGTGAACCGATCTACGTCGTTTTCTCGGTAGCGGCACTTGGATCGGCGGCGGATTCGCGATCAAAGATAATATTCAGGCACCAAAGATCCCTTGCCTGGTTTCCTCAGGAAATAAACCGGTCAGAATCCTCCACTTCCCTCCCGGGAACGAAAATGAAAAATTCTGATTGGTTTATTTCCTCATGCGTTATGCAAGCTGTGTCCGTATCCTTGCATGCGCTCGCTCGCATTGCCGCGCGAGAGATCCGCCACTATCGCCTCGTTGTAAACGACCGCGCCGGTGCCCGACGCGTCGGACGACGGGCGACCACCACGGCGCGAGACGCGAACTGGTTTCTCCGTCTTTCTTTCTGAATGAGCAAATACGAAGTATCTCCCAGTGCGCGAGGAGGCGCGTGGTGCGAGTGCCCGTTCTCTTCCCGGTAGCGAAAAGGCAGGCAACTGGCGTGCCGGAGCGTCGGGATAAGCGTGCACGCGCTCGCTCGCTCGCGAGGCGAAGCAAGCGGATTCGGTAGTCGCGCGCGGATGTAGCGAGACGTCGGGAGAGTCGCTCGCGCCCGATTAAGTCGGGTGCGCGCCGCGGGGCAAATTAAAGCCAATCGCGCGGTACGGACCTTCCGCGAACCCTCCTTATCGTCGAGTCGTATCGCGCGCGCCCGCGTCTGGCGGACGGACGGACGGACGGACGGACGATAAACAGCGCGCAGATGGCTATCTCGAGATTTTTACGGACACCGAAAATTGATATTCATAGGTTGACTTAGAAACGCGCGCGAGTGGAACGCCTCGCGGAGATTTACCATGTTACCATGCTAGAGAGATCTGCCAAGTGCGATGATCCGCGCGCTGCGACGCAACACGCGCGAGCGCGCGCAACAACGTTGCGCAATAATGAGGAAATTTTCTCGCCGTCATTAAAATATACACGTAGACGCGACGGACGCGTCGATGACGTACCAGCACCGTTGGCAAACGGTGGCTCGAGGCGACTCTCCTTGCCGCTACCTCGTCGCGTTCTACACCCGTGCACACGCACGCGGGAAACGCGTTAGCAAGCGAGTGAGCGCTGCCATCGGTGCCCGGGGGGGGTGCGCCGCGGTAAAAAGCGCTAACATCGTTACGTTTCCCCCGTGTCCATTAGCATATCCGATTACGATTCGCAATCGCCGCTTGAAACGAGATAATTAGAAAAGATTGCACGTCCGTTTCGCGCGCGGAGCCGAACGGCACCTCGAGCGCGCGCGCCTGCGCGGAGATGTCGGTTTCTCCGCGCCCGCATATAAAGCTGTAATTTCCGTTTGATGGATATCGCCCGTCGCGAAAAAAACCGCCGGGCTTACCGGTCTTAATCAGAGCCCCCGGGGGCACTTTACGTTGTATCTTACCGTGATTACCGCTGATTGAATGAGTAACTTGTAACATCGCGAAGAGTTAAGGAAAGAACCGCGCGAATAAAGTTTCAAAATTGAATTATCGGGTGTGAAACAATAACTTGTCGGTCGATACGAGGCTTTCAAGATTCTCTTCCGAGAAACAATTTTGAAAACGGGATAATCTGAAACGTTTTCTCATTTTCAAAATTGTTCATAAACGTTTCATGCTGTCGCGTAAATTGCCTCATAACTTCATAAGTGAAAGATTTTCGAATAATTTTGTAAATGAGGGAACGCCTCGAAATATCTCGTACATTACCTCACATTTTTCTTTTAAGGGGCATTCTTTCTCTCTTTTTCTTTCTCTCTGGAATCTGACGATAAATAACATTTCTGAAGAAAACTGATAAATTATTAATGACAGCAGGAATTCTCTGGAAGCGAGATTCTCGAGGTAGATGAAGAAACGCGAAAATGTTAATCGCCTGTCGAGGCCGTACAGCTCGATCGCTACATTGCGTCGATCAAACGCGGTTGCGCAGTGGTAGATAATAATTCCTAGCCACGTACCACCCCAAAGGGAAGAAGTGTAACGTGCTCGTGACACGATCCAGACCCTCTTGAGCTCGTGGGCTCACCGACCGATAAAATCTCATGCTGAGCTGCGGACACGGAGATCCTCGTTTAGGAAGAAAAATCTGGTAGTCGTGCCGCGCGTTATTCCGATGGCCAATCGAGATTAGGGGAAGGCACGATCCCCGGAGCAGAACGGTCTCATTATTTCGTGGCAACGACTTCCACCGCGATCATTACTACGCATAATCATGATTAATGGCGGTATTACTTGCTTTATCGTTTTTTAGAGAATTCTCGTGGTACCAAACGCCGCGTTTTGTTTGAAACATTGTTTCCCCGGCAAATTGCGAACGGTCTTACGTATCAGCATAAATTAACTCTTTGTACTTAAATCTTTATGAGGCATCTTTATGAGCAGTCTTTAGAGCAGTTTTTTCTGTTCATTTTCTTATTTTTGATAAGTTAAGGTGAAACGAATAAATAAACATAATTTTTTAAATATATCAAATTATTTTTTATATATATTTTATACGTAAATGTCGTTTATAAATTTTACGAAATAAAATAGCATTTATCTGTGATTAGTTTGTCTGATACCTGTTGTCTTCAGCTTTCCATGTTAGCAAATAATTTCCGAGTAATTTCGTACTTTCGTTGTAAGTGACCTCGAAAAAGGGTGAATACATTAACCGCTTAGCGATCACTCTGATCGCAACCACATCTACTTTATAAAATAAAACTACAAATCGTGATGCTCGATGTATATGAACGCAGTCCAGCGGAAACTAGCGTGAACACGTGACGCCCTTCTCGCATGCCAACTAAACGCCATGAGACAAAGTTACACAGTTTCCACCGAGGCTCGGTAGTTCATAAAGGCGCACATGCATACTAATAAAATTCAGAAAATAAACATTCTCGAACGACCAACTGTCGAAGAACCGCGTCGAGCTCACAAACGATTTCTTCGTGTGGCTCGAGTGTTACTTTCCTCTCTCTCTCTTTCTCCCCTTTCTCGATCGCGCTCCCTTCTCAAATGCGTTCTGGGAAGCATCGCGGAGAAGATCCGTGCAGATCCTTTTGCTTACCATCTGCGAGGCACGTCGCATCGTCGTAACGTAATTGGCGGAACAAGCGTAACGAGGCCCAAAGATTGACGAGTCGCTTTCTTTTCTTTGAGATTCATCGGAGCCGCGCGCTTCTGTTACAATGTTCGATGACTGGAAGCTTTCGCGATGCCTCACCGCGCTTAATTACAATAGAAGAGACATGCCTACTAACCCGCTTCCAATAATTAATGTTGCAAATATTAAAAAAAAAGAGCAAGATGAGACGCGATGAGATGCTCGCCGGATTAATTAATATTGGGTCATTAAGTATGAAACTTTACAAATGTAAAAGCGCCATCTTTAACATTTGTTATCTCAAATTTGGCGCCAGACGTCAGTATCAGGTTAGGTTAGTGTGATAGATGTATGTTCGCTCTTCAAATGTCATATTTGTTTGTTCAAATATCTTCATTAGTTTTATTGGTGGATTCTTTTTTATAGAACTATGGAAAAGTCCAAAATTCGTGTGATTTATGAATATGAGTTCCGCCGTGGAACCACAGTGTCGGAGACAGCTCGTAATATCGACGCTGTATTTGGTGAAGGTTCAACTACTAAAGCAATGGTGGGCAATTGGTTCAAAAACTTCAGAGATGGAGATTTCAGCCTCGCTAATGAGCCACGTGGAAGACCAAAGACGAAGGTGGATAATGATCACTTGAGAGCCGTAGTAGAGTCCGATCCATCTCAAGGTACACGTGAATTGGCATCGATATTCAATGTTTCCATACCCACCATATTGGTTCATTTAGCTGCAATTGGTAAGATAAAGAAGTTGGACAAATGGGTCCCGCACGAATTGACCGATGCGCAGTAGGCGCAACGTCTAGAGGCTTCACTTTCTTTGCTTTCCCGTCACAAAAATGAATCTTTTTTTAATCGAATTGTGACCTGCGATGAAAAGTGGATACTCTACGACAATCGTAAACGCTCACATCAGTGGTTGAACGCTGATGAACCACCGAGACATCACGCGAAACCCAACATTACACAGAAGAAGCTTATGGTGACTGTTTGGTGGTCCAGGTCAGGTGTTATCTACTACAACTTTATGAAACCTGGTACATCGATAACGGCTGAAGTATATTGCAAGCAACTGGACGAAATGATGCAACAACTTGCTATTAAACAACCGAAATTGGTCAATCGGTCAATGCCAATCCTGTTGCATGATAATGCTCGACCGCACACTGCACGACTGACCGTGGCAAAGCTACGGGAGTTGGAATTGGAAACTCTCCGTCATCCACCATATTCACCAGATCTATCACCTACCGACTATCACTTCTTCCGGAATTTGGACAACTTGTTGGTGGGAAAATTGTTCAAGTCTCAACAGGCAGTCGAAACAGCCTTCCGCGACTTCATCGATTCCCGTACTCCTGGCTTCTATAGTAGAGGCATAGACCAACTACCACTAAAATGGCAGAAGTGTGTAGATAACATGGGCGCATACTTCGATTGAAAATAAATCATGTCCATGTGCCAAAAAATGCAAAAGTTTATGTTCTATTTGTAAAGTTTCATACTTAATGACCCAATATAATTAATACAGACGCGCTGGGATCAATTCTGCACTTGTGCACTTCATCGTCTGGTTGTCCTCGGGCGATCCTCCTCGTTCCTCTATCTCGGCTTTCAGCCGGTACTTGCTTTTCTTGCGCTGACATTCAGTCCTAAATGCTACCTAGCTCTTTTTCACGCGACCACTTAAGGCTTAAAGAAAACGGGACGTGGGACCGGAGAGCCATCCGCTCTCTTAATCGCGGCACTCCGCGGGCCGCGCGCTTGCCCGGTATTATTACGTGGTCAACCTATTAGGGACTCGCATTATCAGCCCCCGTGAGTAGGTGCGTAAGGCCTGCCTTCCCTGGCCGCCGTTGCACTGACAAAGGTTCACGATTTATCGCGCATCCTCGAGTAAATGTTCTTTAAATGGCGGCCCACAATAGATTTTACGATGTGCGCTCGTTAAGCAAACGCGTCGAAGAAACATGAAGGTTTCAGACCCGTATTACCGCCCCCTCCTTCCCCTTCGCGCTCTCTGTTTCTCTCTATCTCTATCTCTTTCTCTCATAGAGTCAACGATAAGTTGGCGATAAGTGGACGCTCAACAAAAATTCGATTACTAAATATTAAACTAAAAACGGGATTCTTATTTTGTCTTCCTCCGTGGCATCTTAAAGCGCGCAATTGCACATGATTTGTCACAGTTCCGTTTGAAATACGTATATGACCTTAAGCGATTTAGTTCGCTTTCGTATCGTAATTTGTAACTACGTAATCAGGTAATTCGGGCCTCGATTATCTTTTTCTTCATTGAACTAACGGTAACTCAATGTAAAATATGAATATTTTAACTTCGATTTCTAAATAACGATTTCTACATAAAAGCATGCTCGTGTACGAGTCGTCGCAGTTTCGCTGGGATTACGTACAACTGCGATCGCGAGTTCCGTGGTGGTTTGCGATGAGTCTACTGGTTTCCTGTATCGCGACTACGTAATCAAATTTCGATTCTTAATTGTCCTTTCTCTCGCCGAGTTTACGACAACTGGCCATCAAAAATAATAAAGAAACTCCAAACGCGCTTATAAATATCGAAGGCAAAATTTAAAATCTTTTTTCTCACGATGTTTCATCCAATCAATCAATACAACTTATTAGTATCAATTAAAATTTATTATATAATAATATTACTCAAAATTTAATATTATAAATATTTAATTAATATAATAATAAACCACGCAATCGCAATGTAACTTCCCCTTCCCTTCATCCACGTTACATACGCAGCGCAGTCGCCAATTCTATTCCGTTCGGCGCCTTTACGGCGGTTTCGCCGGCTTTACGTATCACGGCTGCGCAATCAGGGCGCGTTAAACGGTGGTTAGGCGGCAACACCGTTCTACTAAAACCCGAAGAAGAGGGCAGACGGTGGCCATCGTCAAATCGTCACGCGGCACGCGTCTCACACGCACCTCGCGCGCAGCCGGTGGAGCTCGACAGGATCCACCTGTCGACGAAAAGTATCGAGGTTCTCGCGCGTCCTCCCTCTCTTTCGTTCTCTCGTTGGTTCATTCCTTCTCTCAACCACCGAGCAAGCGAGCGGTAGATGTAACCGCGTTGAACAAATAACCTGTTACGTCGTAACAGTTTCTTCGGCCGACTCGTGTATAATTCCCGTCTCGTTAGCGGCGCCCTTGTACGCTTTTCGTCTTGTCTTCCACCTCTCTTTATCAAACGAAGCGGGATAGAGAGAGAAAGGGAGGCAGAGAAGTCTCCTGATGAAGGTACCTGTCGACAACCGGAAACACAATCGCCGATACTCGGTTTTTATCTCGTCGCTTCTTTACTACAATTCATATCCGCTCGCGCATGCGTGTACTCACTACGTCGCGATTTCGCGCGGGATGATAATTATTTTTTCTATCTTTCATCTCTCCTCGGTGTGGCAAAGCAGTCCCTCGCTTATTCTCGCGCTTACGCTTCGCGTTCCAAAATTTATTAATTTAATTAACAGGAGTATTAATAATAAGCATCCGGTGGAAAAAGAGATAGAGAGAAATTTGATAGAGCATCTCCATTAAGATTCCTCATGGCCTCCCATTATAAAAACGGTGTGATTCCTCGAGTATAAAATATAATACGGTGCGCCTCGGATCGCGCGCGCGATGAGGAGGAAGAGCAGGAGGAAGAAGGTAATTCATTAATTTCTGCCGGCTTATCCCTTTGTAATTATCTAATGCCACTAGCGGAGCAAGGTCTATCGTTCGTTTTTGTCCTACACGAAACATCACGTGCGTGGAGCGCGGCAATTAGAATTCAGATTTCGGCCGATAAATCGGTAACGCGTTCGCGCGACCGGCGTATACGCGGCAATTAGTCTCACCTATACTTTCCGTAGATCACTCTCGGCTCACACAATTATCGGCCGGTGTGCAATTATGACAACGCAAATTTTATCTCACGATACGTAGGCTGGTAATATTATAATTAGTTATTTTATATTAATACGTATCTTTTGTATTAATATTATTGTACATAAGTTTCATATTCATATTCACATATTCAAGTACTTCTCCATCCTTCTTCATATACGGATGGCAGAATCAGAGAGAGACCTTATTCGCGCAGATAGACGACGTCATGGTCATTATTCATTGTACATTAAAATAATTTATGACGGCATTATTTTAACGATAGAGGAAAGTCCCCGATTATGAGATACCATATCGATTTTGCCGAATGTAAGGAAATCTATAGGCAGAATTTTAAAATGTAATACGTTATCTTGAAGAGAATTTAATAAGCTTTAGGTTGGTAAAATGAAAAATCTAATTTAAATATTATTTTTTCTGAAAATTAAACAAATTTGAAAAAAGAGCTTTACGCAGGATCGAGAAAGTGTGCTCCTAATATAAGATACCTCGAGAAATCGGTGTTAAAAGTGCAAAATACATCAGTATTGCAATTAAAAAACTTTATTAGATAGTTTTATAAAAATACTGCTGCCACAGCCTTCGCCAAATCTTCACGATTCCACTGTCGACGCTTCCTCGTATCTCTAACCTCCATAGTCAGATTCTATAAAAATTAAATACACAAAACTTCGTAATACAAATTCGTATTAACTTTTCTTTAACCATAAGTAGGATTTTCTTTCTTTTTATTACACTACATAATCTTCATATTCGAGCAATAATTATCTCATATTAAGAGTACCCTGAATATCTCATTATACGAGCCACACGCCTAGCGGTTCCGCGATCATGAAATCTAACCTCTACAATTAAGCAATTCAACAAATCGCGTATTTTCCTGTTACTACGATTCTACTCTATCATTGCATACTGAATTTATTGCCAACCATTTCCTTATTATATAATAAACAAGGTTTAAAGACTTACCTCAAGTTCCTTTGACATGTTCACAATTTCACAAACCTTTTCTTGCAAAGGCTAAACGCAATAACGAACAATGAATTTTTCACTAAATACATTTTACACCAAGAGTAATAAGTTCATGGTGGAACTAACAGATGGTGCTCGCTAGTTTAGCAGAAACCCCATTATCTCATACTAGGAGCATATCTCATGATAGGGGATTCTCCTCTACGTACGATAGCGCGTAATAAATTAGCGAGTCCTACCCGCTGTTTCTCCGTAATACCGTCGTTAATGTATTCAATTGAAGTATTCTCGAAGACATGTTTACGAGATTGCAGAATTGACCAATGAATCGAACGAACGATTCATCGCTTGAATGTCCGAGATCATCATCGAAACGACGACGTCCACTCGCGCGTCACCGAAAACACCATAGAGAAGCGAGCGTGGGTCGAGAGCGCGGGGTGTTTAGAGTAGACGCGATTACCAAAGGCGGAAATGTATGCAAACGCGGGACGATCGCGCGGCTTTGAAAAGATTAGCGCTCGGTTTAAGGGGGTATTCTAGTGTAGCATGTCAGAAAAATCGAATTTTTTTTTGGGCATATTTTGCAAGTATATGGTATGAAAAATATGTCTGCGAGAAGATTTAGCCCGATTCGCAAAATTAACAAAGTAATAGCACCTAATAGAAAATAACCTCTGGCGCGCGCTCGGCGGTTGGACCGCGCGGCACACAACAGAGCATTTTGTTAGTATTTTAGGTAGGGTCGGAAGATCGTTATTCTTTGAAGGTCGTACATTTGAATTGGAGCCTTTGTATAGTACAGGTTATATAGTACAATGAATCTCTAAATTCATTGATTTGGACTTTTGCTCTAAAACATCTCCATGCTGGCGTGAAAGTTGTTGAAATAGCAACATTCCTGGCAGTTATAATTTTCAATAAAGGATTTATGCCAATTTTCAAACTTATGAACGTGATGGGAGTTAGTATTGGTCAGCAAGCGGTGATGTACGTAAACTCCCGGAACGAAGCTCGTATCACCCGCTCGGAGCGGCGCTCCACTACCTTCTCTCGAGATCAGAGAATGAATCGCAGGGAAGAGAGATCAGCTCTGCAGGACTTCTACGAACAAGAGGAATGTCCCCTGTATGGCCCTGGACTAGCCGATTGATCGTAAGTAACATTATCTCTATGTAATCAGTATGAAAAACTTTAAACGTATTTTTCTCGAAACCATGTTTTTCAAATTGGTTCCCATGATATCTCAAAAACCAGTTAATCAATTGACTCAGGCTTTTGCACACATCTTCAGTATATGTGTGGCTATAGCCCCTACCACAATCAAGTCGAAATATTGTTTTTTGGAATTTCTACAGCCCTTCAATGGTGAAAAAAATGGCACAAATCGAAACTTAATTTTCTCAATGAAGTCATGTTTTAAATTTTCAACATTTTTTTTCATTCTGGTACCTGCTATAGCCACACTCATACTAATTAAGAATCTCTTTGGTTTTTTTTGTTTCAGATGAGCAGAACAGCTGAAATCATGGGAACCATGGACCAACTTTTTTTTTTCATGTTCTTATTTAATATCATGTGCAGCGCTTATTTATAGTTATTGTCTAATACAAAAATTTGGAAACATACACCAAATATGTATGAATAAGCAGGAAAAACCCTGCCTCAAAAAACCTTATACTTTTTAAAAAAAAATTCACCAAAATAGCATACAAATTCCACTTTTACACTAGAATACCCCCTTAAGCGGGCAACCGCGAGAGCGAACGTGATGAATTTACGCGCCACTTCTGACGATTCGATTTCGCAGTCACCCGTACGCGAGCGGGGACGGACCGACGGACGGCGGTCGAAATAATGCCGGTGCGTCTGCCGGTCGGCTTTCGACGGCCGTAAGCGAATATTCCGATGCTAATTTCGTACCGGTCTGCGCTACCATGCGCGGGACCCATCGAGCGTCGCGGGATAAATCTTATCGGATTATCGAGAGAAATCTGACTTATCTTTTACGTCCAGAGTGGTAAATATCTTGTTTTTCCAATGCAAGTAGTAATCTAGCGGATTCTCCTCATGATGCAATCTTTGTGGCTAATTCTTTCTCTTTCCTCCTCCCCCCATCTCTCTCCCGGTTAGCTTATTTATATTTAACTTAAAACTGTTTTCCTTGCCAGAAGAAAATTAATAAGAAGAGGAGAAAGAAAGGAAGTAATAGAGAAGAAAATTGTAATAGAGTCATAAAGTATATTTATGCACATAATTTTTTTTATTTATTGTTAAGAGAACTATATCAAGACATAAGTTTAGAAATTAATGGTGCTAATGATGCCGGAGGGTTAATAATGCTAAATGGATTTACTAGTAAGCCCTTACGTAAAATCATGAGGCCAACGATGTCAAATGGTATCACGCTCGGCGGCGCGGAAAGAGGAGCAACGTCCTGGGTCCGCAGAGATGGATTCGCGTGCGCGATTTATGATCCAGAATCCCGATTCCGCGTAGACGAGCTCGATCACGCTCCGTTCTCGTTAATGGAGAGTTTTCGCAATCTGGCACCACTCGCCTCGTCCACGACGAGCGCTAATGCCCCGCGATGCGAGTCCGCGTGATTTACGCTCATCGCACAGGCGACGTTTAACGTTTACCATGTCCGAGGGACATTTTATTGCAAAAAGTTCGTAACGCGCTGCGCGTACGTTGTTTAACGCGACGCAGCGCGCGCGTAGGCGGGATTTTTCTTCGTAGAATCCATCCTGAGAAGGCGCGGTGCGGTGCGGTGCGTACGTGCATGTGTGCGCGCGCGTATGTGCGCGTGTACGTGGTGGTGGTACACGCCTGCTCCTTCGTAAATACATAAATACGTACGCGCGGCGCGTGTGTCTGGCTGGTTATTAATAAATTTCGCGGCAACGCCAGTGCGCCGTGGCCGTCACAAATCTCGTAACGCCGCGACGCGCGTCAAAAGCCGGCGGATATATCGACGCATTAAAAAGCAATATTTATACGCGTTGACGCAAAGACGAGACGCGCGCACCGTCCATTTTCATCCGCTTTGATTTTATTGGCGGCTCATCGTGTCCGGACGACCCAAAAGCTGCAATTATCGCCGAAGGTAACGCGACCGTCATCGCCAGTTGCATCGCTCGCGTGCATTTTATGCCCCGATCAGCCCCGATTCGCCGAGATTTAATGAGCCGAGACGTCAGCGATCGTATATCAGTAATAATGATCGCGTGTATCGCGCGCAGGGAGCTTTAATCGCGGCTTTCTTATTTCCAGGACTCAACACGCGCGATTAACACAAAGTCGATGCACCGCGAGGCAACGAGACCGGAGTCGCTCGCTACCGCGTGCTCCTCTTCTCGAGGCTTCTCCACGGCGGACGAACCGCCGCCGAAAAAGTTGTCGCTCCGATAACCGGTGAGTTCTTATTTGGCATCTTCTTTCTCTCTCTCTCTGCCTCTCTCGTTTTCTCTCATTTTCGTCGCGCGAGAGTAACATCGGACAGCATCTCTCGGCACGATTATCGAGCGATTTCGTGGCGCGTTGTCCGCGCGCATTCAAGGATGCGCCGTGTAACTTGCTTTTAACGGGCATTATCGTTAATTCGATCGCGCGACCAAAGCGCGGTATATAAAATAAGATACGGCCGTCGCAGTAAGAAACCGGCTAGAGAAGCGGCTCGAATTAAAAAATTTACCCGAACGGGGTAAACGATAATGAAGACGAAGGTCCGGTACGCGTTCTCGACATGAAACACGAGTCTGCAACGAGTTTACGTTAAATCGCGTAAACCGCACGTGAGAACACGACTGCTAGACACGTACATAAGGTGTATACGCGCGCTTTATGGGAAGAAATCGCTTTCCAATCCTGCTGAACGAGAAGGCGACGTGAGGAGCCAAGTTTTCGAAGCGACGTCGGACAACTTCACTCCTCTTCTGGCAAAGGGTGGAAGAAGCAAGATGGAGGAGCAGGCGAAGCGCAGCACAGAGGGAAAGGAAATTCTCGCTCCTCCGCGTACGAGGGGGGGGGGGGGGGGAGAAACGTTCATTATTCTATTCCGGCGGAGCGAGGTCGGCGTGCGGCACACCCAATCTGGCCTTACATTAGGGGTGTGATTTAGTTTTGAGGGTTTTTTTGCTCAAAAACGCATGTATTTAAATATGATAATGAATGAATACCTTAATCAAAATATTTTCCTTCGTTTTCTAGAACTTTTTCCCATCTTTCTGGCAACAGATGGATTCCACCACGATAAAATCACTCTTCTTTTCAGTTGATCCATTCGTCGACGAATTTTCGCACTTCTTCCAAATTATCAAAGTGTGTATCCTCTAAAGCGTGTTGCATCCACCGGAACAAATAATAATCGCATGGAGCAATGTCCGGAGAAGACTTGCCATTCAAGCTCTAATAGTGTTTCTTTCACTGATAACGCAACGTCAGGTCGAGCGTTGTCACGAAGAAGAATCACTTTCCGTCGTTTGCTCGCAATTGGTGGTCGTTTTTCGTCCAATGCTTGCTTCAACTTGTACAATTGGTGTCGATAACGATCAGTCGTGACAGTCTCATGCGGATTTAACAGCTCATAGTACACTATCCCACCAAATACAGAGCATTACTTTTGAACCGTCAATATTGCGTCTCGGAGTGGATGTTGATGGTTCGCCTGGATCCACCCATGATTTTCCGCGTTTCGGATTATCAAAATAGATCCACTTTTCATCCCCAGTAACAATCCGAGACAAAAGACTCTTCTTTTTTTGCCCGGCGATCAACGAAATGCAAATGTTCAACCGGTTCGCGATGGCACTTTCCGATAATTCATGTCGAACCCATTTCCCTTCCTTCTGAATTTTTCCCATTTCATGTAAATGTTTGGTAACTGTTGTACGATCAACATTTAATGCTCTGGCAAGTTCTGAAGTGGATTGTGTTGGATTTTCGTGCAATAATGCTAGCAAATCTGCAGTTTCAAGCTTTCTTGGTTGTCCCGAGCGTTCTTTGTCCTTCGCATCAGTATCACTACTTTTAAAGCGTCTAAACCAGTATTCGCACGTCTTAATTGATGGGGCAGAATCACCATAAGTTTCCACAAGAATTCTATAACCGTGAGCCGCAGTTTTGTTTTGATTAAAAAACAAAAGCAACGCATGTCGAAAACGCTGTTTCGGAAGTTGCATTTTTACGATGATATAAACACGACTGTTGTTGCATCTATTGCTATAATGCTACTAAATGTGATGGATAATGTCAAGACTGTAAGAAACAACAGTTATCGGAAACAGCTATTGGAACAAACTGACACTACAGCCGTCTGTTGCAAAACCCTCAAAACTAAATCACACTCCTAATAAAATAAACCACTCTAGCTCACGTTCGAGGTCGGCGCGAGGTGTCAAATAAATCGTAGCTCGCTTCTTACGAGCTTACTTGCAACTTTGCTCCTACTGCCTACTTGGACCCTCCACTCGGCGCGTCCTTCTCCTCCCCTCTCCCTCTCTCTTTCTCTTCGATACCTCCCAGAATCCCTCGTCTCGCTCATCCGTCTTGCATTCATGAAATAAATCCTTCGCGGGTACTTTGACGCGTTCCTCGACGCCGCGCGCGGCGCGGGGCGAGCAAGGGGGGTGGATCAAGAGGACGAAGGGCCGAGGAAACTGGCGCGCACAATGCGCCGCAGTGTGCATATATACAGTTGCGCGGGTCTCGGGATTCGAGGAGGCTCGCGACGAGAAAACGCCAGTCACGCCGGGCTCCGGACTTTTGCGCGTAAGTCACGCTTATCCCGCTTCGCCGGACGCCTCGCCGAGAGGTATTCAAACGAACCCGGAGGATTTATTCTCGGACCCCTTCCCGCGTGAGCGGTAATTTAATTCCGAGATTTTTCGCTCAAGATCGTCCGATTTAATCGGTCAGTTACTTGATACAAATTGCATTTAATAAAATCTCTCTCTTTCTCCTTTCAAAGACAATTACTTAATAACTTTGATTTTCCCGCGTTCCGATCGATCACATAAAACCGATATATCGCGAGGTGGATTTGCGCGTTTTGAAAATCAGTGCGCTTTCACGAGAAATCGCGTGGGTAACACCGGATGCGAGGAAAGCACGCGATCGCGGACAATACGAGGGGCGGGGAGGGCGGGAGGAGGAGAAAGGAAGGGGAGAAGAGAAGGGGAGAAAGAAACGCGTTATAATTCATCTAGCGTGTATATTATCGTTTGCGCGCGGACCTGCCCGCTCGCGGCGTTTTGCTCGTGTAAACACCGGAAGCGAACACTGTTACTCGTTTTATGATTCGCCTCGAGACAATCTCGCGGCACTTCCAGTCCGTCCAGTTCATCCGCGCCGCCGCCGCCCGCGACCGCCGGAACCACCGCGCATGCGCGCTAGCTGTCCGCTAATGCAATTATTTTTACGCCGGAGATTTTTCTCCGGGATGAAAGGCGGAACTCGAATCCGGAGCTGGTCGCTCGCGAGACGGCCGGCGCCAACTTGGCCGGGAAACCCATGGGACGGATTTCGGCTGTCCCGAAAGCGCCTCCCGTCGTCTGAAAGCTAGCCGACAAAACACCATTATTCTGCGAAAGTGTTGGCGCGTCGGGGCCGAAAATGCGTGGCAAATTGATCGCGGCTGCCAGCGGCGATTTACTCCGAATAATCTGATTCACCGTCGAGGGAGAGGAGGCTGAGAGGGAGGAAGGGGGAGGGATCTCGATGCGCAGACACATTTCTAGATCTCTCTGTTTTCTTCCTCCTTTCTCCTCGCGCGACCACGTTCCCCTTTCTCGATCTGGAATTTGGATTAAAGAAGCTCACTCGGGCGGACCGGCCCGTCGAGACACGCGAGGGAAGAGATTAAGTAAAGCCGGAATAAATTACCTCTCCCTCCTCCCGACGCGCTAAGTAAGCCGCCTGGTCTGGCGGAAGGGCGGACGTGTCGGGGGGGTAAACTTCTGTGTCTCGCGCGCGTAAAAGAGCGAGAGTCGAATTAATCGCTCGCTTTTTCGACCGCAGCTGTCCCGTAAAGCTAATTTTTGCGTTTTTACCGCAAAATATTACGATCTCGGGAGGTATCTTCGGAACGCGACAAGGGTCACAAAGGCGAAGGGAGGCTGTCGACTGCATCGCGCTGGGATCTCCCTACGCGTTCCAAATTAGTTAATCGATCGATTAACCGATCGCCTCGCCGCGGTTCTTAATTGTTACCTGCGCGTACTCTTCCATTATCAACAGAGGCAGGAAGAGAGGAAGGAGGAGGAGGAGAAGAGGAAAAAGAAAAACGCAGGAAAGGGATAATGAAGGGAAGAATGCACTCGGGAATTAAATCGCAATTATTCCCCGGAATTGAGATTCGGAATCGTTTAATTATTCGATCGGTGATTCCTTCATTATCTTGATGACTTTATTGCGCCGCATTATCCCTTCGTGTATCGTATAGATTATCTAATATCCAGTATCATCGGGGGGGAATGTCCACACGGGATGGAAATTCTCCAACGCGAGCAGTCGAGTCCGCGAGACGCGATCGTCGATCGCATCGAGAGAAATAAATGGCACGAATCCGCTTAATCGTCCAACGACGCAATACGCGCAATTAAAGTTGCATTCCCGAACGACGTCTTCCCGCTCGTACGCGCGCTCGACTGCGCGCAAACCTCGCGAGCGCGTATCGATACATCGCACGCAAGCGTGCGCGCGCGCATCCGTCGTCGCTCCAATCTCTCACTATTTTCCGATGACGCATTTTCGCACATTCCTGCGATATGAAGCTACAAGCTACCAACGCACGTATTGCGTTTGGTTCATTATCATTCATACTCCACGCCATGTCTGTATCGTCCACTCTTTGTCACTTTAATTGGTTCATAGCAGAAATTATGTAACGTTATATATAGTTATGTATGTAGTCGCAAAATTATGTAATTTTTATACTATATGCGTCTTTTATAATATTCTACGTAAATTGTATATTATTTAATAATACTGACTGAGATATGTCTAATTTATTTAGATATATTAAATATACAGGGTGTCCCGGGTTTTAACCGACAAACTGCGGGAGCATATTCTACTAGTGGAAATAAGAAAAAATTCTTATATCGAGTTTGCTTAGAAATGCTTTATTACAAAGTTATAAACCAATATTGAAAAGAAATATCAGATAAGTAACAACGGATTTTTTCACAAAAATATAAATTATCTACGCAATGATTTAGTGACGCATTTCAAAATGTTGTCCTTGCGCATCGATACAAGCTAGACATCGACGTAGTACAGAATTTGTTACAGTACGACATTCCTGAAAATTTTGTTGCATCTCGGTAACTGAATTAGTAATTCGTTGCTTTAAATCTATCTGGTACTCTCCTGTTAGGAAATCTACGTTGATACTCTCGTACGGCAGCTCGTGCATTTCCGTCACAGAATCCGTACACGAAATGAATATCAGTGTATTCCTCATTTGAAAACACTTTTGGCATTCTGATAGTAATTGCTAGTTGACACGACGATTGAAATCTAACGGCTACTGTTGTGAAAGTAACAATCATACTAAATCGTTTCAACATAGTGAACATGAATACATGTGAATACACGTAACATAAACATCTTCGACCTTCCAAATTCTACACTATGTTCCGTTGTTACTTATCTCATATTTCTTTTCAATATTGGTTTATAACTTTGTAATAAAGCATTTCTAAGCAAACTCGATATAAGAATTTTTTCTTATTTCCACTAGTAGAACATGCTCCCGCAGTTTGTCGGTTAAAACCCGGGACACCCTGTATATAAAACTATCAGTGTTTTAATAATACTTTAATATCGCTCCGATCTATTAATTAAACGAACTACGCGAAACGATTCATGTTCGAGGATAGAGTAATTACTGAAACGCACGGTTTCCGCACAAATGGACGCTTCAATGAATCACGCGGATCGCGCGGTAATTTTCGCTCGACGTGAGAGAGCTACTCGTCCAATTCATGACTTTCGCGAGTCTTGACGCTAGCTCGCCCACGTTTGCCTCGCATCTCAAGCAACTTTATCTACAAGAGAGTACCAAACGCATCTTGTATAGGTACTCACCGTACGACGTTGCGACGCTCGCGATCTCCCTTCCGAGAAAACCCCTTCGAAAACTCCCCTTGCCCCTCGAGTCTTCGCTCCTTCCGACGATGCGATGCCTCTTCTGGTGCTTCTGGCTTTCCTCAATCCGCTCTCAGGGGAACCACGAGTTCCGTCTCTCCCGCGCTCCCTTTCTCCCTTGTTCTTTCTCACCCTGCCGACCCGCGAGCCGAACGCGCGACAAAACACCGTCTGATCGCGAAAGGGTTGAGAACGAAGTCGAGAAGAGGGCCGGCGAGGAGGGCACGCGCCAGTCTCGTCGCTCGGAGAGGAGATTCGCGCTCGTTACGGAACGGCGGACGAGAGAGCTGATTCACTGTGCACGCATTCCTGCTGTTATTTCAGGCCGACGCGCGTCGGGCCGCCGGCGCGTCGTTACAGATTCTCCCTCGCTCCGCTTTTCCACGCGCGTTCCATCCCTCCCGCCTCTCGCCGGCGCTGGCCTGCACTCGCGATCAGAGTTCGCTCCTCTCAAGATCGTCGTCCCGTTCGCGAGCGCTCGAAATCCTGGAGATTCGCCGAAACACCGACGGTCCATTCACTGACACCGAGACTGTCACCCTCGAGAAAAGTTCTTCCGGTTCCGGAAGTCACCACGCGAATGAATCACCGAATCAGCGATCCACGCGATCCGTTCGAGATCGCTGGGATGATCGATCGATCGATCGTTCGGTCGTTCGCCTTTGCAAGCCTCTTGAATGGCGTGACCGCGTGACCGTCTAACGTGGGCCGCTCCGAAACGCGCGCTCTCCGTCCGGCCACTCGCGATGCTCGTTGCGCTCTGACTGCGGCTTCTCTCTCCCTCCTCGTCGAGAGCGGCTGCTGCTGCGGCGGCGGCGACACTGACGGGGGCGACGCGCCACGCTATCCGCGGCCACTCCGGGAGGAGGACGTGCACGAGGAAAGCTCGGGGCGAAGTGCCAGAAGTGCCCGCCGCTTGAAATAACCGCTCGCTCCTACCCCTCCGCAACCCCTCGTAGGTTAGTTCTCTCGGCTCCCCACTACGAAACTGCGACTACGGGGAGATCGTGGCCGGCGAAACTCCCGGAGAACCCCACTACTGCCCCGAGACGGGGCACCTATCTTTTCGCTCCCTTTCTAACGCCGCGCGTCGTCCTCTTCTTTCGCCTCTCCTCGCTCCTCGTTCTCTATCCACCCTCCACCATTGCGTTGCATCGCGTTGCACTGCGTCCCATGCGCGCGCGACAGCTTTTGCACCATTCCGAGAGACATGCTGCGTGAAAATGAAAAGAGGACTTTTCTCTTTGATCTGTACGTTCGACCTTGTTTACAATTATGAGAGAACATCTTCTCAAACTTTAAAAATTCAATGTAATTTTCAATTTAATTTCAAAATTCAAAAGAAAAGATAAAGAAAGAAATAAGTTTAGTTTAGACACTCAAATACGAAAGAATGTATTTCAAGAGATTCCTTTTAATTTTCATACCTTCATATGAAAATTGCTTAAATGATTAATAATTAGTTCATACGCGTTTAAATTTTTTATTTGAATTTTAGGAAGAATTAAAGAAAAGCAGAAAGTCCTAGATAGAGTATGAATATACAGGCAAAATAATTTATCGTCTATTTTTTTATTTTTTTATTTTTATGACTTGTTTAATGTGCCTATAGCCGACGCCTGTTGTGTGATTTTTTTGGCACTCTGCATCTTTTCCTTTTTCACTGCCTTGAAAATATTGGGAAGTGGTGTTAAGAATCCTATTATATTAAGTTTCTAATATTTTTCGAAAAGGACCATACTGCTTTTAACGATTTAATGTCTACCTTTTCTAACCACTCTTGTATCGCATAAGGATACTTAACACCTACCCTTTCTAATACATTATATAACTTTATCCTTGGCTCGTCATACTGACTACACCGAAAAACTAAATGTTCAATATCCTATTTACCGTCTATTATTTTGAAGTAAGGTTACAAATGTGTCTCATAGAGTATTCTCTTATTTCTCGTGTGTTTGTACATTGCCCAAATCATTAATAATTGATCCATATCTTTGATTTCCTTTCTCTATAATTAGAATCCTAATTCATCTTAAGAAAGCGAAGAGTCCCAGATGGGCAGATAAGGGAAAAATAATTTGCCGTTGAATGTCTCGAGCGCAGGACGAATGGAAAAGAATGCGTTTCACACCGAGGAATTCCATTCCATATCGAGGTAATCGCGTGAACCGCCACTTCGCAGGTAATTTCGACTCGCCACGGCTCCATCATCTCCCCAAGCAGCCCCTATTTTTCTTACGCCCTCTCGTGCCACCATGTCCGGAACACATTCGGGACATGTGTTGCCCGAACGTCGACCACCTTTTCGTTCCTCTCGGGGGACACCCAGTGCACCATGAACGGCGATGGTGGCAGAACGGTCGAGATTATCGCCTTTGTCTCTCTCTCTTGCTCTCTCGCAGTCGTTCCCGTGTTTCTTCTTCTTCTTCTTCTCTCTATCTTTCTTCGCCGTTCTCCCTTTTCCATCCCCTGGCGATGTCTGTCTCCGCCCGTTATTTATAGAAAGCCGCGATGACTCGCCTAATCGTAACGACCTCACGGCACAGACCTCGGATACCTATTATTATCCAGTCGAATTAATGAAACTCCCGCTCGTGGCCATTGCCAGTCGCGCTAACTTACGTCCGCTGTTGTTTGTCGAAGGGACGCGTATGTTTCTCGTACACTTACGAGAAATATATCTTTGAAAGATATCTCGTATATCGTAGAACTACTATGCAGTTTGATATGATTAAGATATATTCCCGATACCAAATAAATTGTGAGGAAATGTTTTTATACGTACGACAATTTTTATTATCTTAGAAAGATTTGGGTAACGTTAGAGTAATTAATATTAACATATAATTTTTTTATTCTTATTATCAACGCATTTTATTCAAGTTATACAATGTAGTACACCATTTAATAATAATTCTTTTCATAAATAAAAATATAGGTAAGATACTGAGACTTTTTTGATCTTTTATGCATCGTATTAATTTTCTATTTAATATTCTCTCTGGTGTAGTCTGGCATTACTAGTACTTTTGCATGAATCGCACATACCTTCTGATCGCGAGGATAAACGACATACTTAACGGATACATAATCGGCGGTCTCATTAATGAACCACGCGCGCGCCAGATAACTCGTCGCACCGGTGAGTTCTCTCCCCCCTTTTTCACCCTCTGCGGCAATGAGATTTATCGATTTATTTTTACAGTTTAACGCTAAGTGGTCGCATACCTAAAGATTTATCTAGGACACGCTGAAAGCAAGGGCCTTTGTCGCGTCACGTACCTTCTAAATATAAATCTTTATGGTGCCCCGTAAAAGAGAGCGCGCGCGGTGTTCTCCCCCGATCCTTTCGGTTACAACGGAACCGCATGCACGCGCCGTGAATTTACCTTCGTGCGTAAGATTGCGCCATGGAATAAATCCTACCTCCCCCCTTTCGCAAGCATGCGGCACCGTAGCGTTCCTCCTCGCGAGGAAACCATCGAGCGCGTACGTACATACATGAGTCTACGGAGCATCCACCCCGGTACGCCTAGAATTCAACAAAGAGAGAAGGCCGGCAACTCGCAGGACGCGAGGTAGATTAATATTGTAAGATCTGGAAAGATAGTCGAGACTGACAAGTCGTATAGAGGATCGGAATGAAAACAAGTTGATCACAACAGTAGGAGTATTGGCCGTACAGCCTAAGACCTAGGCGTGTGAACCAGGGATCCCGGAGAGTTCGAGTTCAAATCTAAGGCAGTCTCCTAGTTATTTTTCGCCTCTCACAATTCAGAAGTGGGATAAAATCCGCTACCCCTCGAAGACAGTTGAGATTCATCCGCTACCCCTCGGAGAGGAGGGAGTTGAGAAGCAGCTGGCCGGTAGTGAAGCCTGAACATGGAGGTCGGGACGGACTCAGAGGAGTGAACCAACATGGAGATTGGGAAGGACTCAGAGGAGTGAACCAACATGGAGATTGGGAAGGACTCGGAGGAGTAAACCAACATGGAGGTTGGGAGGGACTCAGAAGAGTAAATCAAAAATGGATGTTGGGAGGGACTCAGAAGAGTGAACCAAAAATGGAGGTTGAGAGGGACTCAAGTGGAGTGAACCGACGATTTGGAGACATTCGGGGACGAATGTAATGTCAGGCTGGCCGAGCTGTAAGATCTGGAAAGACAGTCGAGACTGACAGGTCGTATAGAGGATCGGAATGAAAACAAGTTGATCACAACAGTAGGAGTATTGGCCGTACAGCCTAAGACCTAGGCGTGTGAACCAGGGATCCCGGAGAGTTCGAGTTCAAATCTAAGGCAGTCTCCTAGTTATTTTTCGCCTCTCACAATTCAGAAGTGGGATAAAATCCGCTACCCCTCGAAGACAGTTGAGATTCATCCGCTACCCCTCGGAGAGGAGGGAGTTGAGAAGCAGCTGGCCGGTAGTGAAGCCTGAACATGGAGGTCGGGACGGACTCAGAGGAGTGAACCAACATGGAGATTGGGAAGGACTCGGAGGAGTAAACCAACATGGAGGTTGGGAGGGACTCAGAAGAGTAAATCAAAAATGGATGTTGGGAGGGACTCAGAAGAGTGAACCAAAAATGGAGGTTGGGAGGGACTCAAGTGGAGTGAACCGACGATTTGGAGACATTCGGGGACGAATGTAATGTCAGGCTGGCCGAGCTGTAAGATCTGGAAAGATAGTCGAGACTGACAAGTCGTATAGAGGATCGGAATGAAAACAAGTTGATCACAACAGTAGGAGTATTGGCCGTACAGCCTAAG
The DNA here is from genome assembly GCF_003672135.1 of Ooceraea biroi. Taxonomy (NCBI): domain Eukaryota; kingdom Metazoa; phylum Arthropoda; class Insecta; order Hymenoptera; family Formicidae; genus Ooceraea; species Ooceraea biroi. Next base: position 18,529,240 of record NC_039506.1, read on the forward strand.
ACCTAGGCGTGTGAACCAGGGATCCCGGAGAGAGTTCGAGTTCAAATCTAAGGCAGTCTCCTAGTTATTTTTCGCCTCTTACAATTCAGAAGTGGGATAAAATCCGCTACCCCTCGAAGACAGTTGAGATTCATCCGCTATCCCTCGGAGAGGAGGGAGTTGAGAATCAGCTGGCCGGTAGTGAAGCCTGAACATGGAGGTCGGGACGGACTCAGAGGAGTGAACCAACATGGAGATTGGGAAGGACTCAGAGAAGTGAACCAACATGGAGATTGGGAAAGACTCGGAGGAGTGAACCAACATGGAGGTTGGGAGGGACTCAGAAGAGTGAACCAAAAATGGATGTTGGGAGGGACTCAGAAGAGTGTACCAAAAATGGAGGTTGAGAGGGACTCAAGTGGAGTGAACCGACGATTTGGAGACATTCGGGGACGAATGTAATGTCAGGCTGGCCGAGCTGTAAGATCTGGAAAGATAGTCGAGACTGACAGGTCGTATAGAGGATCGGAATGAAAACAAGTTGATCACAACAGTAGGAGTATTGGCCGTACAGCCTAAGACCTAGGCGTGTGAACCAGGGATCCCGGAGAGTTCGAGTTCAAATCTAAGGCAGTCTCCTAGTTATTTTTCGCCTCTCACAATTCAGAAGTGGGATAAAATCCGCTACCCCTCGAAGACAGTTGAGATTCATCCGCTACCCCTCGGAGAGGAGGGAGTTGAGAAGCAGCTGGCCGGTAGGGAAGCCTGAACATGGAGGTCGGGACGGACTCAGAGGAGTGAATCAACATGGAGATTGGGAAGGACTCGGAGGAGTGAACCAACATGGAGGTTGGGAGGGACTCAGAAGAGTGAACCAAAAATGGATGTTGGGAGGGACTCAGAAGAGTGAACCAAAAATGGAGGTTGAGAGGGACTCAAGTGGAGTGAACCGACGATTTGGAGACATTCGGGGACGAATGTAATGTCAGGCTGGCCGAGCTGTAAGATCTGGAAAGGCAGTCGAAACTGACAGGTCGTATAGAGGATCGGAATGAAAACAAGTTGATCACAACAGTAGGAGTATTGGCCGTACAGCCTAAGACCTAGGCGTGTGAACCAGGGATCCCGGAGAGAGTTCGAGTTCAAATCTAAGGCAGTCTCCTAGTTATTTTTCGCCTCTTACAATATTGATGCGTAAAGCCACCATAAGCGCGCCCCGCGCGATCCGTATCTCAGAATCTCGCGTTTGTTTGCTCTCCTCGTGGACCAGGACAGCGGATCGTTACTCACGGCGGATTATCCGGCTAATTAGTACGTGTCGTTAGACGAGCGTGCGATAAAACGCCGCGACTCGCTGTCAACCACTCTCGGCCTCGCGCTTGCCTCGTTCTCCGTCACTGATCGAAAACACCTTAAATCCCTCCACCGAGAGCTCTTTCTCTTTCTGTCCCACTCTTCTACACGCACACACATATGCACTCTCTCTTCCTCTTTCTTGGGAACGGGAGGGAAACGAATTAGCCGCTCGCACGTATAAATAGTCACCGGTACCGCGAGAGAAAGAGAAAGGGTGGGACGGGGAGAAAAAGAGAGAGAGAGAGAAACGGCAAAGTGTCCGCGGAACTCCATCGAAGCTGCGCGCGACAAGACGGTCCATGATCACGATTTATGTCGCGGAGCAACATCGAGTACAACGTGGTAGCAGCACTTCTTTGAATAATAAGATATCTTTTTGCGTCGCTGGAGATCGCTCGAGAGAGACGTCGGTACAGATACGTACAAATTCGAGAGAACCCCGAGGGGGTGTTTTTGATTTACCGCGCGCGGAACGAGCGGTTCTTGAGCGGGCGATACGAGGCACGAGTTACGAGGCAGGAAAGAGGTGAGCCAGCGAGGAAGCGATGAAACGAGCGCGGTTGACGGAATTATTATTCCCGTTTCTTCCCAAACGTCTGTTTCTCTCGCAACGCCTCCCTTTCCACGACCCTCTCGCGACACCCTCGCCCTTCCAGCAGCAGCAAGGTAGCTCGTTCCACGTATGGCGGCATCGTCGGAAGCGCTTGTTTGTTCAAGTCCGCGCTCAGTGAAAACTGAGTGCACGAGATCAGAGAGAGAAAGAGAGAAAGAGAGAGAGAAACTCGCGACATTTGAGCAATATATGGCTACAGCTGTCACGCGCGATCAGTTGTTTTGTATTCTGATATTGTTCAAGCATCGCGAATTCAAGCTGCATAAATCACAAATTATTATCGAAAAAAATTATTATTACAAGGATAGAGTTAAATTGTCGACCAAACTGGCAAACTTTATTGTGAAAAATTACGTTTCGGCCAGGCTTCCGGCCCTCTTCAGGTCAAAATTAAATACAAAGACACACTCTTTTGCTGACCTTGGTTGAGTGCTGACATATTTCTGTGGCGAACTTGGTGAATCTTTGTTCGTAATTCTTTGTCATTTTCTGCCAAAAGTGACTTTGTATTTAATTTTGACCTGAAGAGGGCCGGAAGCCTGGCCGAAACGTAGTTTTCCACAATAAAGTTTGCCAGTTTGGTCGACAATTTGACTCTATCCTTGTATTAAATTTCTCTGGCGGCATTAACTATTTATTTTGAATTATTATTATATTTATATTATTATATTAAGAATTTATATTAATAAGAAAATGGCGATGGAAAGATTTACATAAAATGATTTTCTCGACGCGGCGCTGGAGAATCATTATTGACGACGAAAGATTATTGCAACACGTGACAGGGAATGAAACTATTTTGTAAAGAATTATTTTGTGGCGCTTCACAGTTATTTCCTTCGAGATGCTAAAAGATGTTCCGATTTATTGTACGCGCGATGAAGGCGTCAGTATACGAGGGAATCCTGAGAATACGCGGGAACTCGGAGCGAGGGAAAATCTTTCGTCGTGACTTCCCGCGTGCAACCCTCCCTCCTCTCGCTTGTCATCGGACGAGAACCATGAATTGTCTCGCGGCTCCTCCGGGGAATACTAACTCCGTTATTCGTCGGGTCTTCCTCCGATTTTTATTTCTCCAACGACAGGCGAAGCGCTCCGATAGAACGTGACGTTCGTCCGTTTCTCGTTTAAATATTTACATTAAACATCCTTAACGCAAGTTAAGTTTGCCCGATGAAATTTTCGTTCGATAAACGATGAAACGGAATTCTCCTGTGAGATTGGTCGTAAGGTGATACCGCAAAATAAAACGCCGTCGTTTGTTTTGGGTCGCTTTAAAAAATACGATTCGGTGCCGCGAACACGCGTGGAACGTAACGCGCGCGACTTTCGGCTTCGACGGTAGCCAACGAGGAAATCGTAGCACCTCGCGTAAATTTAGAACATTGTTTTCCGGCCGAGTAAATACCACCGTGAGTAATCGCTTCCTAAATCCGGCCTCGCTAATCTCGGCGACTTTTGCCGCGCCATGGTGACCATACAAAAGTTTGAGCGGCGGCGTCACAGGAAATGCAGCTTGCAATAAAAATCTTTTTGTAATTTATCCACGTTGCGTGATTCTTAAGTCTCTCGAGCGAACGACGATCAATTAAAGGCGCGCGGATTTTACGCGAACGCGAGCGCGTTCGCGTGGCAACGCAGAATTGTTTCTTCCGGTGCGTTTGGCATCGACAGCGCACGAGGTTTATTATTAACTCTTTCGGATCGACACGCATATCTCTTTGAAGAGCGCAGTCTTCGGCAGTGGCATAACAGACCAAACAGCGGTTCCAGGTATCGTTCTTGCGAAAAAGCTACGCTTGCTGGGCTCTTTTTAAGCGCCGCGCTAAAGTCATAATACTCGCCGCGAACGAGCGTAGAGACCAAAGCCACGTCGTCTTCTGGGAAGACTGTCAATGGTGGAAATTACTTTTCAAAGGGCTGATTTACACGGGAACGACATATTCAATCGCGGATTCTCGATTGAACGCTTGTATCTATTAGATGAAAATTAAGTGGAAATTTTTCGTCTCTTGCGTTAGTATCTGTATCCTTCCAATGTTTCTGAGAACCATGAGGAACGAGTGTCACTCTTGAACCGCAAGCGTCGTACCGTGAAATCGCTTCCTGTTCTTCGTCCGCGCGCAATGGACCAGCACGAGTCGTTCACACGCACCCGCTAAAGCGTGATCGTATGCGATGCACCTGAATAAGAGGGTTCAATGAGGGAGGGGGAAAATGGGATCGCGCAGTAACAGGTCATTAATGATGGGAGATGAAATTGAAGCCTCGAAAAGTTTTGTTACTCTTTAACTGTATAGTCCCTATCGCTTCAATGTAGTATATTATAGTAAGATTTTTTAATATACAGGGTGTCCCGGGTTTTAACCGACAAACTGCGGGAGCATATTCTACTAGTGGAAATAAGAAAAAATTCTTATATCGAGTTTGCTTAGAAATGCTTTATTACAAAGTTATAAACCAATATTGAAAAGAAATATGAGACAAGTAACAACGGATTTTTTCACAAAAATATAAATTATCTACGCAATGATTTAGTGACGCATTTCAAAATGTTGTCCTTGCACATCGATACAAGCTAGACATCGACGTAGTACAGAATTTGTTACAGTACGACGTTCCTGAAAATTTTGTTGCATCTCAGTAACTGAATTAGTAATTCGTTGCTTTAAATCTATCTGGTACTCTCCTGTTAGGAAATCTACGTTGATACTCTCGTACGGCAGCTCGTGCATTTCCGTCACAGAATCCGTACACGAAATGAATATCGGTGTATTCCTCATTTGAAAACACTTTTGGCATTCTGATAGTAATTGCTAGTTGACACGACGATTGAAATCTAACGGCTACTGTTGTGAAAGTAACAATCATACTGAATCGTTTCAACATAGTGAACATGAATACATGTGAATACACGTAACATAAACATCTTCGACCTTCCAAATTCTACACTATGTTCCGTTGTTACTTATCTCATATTTCTTTTCAATATTGGTTTATAACTTTGTAATAAAGCATTTCTAAGCAAACTCGATATAAGAATTTTTTCTTATTTCCACTAGTAGAATATGCTCCCGCAGTTTGTCGGTTAAAACCCGGGACACCCTGTATAAGATTTAATTTAGTTTCGCACTCAATCAGTTGAAGTACCCGATGCGTGCAATAATATGTAGTACAGAAATGAAAGTCTAAATGAGAAAAAGGGCATCACAGTCCGCCTTCTGTTGACCAACTGGAGAACCTTGTAGCGCAAAACAAAATTATTATTTTTAGAGATTAGATTCGCATTATTCTTTGGCCGTTTTTTGTCCGTTCGAGTTACTCTTTCGAGTCCGAGTTGCTTAATATAATATTACTAAAATACTACTTATGTAAATAAATAATATATACAGGGTGAGGCACCTAAAACAGGCCACCTGAATATCTCGGCTGTTATTGGTGATAGAAAAAAATCTGTCAGGCCAAACTTGCATGGTTTCGAGGGACACATAATTGGTTATAATAATTTTTCATTAGGTGGACGCGTAGAGGTCATATGAAGGTCGACTTCGTTTTTTTAAATAGTATTGATATGTTTTTTTACGTACCATCTAGTAGAGAGTTTGAAGATACGCACATTGATCTACGGGTCAAAATCATTCAAGGTCACTGAAGGCCAACTGCAAGGGAAAATAATTTACTTTATATTGCCTAGAGTTCCCTGCTATTAAAAATACTGTAAACTCAGAAATGAAAAAGTTCTAGCCCTTAGAAATTTTTTCTTTTCCGAGAAGTTCTGAGTTGATGATATCATTATTTTTTATATTGCCTAGAGTTCCCTGCTATTGAAAATACCGTAAACTCAGAAATGAAAAAGTTCTAGCACTTAGAAATTTTAGCCTTCAGTGACCTTGAATGATTTTGACCCGTAGATCAATGTGCCAGTTTGCAACCATGCAAGTTTGGTCTGACACATGTTTTTCTATCACCAATAACAGCCGAGATATTCAGATGGTCTGTTTTAGGTGCCTCACCCTGTATATATATGTATAATGTCATATTAAATAATATGATACAATATAATAATATACTATATAATTTTAATAAGATAATAAAAAATAGTCGAAAATAGATGATGTGCATAGTGCGATATTATAACAATTTAATAACAGCTATAATACTAAGAATAATAACAATAATAACAATAATGTAGTATAACAGTTTATTATATAGGATTGTAACATATTAGTATTTTTAATAACAAATTTGTTGCAACCCATATTATTAAAATCAGATTAAAGACGGGACGAATACATGTCAGAATTTAATAATTCAATTGTAACAGTAACTTGTAGAATAATAAGAAATTATCCCTTTACTAAAATAACACGGCAGCACAATGTTAATTAAATAACGGAACACAGTCCAGTATATAATCTAGCACAAGCTAACTTCCTCCAAGATGCATTGCCGCGGACGATCACGTGCGCGCCACGCTTTTTCCCATGGCGCTCGTGCGCGATGCCACCTGAAGGTAAACGACGCGAGTAGTACGCAGCCGGATCATTAACGATGGACGGAAGCAATGGATATGGCCGGAAGCCACGCACAGAGATGTGACTTGCGCGATGTCCTCCCGCACGGAACCTCCTTCGCCTGTCGACCAATAACTCGTGTCGACGGTCAACAACCGAGGACATCAAAACGTCTACTCCGCATTCGCCACGCGATGAACCAGAACTCGCTAGAAACTGTAATCGGGCTAGTTAATAATAAACGGATATGGGATATTGAAAATATCAAATGTTTGTTTTAAATAATATTGATAACATGGATTATATTATTTTAAGTATATCAGATTATTAGAATTACAGAACATATTAGATAATGATTATTATTATTATTGGATTCTATAATATATTAAATTAGATATTAAAGATATAAATTAATATATATTAGATACATGCAAAAGATTTTTAGTCTTTTTTCGGTGTTCTGATATTATTATTTAAACTTCAAATAAATTTTCGCTTTTTTACGTTTTTGAAGATACTGAATATTAAATATATTGTATAACATTAAACCTAACCTGGCAACTGATTTTAAAGAGAGTAAAACTTTCGTTCGCTCTCTTTCTGTCACCATCTCTGTTTCATGTGTCCGTAACCATGAAACTTTCGAAATTCGAAAGGATTAACTCGGCCGGTTCGGGATTCTCGTGTTCTTGAGCCGGTCCTCGGACCCCGTCTGACCTGAATCCACCATGCGGAAACCATACTAGAAACCATTGACGAAGACGCATTGCTTCCGGCCGTGCCCCCGAGATCCTATTCGCCGCGGCAAGAGACGTCACTCGGTCCGCGAACCGTGCAAATTTTTTATAACTTGTCGAGATTTTATCTACCTTAATGCCTACCACGATTTGTTATGCATTCAATTAGTTTGACGGAGATAAATACAGTTCGTGGTATGGTGGTGAAATTATTTGGTCCAACAATCCACGCGCGTACGTGAAGGAAACAGATTTGCCTGAAGTCGACGTTGACTGGAGAAAAGAAGAGCGCGTCCTGTTTCAGGACCTTCCCCCATTTTCCGTTTTTTTAATTAAGCATGCACAAACACATTTCCCGAGACGGCGTGCGTGTGCCGTTTACTAACGATTTCTCGGGATGCGTCCGGTCCAATTTTCACGGTGCGCTAGCGTGGGATTCGATGGGATTTCGTGGGTGTGTCGAGACGTGAAAAAACTTTCCCATAAATTTTCTGGAGAGAGTGCGCCGGACCAGCGGCCGGCCGCCGCTCCGGATATGCACCGGGCCGGAAAAAGCCATCGGGTTGTGACCCCTCTCTTGTGGAAAACGGTGGAAGAACGTGTATCCGAAGGACACACGAGGGAAAAATGAAAGAGCCAAAAACGATCGACAGACTACTTCTCCGAACCGTTCGTTAACTTTCAAAGCTGATCGCTCGAGGAAATTCGGGTAGCGGTGTAAAACTTGCAACTTGATCTCAATTTGTGATAACGATGATGATGATGATACGAGGTGAATAAAGATCAACACTGTTCAACAAGATCGGTACACCAGTTGGTTGTTGTCGATGACAGAAAGTAAAGTAAAACTGTGAAAACATGTTGCTCGTCAGGAGGTTGTCATCGCTCAGATAGATTACATGGCGAGTTGCGCTGTAGACGTGTGTTCCTTCCGGGGTTCGACAATCCTGCGAGGGGGATCTCCGTGTCTCGGATCCTTATCGTATGTCTCGATCCGTATCGAATTTCTCGTTCTAAATCTAAATTCGCGACCGTTTCCATTTATAGTCTTGCAGCATTCAGGAAGACTTAACAATTGAAACGATCGAGAGGAAGTTATTTAGATATCTTCGAGTGAAGAGCTACGATTCTATGATCTCGCAATTAATATATTAGGTTGGTCAAAAAGTCTTTTCGTATTTTATGTAAAAAGGAAACACTTGTTTTTCACAAAACGCACTTTTATTTTAATCATCAATATAGTCTCCGCCTCGTCTAATGACCTCCTCCCATCGATCTACGAGCTTGAAAATTCCGTCCTTGAAAAAGGCACTAGTCTTGGAATTAAAGAAAAGATTCAACTCTCTTTGGACTTTGTCTGCCGAAGCGATTTTTTTCCGTTAAGAAAATTTTGCAGGGATCTAAAAAGATGATAGTCGGATGGCGCGAGGTCAGGAGAGTATGGTGGGTGCTCGAGAAGTTCCCAATTAAGCTCTCCGATTTTTCTCAACGTGAGTGCACTCACATGAGGACGAGCGTTGTCCTGGTGGAAGAGGATACCCTTACGATTAACAAGTTGGGGTCGGAGTTCCTTGAGTTTTGTCTGAACTCTTTCCAATTGCTGACAGTAGAGGTCCGTATTGATAGTTTGATTTCTTGGTAGGAGCTCATAGTAGACAATTCCGCGCACATCCCACCACACACTTAACATGATCTTCTGCCCGTGGATATTCCGCTTTGGAGTCCTCTGAGCTGAACTTTCGGACTCACACCAACTTCGTTTTCGTACCACATTATCATAAAAGATCCATTTTTCGTCGCACGTAATTAATCGATCAAGAAAAGGTTCGTTGCGATGTCGGTTGAGCAGTGTAACGCACTTGGAGATGCGATCAAGCTTATTCCTCTCGCTCAATGCATGCGGTACCCACTTGTTCAATTTTGACGCAAAGCCAAGTTGGTGGAGGCCGTTGATGATGGTTCCGTGAGATACTCCGAATTCTGCCTCGAGCTCGCGAGTGGTAATATCCGGGGTTTCTTTGACTCTGCTTCGCAGGCGCGCTTTGTCGATGACCGAAGGCCTTCCGGACCTGGGCTCATCCTCCAGGTTAAAATCACCATTTCGAAATTTCTCAAACCAAAATTGGCATGACCTAACGGTAATCACATCTTGTCCAAAAACTTCACATAAATTTCGATGGGTTTGAGACGCATTCGTGCCCCTTTTACACTCATACAACAAAATTGGCCTAATTTGCTGTTTTGAAAGCTCCATTTTGCGATTTTTTTATAACCTCACAATAGCTCACAGGCGCTCTACGTCTGCAACAGTTTGTACAGCGAGGTTAGGTGAATTTAAAACAATCACCCTTTCCCCTCCCTTTCATTGTTTGCTTTGAATGCAGGCGCGCAAAGTAGAGCGCCTCAAAATACGAAAAGACTTTTTGACCAACCTGATAATAATTCCATTGTATCACAATTTTTACGAGTTACGACTTCCAAGAATTCATAAATTTCTCATGAGTCTAAAGTCGACTAAAAAGATAACAATTCTATCATTATTATCAGTAGATCAACTACGCAACTCGACATTTCCTCTAACAAAAATAGCAAGAAGGTTCCTTCCAGCTGATATTTTATTTTAAGATAATTCGCGATGCGTTAAATTCTTGCAGATTGACCGCGAGTATGCCCATTTATCTACGTCTAGTAGCTTCTAAATGGGAAAAGGGTGGGGGCCAGAGTGAGCGCGCACGAGGGTCTACGATGTAATTACCACGTCACGGTCGGCGGCGCCCTTGCGAGCGCACCTGCCCAACGAAACAGAAAGCTCGGCCGTAATAAACGCTACGCTGCGTCGCGTGCGCTCGCAATTACGCACGTGCGCGATCTCGCGTTTTGCTCGCCGCGGTGTGCGAGCCCGGTTGCGCGGTTCAACGTCTCGGGAGTCCTTTCGGCGTCGGGTTGCGCACGGCAATTAACGATGTATCAAGTTCACGATTACACGTAGCAAAATAAAAATAAATCCCTTCTTCCCTCCTCTCCTTTTTCCTTTTTCTTCCTCTTCTCCACTAAGAATAGACAACAGTGGCGTTAATTCGTTGCTTTTTTTTCTTTTCTGTTCACTGAAACTATTAACGCGCCTAATATTCTTGTAGATCCTTCTGTATTCCCTTCGAACAAAACCGCGTTTTTCATTATTTACGAACTTGCTGGTACCTTCCGCACGAGATAGAGCAACAAGGGAGTGATTTTCGGCGAAGGGAGTTACGCGCGCCGAGATTTTCGAAAGGAAAAGAGGCGCTCTGAGGGAGAACAATGGGACATCGGTGCGTGAATCGGGTCACCAAGAGTCGAACCCACAAGAGCGCGATGGGATCGCGCCTCCGAGGGAACCTTCCGAGATAAAAGTTTTTTAGTATTTTTCAGTGAAAGGAGGCATTCTCTCCCGCTTCCAGCGAGTACTAAGGACTTTTTCTCTCTCTCTTTCTTTCTTCTTTTTTTACTGAGACTCGCGAGCCAGAACGAGTTCTCGTAAATCCCTATTATTCGCGCGGAGGACCGTAGACAGATGTCCACCCCGAAAACCTGTTGATCGAGTTCGAAGGCGAGAGTCAGCCACGCTAAGCTAGAGACTCGAATTTCGTGAAGTTCTGCTTCCTCGCGACTTCTCGAGCCTACTCGAAAAGCACTCGAAAATTCGCGTCGAGCGCGAGCAACTTCGATCCCGCAAAAGCTCGTGGCGCAGCGCGCGGGCAATAATTATGCGCTCGGGGAATGCTCGCGCGGGACTTATGCACGGGCGATAAAGCTGAATAATAATTTAAAGCTAAGTACCTCATTGACAGCAGGTAGTAGACGTGCGGCGCGCGGCATGAGCAACAGCGGCGATGATTACACACCGGTAGTGCGGCCGTAAATCAGCGGAATCGCCGCTCCATCGTTCCATCGGCGTGTTCCGCGCCTTACTCGCGAGGAGGAATATATTATTGCCGCACGTTGTTCGCAAGCTGCCGCAACCCGGGGATGCTTGTCGCTCTCATGAGGATAAATATAAGTTATTAGGAGTGTGATTTAGTTTTGAGGGTTTTGCAACAGACGGCTGTAGTGTCAGTTTGTTCCAATAGCTGTTTCCGATAACTGTTGTTTCTTACAGTCTTGACATTATCCATGACATTTAGTAGCATTATAGCAATAGATGCAACAACAGTCGTGTTTATATCATCGTAAAAATGCAACTTCCGAAACAGCGTTTTCGACATGCGTTGCTTTTGTTTTTTAATCAAAACAAAACTGCGGCTTACGGTTATAGAATTCTTGTGGAAACTTATGGTGATTCTGCCCCATCAATTAAGACGTGCGAATACTGGTTTAGACGCTTTAAAAGTGGTGATACTGATGCGAAGGACAAAGAACGCTCGGGACAACCAAGAAAGCTTGAAACTGCAGATTTGCAAGCATTATTGCACGAAAATCCAACACAATCCACTTCAGAACTTGCCAGAGCGTTAAATGTTGATCGTACAACAATTGCCAAACATTTACATGAAATGGGAAAAATTCAGAAGGAAGGGAAATGGGTTCGACATGAATTATCGGAAAGTGCCCTTGCGAACCGGTTGAACATTTGCATTTCGTTGATCGCCGGGCAAAAAAAGAAGAGTCTTTTGTCTCGGATTGTTACTGGGGATGAAAAGTGGATCTATTTTGATAATCCGAAACCGCGGAAAATCATGGGTGGATCCAGGCGAACCATCAACATCCACTCCGAGACGCAATATTCACGGTTGAAAAGTAATGCTCCGTATTTGGTGGGATAGTGTACTACGAGCTGTTAAATCCGCATGAGACTGTCACGACTGATCGTTATCGACACCAATTGTACAAGTTGAAGCAAGCATTGGACGAAAAACGACCACCAATTGCGAGTAAAGGACGGAAAGTGATTCTTCTTCGTGACGACGCTCGACCTGACGTTGCGTTATCAGTGAAAGAAACACTATTAGAGCTTGAATGGCAAGTCTTCTCCGGACATTGCTCCATGCGATTATTATTTGTTCCGGTTGATGCAACACGCTTTAGAGGATACACACTTTCATAATTTCGAAGAAGTGCGAAAATTCGTCGACGAATGGATCAACTGAAAAGAAGAGTGATTTTATCGTGGTGGAATCCATCTCTTGCCAGAATGATGGGAAAAAGTTCTAGAAAACGAAGGAAAATATTTTGATTAAGGTATTCATTCATTATCATATTTAAATACATGCGTTTTTGAGCAAAAAAACCCTCAAAACTAAATCACACCCCTAATACATTACATAGATATACGATTCGATTAATCTGCGCGATAATACACCGCGCGAGCACTATACGGGGAAATAATTCTCCTCCAAGTTTCCGCGATGACAGAAAACATGAGCTGTCTTGTCTCTCTCTGTCTTTTTATGTCTTCCTCTCGATCTTCTTCTTTGTCGCTCTGTTTTTCCTTTTTCTCCTTACATTCGCTTGTTCTTTTTGCGCTCGTGCGCCGCTTGTAATTCGATGCAACGATCCGGACCAATGCTTTCGTATCCTCCTATTTGGCCATCGACATTAGGAGTGATTTAAATTCATGGCGATCGAAATTAAGGTCGCCCCGCTCATTTCGCTCTCGCCCGTGCCATTATGGGATACCTTTATATCGCGGTTCGAGAGTGCCGTTCATAGACGATTCATTGTATTCAGAGGGCGTTCGCCATTATAATTTGCGTAATATTCGCGAATATCACGCACCGTCGCCGGCCCCCCAGGTTCAAAATTCGCACCGACGAAACAATCTCCGCGTGGTTTTGACGCCGCGATTCTTATGTGTGTTTTATTCTCCCCTTCTGTTGATAATATTGTAAATTAAAGTAGACTCATAATATGATAAACATACGTTTCCTTCTCTCTCTCTTTCTCTCTCTTCTTCTTCTTCTTTTCACAAGATGTCATAAAATATCACAGTTCTACAATAGTTGATTCTCTATTTTTGTTAATTGATTTCTGCTCTTCTTCAAATGTCAATTTTTTAATAATCTTTGAAAACGCGTGTGATTTTTGAGAAATTAGGTACAATTTAACCTTGAAGGTTTCTCAACGTTCGCAATAACCACCGTAGGACGATCCGTAAATTAACGGCGAGATCTGCAGGATCCTCACGTCGCCATCAGTCCCATCGCATTTGAAATAGGAATTCGAAGATTCGAAGAAGAAAGGGTGGTCATCCCAAAAAATCAAGATATCGACACGGGTGTCGTAAGGAATTCTTAATAAGTTTGCCTCCGGCGTGCCGGATGCGCTAATCGTTCCTTCCCTCGGTAATAAAAAAAACACGATCACAAACGGATGATATTAATCCTCCGGTACTCTAAAAATTCAATAGATACATAAGATACTAATACTTCAATTAATTTTTTTCCTAATACATTTGTTTATTCATATTCTAATACTTGTCAATTTGTTCTTCACTATTTTTTTATACTTTAGTGTCTGGTCTATTAGCCAAGTACTAAAGTAAAAAACATTTCAAGAAGCAGAGGAAAATAAAGGGAAAATTAGTATATCTGTGAGATACAATGCGACCATTTATGGGAGAAAAATATTGCGAAGGGTTAAAGGACTTCAAAAGCAACATTACACAAAAAATCATTAATCAAATTCCGTAGCGTAGTTTTATCATAACAAATTCAGATCCACGCGATTCGGATCTTTCTTGCAGTCAAATAAAGAAAAAGAGTTGTCGCAGATAGGCAATTATTAGACAGAAAATTATAAATAAAATTGCGTTACGTGATTTCGTTATAACAGAGTCGGATCCGCGCGATTCGGATCTGGCTCGCAGTCCGTTAAAGGAAACGTTGCCGCGGGAGAGTCGTTGGCAATTGAGATGCGCGATACGTTTTCACCTGTCGACGAGCAGCAGCCATCTTCGTTTTCAATTGCCGAAACATGCTGCTAATCATTTATTCCTCGCGCTACCCTCCTATCCAGGCGCGTGAATCTTCGGGACAGGCCGAGCTTTCGGAGAACATACTAATGGAGAACGAAAACGTCGTGACGTCGAGAACGTCTTCTGAGCAGACTTTTGCACTGTACTTTCGTTAAATTTCTGTAAATTTCATCGACGCGCCAATTAATTAAATTGATATTTATTTCGGACTGTGGCATTTTTTTAATGTATCGAGTTGTAACAAGATGACGGATGCGGTTAACGATTAAGTTGACTTTACAGACCGAGCCGAGAAAAATGCAATTTATATTCCGAAATTGTTCGCACGCGCGTGATAATAACGATCCGTGTGGCGGACGTAATGCTTCTAATTAAAATAAACGCTCGATTTCGTTCACGTGATAACAGTGGCCGGAATGGAGAAACCGAAATGCGTATGCTCATACGAATATCTTAGTCTGGTTCGTCCATCACAGGAAGCTTTCCCGTGACACGTTCGTCGTACACCTCTTCCTGCCAATCACGATCTCTCATTCTATATTTAGAAAGCAGCGATTACACGATTACAACTGCAGTACGATACAGTTGCCATCGTCGCTTCCAGATCGTCACTGCAATTAGAATAATTCTCGAATTCAGTCAGATTCTTAAATTTATCATAAACATTTATTTAAATTAACCAGACTATTCCCATTAATTATTCGATCTAGCCAAATTAATCAAATCAATTGAATTATCGAAATACAAAGCCAAGTATTTTTCTTTTGAAAATCTTATCATTTCTATTTTTTTTTATTCGTTTATATCATTCTCTCGTATTTCATTTCTGGCATGGATTTAATATCGCCGTAATGCAAACAACTACGACGCAGAGAGTAAGAGAGAACGCTAGAGGGAGGGAAAGGGAGAAAGTAGGTAACGATGTAATTCGCGTCTTAGCGAGCTTTGTTGCGGAAACGCAGCTGTCGCGCTATCGATCGTCACAATGACGCTAATTAAAGGAGCGAGGCGAGAATAAATCGAAAATTCTCGTTTGTAGTCTCGCGGACGATACGCGCGGACCATCGCGACTTCACGCGACTTCACAAAGAGAGACGTCCAGCTGTCACAGGTTGGACCGCATAAAGATCTCTGGCATCGCTCCATCCAGAAATCCTTGACGCAACAAGATCAAAATTTGCTCGAGATTTTAAAGAATTGGCTCGCCCGAGGCGCAAAATGTAACCGCTAAGTCCGCTCGTATTTTTGAGTGAAGCTTAGCACTTCCGAATGAAGTTGCTCTCATTTAATCTCAACAATATCTCCTGATGATATATTATTTATATATATTGTTTAGAGTGACAGGAACGCGCGCTCGCCCGAGGAGCGTAGTTTTGCGCTCGCTCTCAGATTTTCATATGAAGGGGATAATCAAGAGCGCACGCGTCTTCCTCTCGCGCAGCGATCCCCGTAAAAACGTTGCGCGACGAGATTCCTACTCCCCGTAGACACATAATGGCTTTTTTGATTAGTTGCTTGCTTGATTTGTTGCGTGCCGATCGCAAGGCGAGGATTCCTGCGTCACACTCGCACAGGCTCCAACAGAGTATTTTATAAAACCCTCGGATGCCTCGACCTCATCCGTTTTAAATTATCCTCTACTTAAACGTTTTCGATATTCGAGGCTTGTAATTGTAATTATGTTGGGCTGATGGAATTATTTTAAACTAATTATATTGATTAGTTGAGTAGATTGATTGTATGCCACGTCAGTTATGAATATTATACTTATGCCGTCGAAATCGTGTTACTGAAACGAGAACCTGCTCGACCCAGCTGCACGAAAGTAATCTGGATGACTTAGCGGAAAGTGCAATAAATTGTCGTTGCCTCGTATTTTACGAGTGTATTTAGTGGGTCATCTCGCGTGTCGGATGCTCTAGATTTACGCCCGCGTCCAGTACTCGGGCTTTCGAGACTGCGCGAACTTTGTGCATCACTAGCGACATAATTATGGTCTCTCCTGACTTTCGCGTACGAGAGAGAGAAAGAGAGAAGGTCCCAACGAAGATATTAATTATATCATTATAATTATATATAATAGCAGAGCTTTATTTATCACGCTATTAAAATAGCAGTCGTGATATTTATTATCGCATAAAGATCGCGCGGATAACGCCCGCGATTCCATTAAAACAAAGAAGACACGTGCAAATGTGTGCTGTTATTTTTAACTTCCGACCGTTTCTGACATTTTTATATTCAATACATCGAAAAGCGCTACCGGTATTTTTAAAGATACAAATATAAAAGATACAAAACGACCTCGTGGGAGTGCGCGATTCTTTTTCCCGAGCTCGCTCGCATCTCATCCCGCGTTATCTCGATCTTAAAATTAACGATAGCGTTAGCGTGGGGACTGTCGTTGGCGGAGCCACTAATGCATGCCACTACGAACACGCGGACGATGAATCGCGGTCGCGTTTCCACCCCCGCGCCGACGGACGTTGCTGGAACGATTTACGGGCGCGAATTTTTGTCACCCCGCGGACGCGGCGACGATGACGACGAGAGTCGCTCCGCCGCGACGCCGATCGCAAATCACGGGCGCGAAGTGAATTATCGTTCTCGATTCCGCGCGGCTTTTAACGACGAGCCCGCTCGCTCGCGTTTAACACACCGAGCGCTTTATTACCGCTGCCGCGCGCTTCGGCGAGAACGCCGTATAAATAACCCGTGGAAATTATCGATCTGTACGGGGACCACGGCGTCGATCCTGTTGCAGGAGTAATTATGTGAGCCCCGCGGGATAAGAAGCAGTGAGACACGAACGCATGAACGAGAGAGCGATTCATTCACCTCGGTGTGCTGCCTCCAGCACCACCGCGAGTTCTGCAACGTCGGAGCGCGATAGGATAGCTGGATGGCGTGGAATTTATGATATCCGTTCTGGCAACGCTGATCATTCACCGAAACAATCGTATTCCACCTCGCGCTTCCGAAGACGCGATTCGCTCGTTACGCGCCGCACGAACTTGTATATCTCGCTTAACGTGTTATGCAAGATATAATTATTTCGTTGAACGGACAGGACACAGAAAGAGGGGGGGGGGGGGTCGTTGCCTCTCCTCTCGTCGCTGCGAGTTTGTCATCGCTCGACGCGAGATCGGGTCGTATAAATAGCGTCGCTGTCAACGACGTTCATCGATGGTACGCTCGCTTCGTCCTCCCCTCCCTCCCCGTTCCCAACCCCTCTCGCCGTAATTCTCTTCTCGTAAAATTGCCGGTGCGTTTTACGAGTATTTTCAATCGTGTCTCGAAGGAGCGTCATAAATGACTTCCTTCCGTCGTGATTAACATAATTCTCTCGGCATCGCGTTATTTGTATTAATACGTGCGCGCGCATGCGCCCGCGACGGCGACTGGACAACGGGGCGAACCGCAAGTGCAGGTGCAAGCGTGCGCGCGCAGGAGGGAGGGAAGAAACATAACATAAAAAGAGTCGATTAACGCGCGCCTCCGGTCCGTAACGCGAATTAACACGATCGTTTGTTAAGCGGCAGAACACGGGCGAGTCGGTGAGCAAGTTTCATCCGGCGTGACTTTAATCGACGGTTCAATTCAATTCAATTTAATTTAACTTAACGATTTCTTCAGTTCCTTTAATACGACTCTTGCCTCGATACAGTTCCTTTATTAAAGGATTTCCTTCGAATGTCTTATCTAATTTTGTCTTCCTTTACGGGGATGCTTTACGTACCGAGGCCAGGTACCACCAACCGCCACTTAAATAATTTTCCATTAACGATCGTCATTTCCGCTCGCGCTCCCTTAATACCGCTTGATAACAGCTTAATAATTATTGTTGCCGCGTTTTCCCCGAGAAAGAAAGAGAGAGCACGAGCGACAGCGTCAATAAGACACATGAATAATGCATGGAAATGAGTCGCGAAACATTGAAATCCACCCCGAGTACCCTTCGCGTTTCCTCTCTCCCCTGCTGCTGCGTCCATGCAAATTAGATCATATCGGTTATTTTCGTAATAATATCTCGAACGCGTAACGAGGCAGCGTTTTCCGACAGGCAGCTCCGAAGCGATCGAATCACGGAAGAAACGCGTATCGTATCGCGCATGCCCGATTCTTCAAATCTTGCGCGTTCATTCGCTCGGAATTCCCTCGACTCTCCCTCCTCGGGCCTCCGCGGTCGGAAACATAACTCTTCAAACTGGAAGACGATTTTCTAGCGCGCTGGGTAGAACACCGGAACATCCGCGGAATAAACGCGCGCGCGCGGGCAACGCCGACTAATACGGTGGAAATTACCGTTCGCCTCGTAAATCGATGCAACCGGCAATTTGCATCGGCAACGCGCATCATGCGGTCCCATTATGTGCCATGACATTAATATACGACGCATTAAGCTCCCGCGAGTAGATATCGTCCCGCGCCGACGATTCCTTCGCCGGAGGCCCGCGCGAGCTTTCAAGGATCCGCTGCTTATCACTCCGGGGCCCGAGCGAACGCCTTGGCTAGCTCGTAAATCACGTCGGTTTAATTTCAGTTAAAACGACGAATCCACTCGTTTGCCCGAGCAACGAGCTCGCCTCGCCGAATATTTTGCGCAGCCATCGCGGTTCGTTAGAGACGGAAATCTATCGCGTGGGGTTTCGAGTGTGCGCGGGACTTGCGTAACGTCATGTACGTGGCAAACATAGCGACGGTATTTAATTAAACGCTTCTCCTCTCTCTCTCTCTCGCTTTCGCTCTCTTCTTCTCTCTCTTTCTCTCCGTCGGATGATTGTTAATAGCCTCGGCGTTTATCTTCCGGATCTTTTCTGCCGCGCGCCTCTCGTTCTCCTTCTCGCTGGTTCCTAATCTCGCCATCAAGCGAGAAGCTAACGTCTCGAGGGCCGGTTGATGGGCTCTGAAAGTCAAAGCTGATCAGAAGCGCGGTAGCGCGTAACTATCCTCTCCTTGTACGTTTTAACTTTATTCCACGTTAAAGATAACGAGATGTATCAACAGACGTTTAAATATTTATGCCAGCGCGCGTTGCGGCCACCTCGCCGGCGTATATTATGCGCGAGACAACGCGCAACAACTTATTTATATATTCGACGTAATTGTGCAATATCAGAGGTGCGCTATTCGAAAAAAAATACAGTCATTAGCGAAAATTGGACATAATTGCGCATCCCTTTTTTACGCGCCGGCTAATTCGCGCGGCCGCTCCTCGCGAACCGATCTTATCGCGCACCGTCGCCGGTCGTCACGATAAAGCCAACTCCCACTAATAGAAGTGAATTATAATTTCTTGCCTCTCTCAGCACGCGAATCGGAGATCGGTGCAAAGCAGACGACTCCGCTCTGAATCCAACTCGTCGATCGTTTCAACTCTGCTGCAACCGCCTGAGCTTCGGACTCTGAAGTCGCTGGACCTCGATGGCGATCTGAATTACGCGATCGACTCGATGAAATCGAAAGCGATGCCGAGCGAAGGCGTCCCCGGATTTTTCGATCCTGCCGATTCCTCCTCGACTACCCCGGGCGCACAGTGCGCGATCGTGATGCAAACAGCTACTTCCCTCGGGTGCGATTACTTATGCAGTCTACGTTACTCGGCACTAGCATGCACGAGAGACCGCCTGCTTACCCTTCGTAACGTGTACTTTATTCTTTCCAGATGCGCTCGCGCCGATAGCTACTGGCGATCCGCTCGTTTAACAGCGTAACAGCGAGGCAGAGCGAGCCGAGCGGAGTCGGAGCCAAGACAGCGAGCGGTGAACGCTTCATGCGAGAGAGAGAGAGAGAGAGAGGGGGGGGGGAGAGAAAGAGGGCGAGAAAGAAGCAAGGGTGGAGGCAAAAGAAAGAACGAAAGGAAGCCCAAGAAGGGGATGCATAGGAATGGAACGTGACGAAAATACGTCCGCGCTTCACGAGGGTGCCACGAGCGAGTGAGTAAATGCACTTTCTGTCAAAATATTGGCTCGCTTTTGATAATCGCACTCGATAAATTTAATCCGACGCGAGCCTACGTGGATTCTGAAATTGCGTCCCGTTTTAGCCAGCTAAAACGTCAGCTCACAATGTATATGTTATATGATATATAAATATATTATATGATTAGATGTGCAAAAACTATAATTTAATGTTTACACTTTTGCCCGATCCTGAAAATTATTCCAAATTCTCTTCCAAAAATATTCTCTTCCATCCTTTTGTGATTTTGTATTTTTGATGTCAACGTTTATAAAATATCAATTATTAATAACATTAATAATTGATATTATTCTTTTTTTAAATAATTAAAGAAATTAGCAACAGAGCACAAATTAATCTGCAGACCTATTAAACACATAATTAGATAGATATGTTTTAGTTAGATATTAAAATACTAAAATAATGAAAATTATGTGAACGAAACGTTAAAAATGATTCGAACTCGCACAGATCTAAACATCAAGGCAATTTATTCTCGAATGGAATTCAAGCTTTCGATTCTTTGTGATTATCTCTTTACCAGTGGTTGAACGGAACTCATACGTGTACGCGGAATCGCTTTCCGCGGAAGTACTCGAGGCATGACGGATGCGAGACTGGCACGCGTCGTTCCGCTCCTCAAAAAGCGCGACGCGGGAAAAAAAGGAGGCGGAGAGTGCAGGGAGGGCAAGAGTGGCAGGAACAGATTTACAAAAACGTTAACGAAGTGCGTCACGACGACGTCGCCTCGCGTTGAATGCGCGGCGGGAAAGCGGGAAAGGAAAGGAGTTCGAGAGCGGCGCGCATGCGCGCGCGCTCTTCTCAGCCGTTTGAGATCGATTGCCGATCGCGCGATATCGTCGATCATGGGAGCCTGACTAACCACCGGTTCCGATTACGTTTCATTGAAATAATTCGAGATCGACCTCCTTCCCGCGGTGATCTGCATTAAAACGTCGGCGATTGCCGATCATAATGCCGGGCCTGAATTTATACAGGGTGTCCCGGGTTTTAACCGACAAACTGCGGGAGCATATTCTACTAGTGGAAGTAAGAAAAAATTCTTATATCGAGTTTGCTTAGAAATGCTTTGTTACAAAGTTATAAACCAATATTGAAAAGAAATATGAGATAAGTAACAACGGAGCATAGTGTAGAATTTGCAAGGTCGAGGATGTTTATGTTATGTGTTTTCACATGTACCAATTTTGATGGAAAATGTGCCACTGCAGTTTCGCCAAAACAGCTGGATACAGTTAGACGGTTGTCCATCGCACTATGCTAGACAAGTTAGAAACTGGTTAGATGAACATTATGCTCATAGGTGGATTGGTCGAGGAGGACCGGTTTTCTGGCCTCCAAGATCGCCCGATTTAACGCCTCTTGATTTTTATTTATGGGCAACTTTAAAAAATAAAGTTTACAGTACAGAAGTAATCTCGCTTGAAGATTTAAAGCAACGAATTACTAATTCAGTTACTGAGATGCAACAAAATTTTCAGGAACGTCGTACCGTAACAAATTCTGTACTGCGTCGATGTCTAGCTTGTATCGATGCGCAAGGACAACATTTTGAAATGCGTCACTAAATCATTGCGTAGATAATTTATATTTTTGTGAAAAAATCCGTTGTTACTTATCTGATATTTCTTTTCAATATTGGTTTATAACTTTGTAATAAAGCATTTCTAAGCAAACTCGATATAAGAATTTTTTCTTATTTCCACTAGTAGAATATGCTCCCGCAGTTTGTCGGTTAAAACCCGGGACACCCTGTATAACGATCGCGTTAGTGCGTCGCCTTTCCTTTCCATCTTTTCTTTTCTTTTAAAGAACGTTAATATTCTATGAAGCATAATAATGAGAGGCGGCTGCGAAAATGATTGAAAGCACGTTAGTGGAAGGAAGGGGCGAGACACGAAAATAAATAACAAGAGAGCAACGGACGTCGCGTGCATTAATGCTCTTCTATGCGCTCGTTTCTACCGTTCAAGAGATATATTTTCGTTTGTATCAATTTATTGGTTGATTTATTGATTAATTTACTATGTAGTATAACCGTTTCATGTTCACGAGGAGCGCGAAGAAAATCGACAAATCACGAAGCATCTTCGTGAACGGGAATTCGCGGAATGGTGCCGATGTACCCGATATTGCACCTGTTAAATTAATTTATTGCGTTGTAGTAATTGCAAGCATGCACGCGGTGCGTTTAAACGCTCGCGAACACGTCGATTTATCGCGATCGATAGCGCGTGCGTCGTCGCGTTGTAGATCGACGAGAAAGAGCCGATCCATCCATTCCGGCGTCGCATTGCTGACATCGCGAGCGCATCTCACGTGTAACCGGGATCCGAAATCTTTTCTCGGACGGGTTTGAAGCAAGAGGGTAAGCGGGAAAAAGAAGGAGGCCCTTCTAACGAAGATAACGCGGTGAGGGGCGCGTCGCGCGCGAAGATTGGACCGAGTACCGTTGACACGCGCCTAAGAACCGGTTTCTTCCGCAACGGCGACGCGTTCGGGCCCGTCGGGACGGCAATGTTTCGCGATAACGAGAAGAAGGCGATTCTTCGCGGCTGCAAGCCGGCAGCTGGCGCGAACGGGCCCCGTTCGGGGGGCAGGGATCAAAGAGAGGGATCGCGCGGATCGGCAGAGTTTAGTAAGGTTGCGGGACGGTTTCTATGTTGCGACGTGTCTACGCGGGAACGGGGGAGGCCCGGGGCCCGCAGGCCGGATTCGCAGCGGCGACCGCGCCGAACCGCTCGTGAAGCGCGAGATCGAATGGCCGCGCGGAATCATGAAGCCCCCGCGCGGCCCCGGTAGCGGCCGATTAAATATAACTCTTTACGATGGGAGACCCGCAGGAGACCTGCGAAAGCGAAAGCGGGCACGCACGGGTCCCGCACGTGTCGGAATCATTTTGATTCCACTTCGAGTCGCGCCGCGAACGAGAGACAGCGCTCGCGATGGGATTCGCGCAGAAGGAATCGCTAAGCGCGCACGCACACTGAAGACAAAGCCAAGAAAAAAAGCGCGATTTTCAAGCGGTGCCAGCCTTGGCTGAGTCCTCGAGCAATTATAATCCTCATTGACTCTCAGCGGAATGGCGAATGGCAAATCATTCCGATAAAAAGAAGAGTTTCTTCGCTCGCGCGAAAATACCTCGGTGGGGTTTTCGAGAATCTTCATGGATTTCCTCGAGAATGCCAGGTGCAACGTTATTTCTAAAGGACGTACACTCTCTTGAGTCATGAGAGAACGCTAGCTGCGCGCGATATCGACGGTATCTCTTTTTCTTTCTCTTTCTTTTCCCTTTCTTCCTTCCTCTCTCTTTCTCTCAACCGGAGAGGAAGATAGATAAACCGATAAGACTCTTTATTAGCTGTATGGCCGGACGTAAACAGTTTCATCGCGATAACGCGTTTCGCGATTCAAGATGAGTACTCAGCTGCAGTAGTTCAAACGCCGCTTTTGAGATTCTTACAAGTGTCCGAATTACTATAATAGGGTTTTAAGAATGTAAAACAGAGATTAAGGTAACGATCATTATAATATCGCAAAGCATCGATATATTAAGTAACTATGAATTACATAGAATTATTGATAATATCATTGGTTGAATCAGTAACGCGTGGTTCCCTAAAATTATTAGCAATTTCCAACTCTGCTGGAATTGATACAATCCTTTAATTCTGAGTAATTTATTGCAATTCTTAATGGTTTTCAATAAATTGCTAAGAATTAATGAGAATTTTAGTCAGTTTTTGTGGAAGCACAATTAGTGATGGTTTTCTTTTTCTCAGTAACATTTCCTCTTTTGTGTTCCATTATTTTTTCAAAAGTCAGATACGATTAATTATTTTCGATTAACGAACGTGACATAATTAAACGCGCGAGGTGGGATCGATCACGACGCTGTAAATTATTACATTATTATTATATAAATATATAAATTATTATTATTATTAAATAATAATAATAAGAAATACCGTTCCAGAACGGAGTATTCTATTTCTATATCACTCGATTTTGCATGCTTCGCGCGCCTTGCACTAGCGAAACGCGATGAAATCGAGATCAGGATAAGCCGCTGGAATTTTCGGTGCGCTCTTCGAACCGCTCGCTCGATTTCGCTTGTACGTTTCACAAGTAACCGCAGCCGAGCGCGCGCGACGGAAGAAAAATAGAAGAGGAAAGAAGCATCCTCGTCGTTTTTCTCGCAAGCTCTTAACGATGATTAATTCCGCCAGGGGATGCGCGCGACAACGGCCGCGGCGCGGGCGTTACACCACCGAAACACGCCGCTATTTTGACACGCGGTATATATTCCGGAGGTTGCGGCGAGTGCTTAAAGCGCTGTTCGCGTCGCAGCGATTTACTCGAGATGAGGGACGGAAGAATCTTTCTCCCCCTCCCCGCTCTCTCCGCGGGATACTTTTATTTACGCAGCGAGCAAATCTCGCAAAGCGGTCGCAGCTGCACCGGCCGCGCGCGCCAGCCTCTTCGCTTCATTTCAGGCTAGGTTTCGCGCGTAGTATTTCGGGATGGAAGTAAAGCGCATAAACCCTCGGATTCCCGCGAGTAGTTAAATCCCCGAATAACCAAACGTGTTACGTCTCTCTCCCTGTCGGATAATCACGAGTCGCGCTAATCGGATCGCGCGGATCGACCGATCTCGATTCGCGGCGCGCATGCGCGCTGCGATGAGTCCAGAAATGTTTCTTCCGCGGGATCTTGATGCCTGGTTAATCTAGGCCAGGCATCTCACGGGCTTCCCTGATTGTCGCTCGTTCGTAAATTGGCAATTAACGTCATGCGACGGAGTCGTCAACGTGCTTAAGGTAATAATTAAAAGATGTCTCTCTTTCCTGTGCCCGTGTCGTAAAAACACTTCCCGCCCCCTAGCGGCGATCGCTTTAAAAGGTCTGCACCGCGATTCGTAACACGTTGCGACCGTACGTAATACGGCTCGGCCGTCACCGGATGCGATCGGTCCCACTACCGGAAGCGATGTGCCTTTCCGCCGCTCGTGCGCGCGTGTTCGGCGTGCGTTATTCGTGCAGTGGTACAAGTTCCTTTGCTGAACCTTATCTGGTTCTACAATGTATACAGATACAGATCGTACAATCTTGTATCAATTCTATTCAATTATAATCTTATGTAGATACAATTGTATGCTTATATACTTTTTTCAATCGTGGAAATACGTTTATTCCAAAGAAACTTCGAAACGATTTTTATTCGTTCCAACAACTTTATTCCGCTGGATGCAATGTCTAAAATATATTTTCGATGTACCGTCAATCGCGTCACGAACGAAGCATTCGTGCGAGTCGGTGAACACAAACCTGCGAGCGAACGGGGGTGTATTTATTCCAGCGAGAGAAATGACGTCAAAATCGTATCGCATGACGCGCGAGGTGCGACGAGAGAACGCGACCGACACGCACGGACGTGGAAATGCGTGGAAACACGGCGATCTAATATTTCCACAAGGATAATCCACGAAAATAACGTTACGCAGGTCCAAATCTCGAGACGGTACGATATAAATTGCGTGCCACGTGTCGCTTGCGAAAATTATAGATTTAACGGTCAATTAAGCTTCAAACGAGCGAACGTCTTGAGCTCTCGTTAATTGGACCACGCGCGTGATTAGCGCGAATCCGGTTACAGGTGTTAGAAGCTAATTAATCGACATTGTCACGACCGCGCTTTTTATGCCGCGCGCGCGTCGTCCGGCTAGTCTAATGGCGAACGAGTAACAGTATTTTTCTTTGCCCGCAGTCCTGGGCGGCCGCCAAACGTGGAGAACAGTTACGTCGCTTCACCTATGGCGGTCCCGGCGAGATGCAGCGCGAGTGATAATGACGGCGACGGGGAAGCCGCGGACGTGCCGCGCACCGAGCGAGAAGCGCGAGCATCGCCGGCTCGGTGAGTTTTTCTCCCTGCGAATATGTACTTTTATTTTTATTTTTTCTGAAATACGGTGCAATATATTTCTCTCGGCTGTGCTTTAAATTTTTGCCCGTGAAAAAGGGGAGCGTAAATGCACGCGTTTCTGCAAGCCGGAAACCGTCGCGTAAAGACCCATGCATCCAAGCTTTTAGATATTTTTACTATGGATCATTATGTCGTAGAAATATTTTGGCATTTGGCATAATTGTAAGTTAACTTCAATCGTAAACTGTGAAAAATATAAAAAATATAAGAATAATAATTATTTTCAAAATAGTTTAAGCCGCCAGGAAATCATGAATAATATTTATAATATTATATTGGGTTGGCCAAAAAGTAATTGCGTTTTTTTTTATATAAATAAAAGGCGAATTTTTCATGGGAAACAAAAACTTTATTAAACAATATATTGTCCATTTTGTTTGATTATCTTTTGCCATTTTTCAGGCAACTTCATGATTCCGCGCTCAAAAAAGTTCTTTTTCTTTTTCAGCAAAAAACAATTCCAAGAACGATTTGATATCCTCATCAGCAGTAAAGTTTTACCATTCAAGGCGTTTTGCAAAGAACGAAACAAATGGTAATCTGATGGTGCCAGGTCTGCCGAATATGGTGGATGTGGTAACATCATGGTAACACATCCCATCCAAGCTGCAACAATTTTTCACGAGTGACCAAACTTGTACGTGGTCTAGCGTTATCATGGTGAAACACAACACCTTTGCGATTCACCAATTCTCGACGTTTCTGTTTGATGGCATCATTTAATTTATCCAGTTGACGACAGTATACGTCTGAATTAATGGTTTGATTCCTTGCAAGCAGCTCAAAATACACAGTCCCACCAGACTGACAGCATAATCTTTCTTTGGTGAATATCTGCTTTTCAAGTGCTCTGAGCAGGTTCATCACGCTTGCTCCACGATCTTTTTCGTTTGACGTTGTTGTAGACGATCCATTTTTCGTCGCCTGTTATCATGCGTTTCAAAAATCGATCATTTTCCTCACGTTTCAAAAGAGAATCGCAGATGTCAATACGCTTAGTGAGATGAATTTCTTTGAGCTCATGTGGTACCGAAATATCGAGCTTACTAATGTATCCAAGTCGTTTTAAATGGTTTTCAACACTCGATTTCGATATGTTAAGATTCTCAGCAATCTCTCGTGTCGTTAAACGCCGATTCGAATCGATCAGTGCCTTTATTTTGTCATCATCAATTTCGATTGGCCTTCCTGAGCGTGGTGCATCTTTCACATTAAAATCTCCAGATCGAAATTTAGTAAACCAATTTTGACACTGCCGCAGTTTTGAAGCATCTTCGCCATATACATCACGTAACTTTGTATGAGCTTGCACAGCGTTTTTCCCTTTTCGGAAGTAGTAAAACAAAATATGAGGAAAATGTTCTTTTTGATTTTCCATTTTGAAATCGACGGCAAACAAACAATTGTTAACGAAATCGTGTACTTTCTTTTTCTAAAACAAGCTTGAACCGTGAGTTGTTAACCTACATAATGAACTTGCGGTTTAGAATGAAGTTAGTTACATTTCAAGACATGTATGTCCATCTATTGTAAAAAAACGCAATTACTTTTTGGCCAACCCAATATAATCTATTTTAGATATATAATTATTATATAATATATTTTATAAAGTGATAATAAATTATGATAAATAAAAACTGATAACAGGATCGTTCCGGAATAACTGTTTGAAGTGTCACGGAATTGTCATTGCTGGTTTCCTTCCGTTTTCTCGCGAACGATCGGCCGGTTTCCCGTGAAATTCGTATCGCGTCGGGTATCCGGTAATGCCCAATGAAAACTCTCGCCCGAGTATAATGCCCGGATTACGCGGGAGTGCCCACAATAGCTACATTATAGTTATTGCCGTTAGTACGGACGCTGATGACAGCATTACCGTGATTGGCAGTTAACATAATGACCGTCGCTGACCAGCGTCTAGCAGTGACACGTACGTACATACGGGCTTTCTGGACACGAGGTCGACGACCCTTGACCCCGTGCCGGCTAGATACGAGCATTTCCTGAAAAGGAGAAACAATTGGCAATCGGCGCGATCCCGAACAGCGGCTCGATCGCATTAGGACGAATAGAATAATGCTTGCTGTCCAGCAGCGAGCGCTCTTCTGTGCATGCACGCATGCATTCGATGCGCTCGACTTGGAGCGAAAAATACGCGCGCGAGCGCGCGAGATCACGCCGTTGTTGATATCGCAATTAATATTAATTGGGGCAAATCAGAAACACGACTATGATAGAATGCGTCCACTGTCTTCTTAATTAAAACTGAATAAATTTCAATTCCAGTTTGGATTTTCTTGATGCAGTGACGACAATGATTGTCGCTTGAATTATGCGAAAATTTAATTTAACGTATACAAACGTTTTTTATCATTTAGAATAAGATTAATATTATTTGATGAGCTAGAGGCTTTCAGTTAGTGACGACAGCGCGACATTTTACGACGTCGCATTACGACATTTTCGTTCCCGAACGGCGCAATCTTTCAATCTTAAAAGTATCGAAGCTCTCACGATTATATTCCGCAAAAAATAAAAGATTACAAGCGTGTTACGTATGACTAAGCTAAGGGCGAAACATTATTTACCGGGAAATTGCGGGACACGCAGTTAATAATTATAATATAATCACTGCCGTCGCTTATTAATGCGCAGTGGTTAATCGATAAGCAGCGCCGATAACGCCGTAAAATTGGTAATTATACTCGCCCGATGATGCATAATTACACGTCTTCGTGATCCTCGAGCGATTCATATATGGCGGTATCGTAAAAACCATTTTCTTCTTTTATTTAAAAATCTTTTTCTGCCGCAGCATTCTCTCTCTCTCTCTCTCTCTATCGTCTCGGAAAAAACATTACGCTTAAACGAACGCACGTGTTCCGCGTGACGTAACGCGTTGACGAACGAGAAACGAGAGGTCCCTGCGTTCCGCGAGATCCGCGAGTGCGCAAATTGGACACGATGTGCGGGGCTCGCGCACTCGAGATAAATAAATATCACGGAGGGGCCCGGGATGATGCGGGCGGGCGTCGTGAAAATCATCAGCCTTACCCGCCGCTTGAATAAATTTGCAGGGACCTCTCTATACGTGTCCCTTTTTTTCCGCGTCGGTCCCCTCGACGCTCCCCTGTCGCTTGACGAAAGTGCCACTCGTCGGAATCGGGCGTGATGGACGCGCAAAGTTACCCGCTTGCAACGGGAGTCGTGTTCCAGCGTGGCGCGATTTCAAGCGCGTCGCCCAGAACAGCGTAAATCATTTATTAATCGTCTCCGAATTGTTTCAGTCTCAGTTCCAGTTTCATCTTTTGATTTGCATTTGAAAGAATATTCGAATATTATAATATATTTACTAAAGATTCGTGGTTACACACATTAATTTCCTGAATTATCTCTCAAGCTATATTTTTGTCCTTCGAAACACGCGCTTGTCCGCTCGTCGCCTCGTGTTCTCCGTGTCGCGCTCGCGCAGGCCGAGCTTTTTCCGGCCCGGTTGATACTCGTTTACATCTCGCGTTTACATCCGCCTGTCGGCGGGGTACACGTGGTCACTGTTTCGCGCGTGCCGCGACGTAAACGCGCTGTCACGGCGAGGCTCGTCGCTCCGGAGGACCGATCGAGTGTTCCTGGATTGACCTTCTTTTCAATTGGAGGAGAGATCAATGCGATCGAAGTACTACCATGTGTATTACTAAATCGTTAAAGCAATGGTGGTCTCAGTTTCCCTTGATATGCACTTAACATCGATAGAATGATCTAGATGAGGCGAACGGAGCACCAGCGTTACATCAGTTCTGAATATCAATGTAAAATCGTAACTTTTTCGAAAAATATTATTCATGAAACTTAAAAAAATATAAAATTTAATTATATATTTGTTGTATATTCTAGAGTAAATTTTGTATTATTTGTATATTGTATTATATTCACAATAAAAATGCCACATAAGGTATAGTTACTTATTATTCGTTAATTTAATATTTAAATAAAGATATACAATAATTACGGTTGAGATTCTCATTTTAAAATTATTCATAAAATAACATTGGAAAGTAATTATCATCATCGAGAAATAATTATTCGAATTTAATCGAATCACTGAAAAATAATTTTAATTCAAAGCGCTCAAGATTACCCTATCTTGGCGTCGTTGATACGGAACGCTCGTGCCACAAATACGACGAAGTAATCATCCGGCGCGTTTTGGCAACGCGATACGCTAACGATAATGACGCTCGCTGTGGACCGCATGAAATGCAGGCTCCACTTTTTGCGTATCCGTGTGGGGCACGGATACTTTCTTAGCGCGCGTCCCCGGGACAAATTCGACTTCTCCCCTTTCTCTCAACCCTTCTTTTTTCTCACGCGAGAACGAAACATACCAGCGTGCGTGCGCGCGCGGGCGCGCGGGCGGGCGCACGTCCAAAAATATATCCCGCCGGAATATGAAACCAGAAGTAACCAGTGGCAAGGGCCCCGCCGGCACCGGCATCTGGCACGACCGACAAAATATAATAACATAGCGCGCGTGCACAACCGCGTGTACACGCATACATGCACGCACGCACGCACGATAAGTCGCACTCCTGGATAATCTCTCGCGGAGGATCGCATGCGATCGATACCACGGATTTTCGTCCCATCCTCTTCTCGATGTATTAGACATTTTTTTTAACCGAAATTTCAGTGACAGATATAGTTATTCAGGAAAATGGATTATTATTTCTTTGATAGATTATTATTTCTGAATTTTGAATAGATTATTATTTCAATTACATTATATGAAGTTTTAAATAGTTACTATTTTTATTTCTATACGTTATTATTTAAATAGTAAATTAAAAAATAGATTAAACATTCTAAATGTTGTCATGTAAATTTATAATAACATGTATATAACATAATATTGTACATAACGTTAATAAGGCAAACAAAAGATCTATTTTGGTTGAATCCATGCGCTCCGCGAGTCGATTCGACGTGCTCGTCTGACACGCACGCTTCCGGGGTGTTGCCAAAGGATCGCCTTCCACGTCCCGGCGCTTTTTTATCCTCCCCGTACACGCGACACCTACGGGAACGAGCTTCCGGACGAGGACGTGACCGTGTTTCCGCATCACACGGTGCATCGCGCGAGAAGACTCGCGTAAAGCCGGCGAGCGCGGTTTAAGCG
Organism: Ooceraea biroi; assembly: GCF_003672135.1. Classification (NCBI taxonomy): domain Eukaryota; kingdom Metazoa; phylum Arthropoda; class Insecta; order Hymenoptera; family Formicidae; genus Ooceraea; species Ooceraea biroi. The sequence goes on from NC_039506.1 coordinate 18,560,525, forward strand.
TGACGACGCGATGATCCCGGTCGGAAATAGACAACGAGGGACCAAATTAACATATTTCCTGCAATCGCGATATCCGTATAATTTTTCAAACCGATCCTAATAATAGAACGATCTCTCGTGGAAGCGGATACCCTTCGGCGCTCCTCGATTATCATTTCACTTCAGTAGCCAATTTACGGTGCTCTACATCGCGCATTTTATTATATCCCGTGAGATATTAACCGCATTAAGGAGCGGTTACCGGATTTTTACGGAGCCGCCACCATCCAGCTGCTAACAATAAAATACGACCGACTGGCGATTGAAATGTAGAAGGCCGGCCACGCACGAGGCCGGCTCGTAAAATCTCGCTTCCCGACTGTATTACCGTACTAATTGCTAAGGAAATCCGGGAAACCGCTTGCGAGAGAGCACGAGGCTTGCAAGCCTGTAGTCTCAAAAATCATCAACGGCACTAAAAAACGCACGGGCGGATTTCTTAAGGAGATGACAGCGATATATTTCTCATAGCCATAGTGTGTATTCTGTTCTAGAATGCATCCCCATCCCACCCCCAATCAAACAAAGGTCCTAAATTCACCCTTGAAACGATGATGACGACGATGATTCATAATCAAGCCGGCGCATTATTGCGCGCCGGTTACTCGCAAGCCGTATCGTGGAAGTCACGAAGAAGCATTACAAACGGACATCGCGTGAATCGGTCGCTCGGTTGAATTCCGTTAACGCGAATTCCGCGATTCTAATGAGCAAAGCGAGAAAACGCGCGTTGGAGTCTTCTGGATTCTCGTCTGGTCGCATGATCGCGTGAACCGCCCGAAGCGATATGCGCCGGTGGCGTCTTTGCGCACGAGCGATCAAGCGGATCACTGTAACCGGGCATTACGACTGCGGTATCGATCGCCAACAGATCCTCGAGTGGCCGTGATCGTCTAGTGGTTAGGACCCTACGTTGTGGCCGTAGTAACCCAGGTTCGAATCCTGGTCACGGCAATCTTGAGAGTACGCGGCGAGGATTTACTTTTTTTCCCGATTATTATTACGTATATTTTTGCCTTGGAAATCTTGAAAGTGGAGGCTGCAAAGCCTCATTTCTTGATACGTTGACGCGAGCAAAGTTTATCGATTGTTTCTCGATGCACGCTGCGATCGTTGATTGCATTTCGTGGCCTTGGCTCGATCAAGCGAAATGCATCGGAGATGTCTCGTGAGATTGCGATTTACCATTGTTTTTTCAGTAAGCCTACGGTAAAATTGAGAACCGCAAGTGTTTTTATGTGTTTGTATGCACATTTTTGTTAAACCATACGAATTTTATAATGTGGAACTGCTGTTTTTCACAACGGTAATTATGTACTTTAACGGACCCAGCCCCGATGACCTTGACCTCGACATATGTTGTCAAGGTCACCCTCCTGAGTGACCTTGAAGAGGTTTTAGCCGTCGCTCGTTGTTTATTAAGAAGTTATTAACAAAAGAAGTTTAATAATTTTGCACGAATTTTCAGCTGTCCACACGAAGCAAGGGCTTGAGTTTGACATATATTACAAAGGTCACCTTCCTGAATAACCCGCACTAGGTTTCACCCTTCGCTCGTTGTTTGTTAAAAAGTTATTAACAAAAATGTTTAATGAATAAAGCATAATTTTACGATACCATATACGTTTACGAAAGAGTATATTTGATGGAATTTTAGCTTAGGTTAGGTTAGGTTAAGTTAAAGCAGAGAATACTTTGTATTTAACTGTTTGTGCTTTTGGTAAAGTGAAGAATACTTTGTACTCATATTAAAAGAAACTATTCTATATATTAACAATTCACTGCTTTAAATGACTTTCGTTTCTTCGTTCATATACATATTCGTCGTTTATATCTTTCAATATTCAATATTCTTTCAAAATAACTACTATATTTTCGAAACTTCTTTTGTTAATAACTTTTTCATAAACAACGATCGACGACTAAAACCTAGTGCGGGTTATTCGGGAAGGTAACCTTTGTAATATATGTCAGTATCATGTTCTTGCTTCACGTGGACAGCTAAAAATTCGTGCAAAATTATTAAACTTTCTTTGTTTATAACTTTTTAACAAACAACGAGCGACGGCTAAAACTTCTTCAAGGTCACTTAGGAGGGTGACTTTGACAACATATGTCAAGGTCAAGGTCATCGGGGCTGGGTCCGTTAAAGTACATAATTACCATTAATTAATTTATACTATTTCTGCATACTGTTCATATAACAAATACAATCTGCAGATGCAACAAGTTTAATGTTTACATTCCAATTCCACTAACTTAAAAATCGCGTAATTGAATGTATGTTAGCCATTAATCAGAGCTGCGTGCACGGAGAAATTTCTTGATATTTCGATCTAAGGAAACCACACGTGCGCACGCATACACGTACATGCCATGGGGCTCGGATAACGCCGTGTCGTGACTATACCATTCTAGCGCACATAAATCACACGTATCCGATATTTGCTTTCCACTTTGGGGTAGCTGGTCTGCCGAAGCTTTCCACGAAGCTCGTCTGAGATTTTGCTGAGACTCGCACATAGCGTACCGCTTTCGCGTGTCAAGCGAAAACAAATTGACCACTGCGAGAGCGTATCGTAGATAATTCGCCGCAATAAATTCACTTAAGTTTCCATTCGCACAGCCGTGCCTGCGAACTTCTCTCTCCAGTTTTTTGTGTATTTAACGCGAGAGCGCATTATCTCCCGGAGAACCCGTGTCGCACCGATTTATCTGAAATGATCGGACGAAAAGTTTGGTGTTGAAAAATACATGCTGAGAAACGTATCTAATCAACGAAATGATTATGGAGTTTGCAAGTAGATTACACCATCGTCGTATAATTCTATGGAAAACATCCGTTTCACGCGATTAACATAGGTGTGTACGTTATTGTCTCGTAGGGTTCGATTTTCAAGTCTCGCCGCGCGCACATATTCCTGTAACTTTCCGCAAGTCTCACCGCGCTGATCAAAATCGCGAAACAGCGCGGAAGGGTTGGCCGAACCTGGTCGTCCGGTTCACGGGATTTATTCACGAGACTCATTTCTCGAGCTGCCCGTCTTATCTGTCGCCCGAGAAATGGAGACTTAACTCTCGAATGTCTTATCTGTTGCTTAATCCGTATCTGCAAACAAACCAGCATCGAACACGGAGATATGACACGCGCGGGCGGACCAATACGTGACATTATCTGATCGAGGCTGCGTGTGGAATATCACTTTTTTGTCCAAAAAGAAATATACAGGGTGGCCCATTTTAATTTATACAGTCGATTTTTTAAAAAACTAAAAGAGATACGAAAAACTGTTTCAGACAGACATGTCACGATTTCGAGGGGGACATAAGATGATACCATTGGTTTGACCTTGAATAGTCGTTTGAAGGCCACGCGAAGATCACCTTCAATTTCTTAAATTGAAACCCCAACTTTTTATTGCAGATTCTTATTCTCCATCGAAAAGTAAGTAACTTTTGTCTGAAACATTTTTCCGAAAAATGTCATCTTATGTCCTTAAAATGTCCTCAAAACTCATCTTGAAGATCATTTTAAGGACATAAGATGACATTTTTCGGAAAAATGTTTCAGACAGAGGTTGCATGTTTTCTCGCGTAGAATCCGAATCCGTAATAAAAAATACCATGTCTCATTAAAAAAAAATTTCAGACCGGAAGTTAGAATTTCGATAAACAATGACCCGTCTAGTTGTATCCACATTCTCTGTCATGTATGGAGATCAACGTTCGAACAGTGTATTGTCGAATATCGACAATGTCAAACGTGATTACGTAAATCGGTATTCGACAATACACTGTTCGAACGTTGATCTCCATACACGACAGAGAATGTGGATACAACTAGACGGGTCATTGTTTATCGAAATTCTAACTTCCGGTCTGAAATTTTTCTTTAATGAGACATGGTATTTTTTATTACGGATTCGGATTCTACGCGAGAAAACATGCAACTTTTGTCTGAAACATTTTTCCGAAAAATGTCATCTTATGTCCTTAAAATGATCTTCAAGATGAGTTTTGAGGACATTTTAAGGACATAAGATGACATTTTTCAGAAAAATGTTTCAGACAAAAGTTACTTACTTTTCGATGGAGAATAAGAATCTGCAATAAAAAGTTGGGGTTTCAATTTAAGAAATTGAAGGTGATCTTCGCGTGACTTTTAAACGACTATTCAAGGTCAAACCAATGGTATCATCTTATGTCCCCCTCGAAATCGTGACATGTTTGTCTGAAACATTTTTTCGTATCTCTTTTAGTGTTTTAAAAAATCGACTGTATAAATTAAAATGGGCCACCCTGTATATATAAAATTGTTCGTCTGGAAAAAATGAGAATAACGGTCTCAGCGGATCTTTCGGAAGCTCGCGGAAGCGTGCGATGCTCGGCGATGTGATAAAGCTGTCAAGCTCCGCATCTGCACCTCAATCATCGGCGCGAGAAGCGGTTTTATCTCGCCACTGGATCTGACTGCGCGCAGACAGCGCGCGAAACGAGAATGAGAAAAGCGCCGGCGAGAAGGCGCGATAAATGTCAGCGATGAAACATGGCAAAAAACGGGCGATAGTATCGGGGATAACCACTCGATCTCGCGGCTCGATCTCCGCGGGTGGACCGCGACCCGACTGAATTTGCACGCATGTACGCGCCAAGCTGGATCGGGACCGGGAGTCCGCGACGCGCGCAGAAATTGCAGATGCGCACTAATTATGGTCGCGGCGAAGAGTAAATAGATTGACTCGGCGCATCCTCGCGACGCTGCGTTCGTGAGCGCACGATGCATGCGTGCACGCACGCACGTATCGCCGTGTGAGATTCACGGGAAGCGAGGCGGAGCGGCACACTTCCAACGATGTATCTGCCCCTAATTACACCTTAACAACGCGATCCACCGACGAACGTGAACATTGCCGTGCGTTGCTGCCAACCTTGGTGATCTAATTACGAGATCGACGAGGGGATGCGCGCGAGATTCGAGGAGGGCTCGGATTCATTGGCTCGTGCCCGCTGGATCGTTGGGCGGCCTTAACGAACGCAGAAAAAGTGCTCACGCAATCTTTATCTTCTGTTCCCCGTAACTTTTATCGATGAAGATTCCGTCGTCGACTCCGACGTCGTTTACCGTGTTCACGCCGGGGAATAAGATAACATGAAGAGAATATAAATTGATAACACATGATGTTGACATATCGAGAGTTCTCAATCAAGAAAATTATTTTTCTCTATTTTTAGAGAACAGATACAATAGCTTTATTTATAATTTTTTGTTTAAACTTGCTGCGCTCCTTTGCAGATTTATTTAACGCATGAACGTTACTAAACAAAATTTAGCTAGTATTATAAATATTATATTAGATAATCTAAACATTTTAATACTTGTTATAATATATAAATGCTAATGGAACTTTATTTAAACATTGTTAAACTGTATGCGCGGAAAATATTGGAACTAGTCAAATTAGATGCGCCCATGAATTGTGAATTGACAAAACAGATGCTTTAGAATTCGTCAGTTTCAGTTTCTGCAACGACAAAATCACTTTCACTTTACTTTCACGAAAAGAAAAGACATTCGAGATCTAATTAAAATGTCAAGATAAACGAAGGTAAAAAAGTTCCCCGGACATTATCCACTTTACAATTTGTTGCAACATCCCTAAAGGGCAACATCCTTAAACGATAAACCGGGATCGTAATTACAGACGACGCGTTTTAAGATAGCCGATAGGATTTCTCGCCGATAGGAGGGAAACAATCGGCAACGCTCGCGGTTCGCGCATCGCTTCCGATGGCGAATCTCTTCCTCCCTTTTATCACCGTGGATAATTAAGCTCATGAATAATTGAAGACGGGCGTAATGCACTTAAGCTCGATAACCATCGCTTCTATCCTCGAATAATTTATCGAGTTTTTTTCCTCTTTTCCTTTTTCGCCGCGAATAAATTACTGGCCTCTCGGGCGGGAGTTCGAGGTTCCGCCGCGGAGTGAAATCGTTTACGACTCAATCAGCGTTTACGGCTTGTTGAATCAGACTCGAATCTCTCCTAATTGCAATCTATGCTGCTCCTAGGAAAAAGAATCTCTCGTTATAACGCCGCTATTTATTATAGACATCGGGAAAGGGTGGTGACGTCAGATGTGAACAGAGGATAAATACGACAGCTTCGTCGAGTAGACTTTAGTAATCGATCGGTTCTTTATGCCAGCAAAAAAAAAGAAAGATGCATACGTGCTACGCACAGTATGAGGATATGATTTTACGACGTAATTTTACGGCTTCTTCGATCATTTACGGCTATTCGCCGATGCGAAGAGATCGTTTCCTCCGCGACTGGAATTCCAGGTTCTCAGGAAGGTGTTCCCGCGTCTCGCGCGTGAACCGAGATTTAAGGGCTGGGGGTGCACATTAAATCTACCAGTGGGAGAAACGCGTCTGTCAACGAGACAAATATCCGCCGCATAAATATTCGTTTTTGTCGCGAGCGTAGGGAAGGATTCATCGCGCTGCACGCTCGTCGGCGGTATCCTTTTCGCCTCCCCCTTTCTCGTTTCCCCCGACAGCCGAGTCTAGGAGTAGCAGCAGGAGGTGCCGCGCATCGCCCCATAGAATCTGGAGGAGCATCCGCGCCGGATGCATCCGCAGGGACGCTGCATAAAAGATTCATTTCTTCCTCTGCGCTCAGCGGTGCCGACGCATAAACGGAGTTCCGGTGATTCCATCAAGCTGAGGACGAGCAATATCGATCGAATATGCGAGCGACAATAATAATAGAACCCTATAATAATCTATTTTTGATATTGGCGGGAAAAAAGGATTATTGGCGCGATTCTTTCCGCGCGAGGGTCCGCGCTATTTCTCTTCACGGCAAGTGCGAAATTTATTCGAAGATAATTATTCCATCATGAATCAACGACAACGTATGTCGAGTGATGATGATGATGATGACGGCGACAACAACGATGACGACGATGCCGGTTATTATCACGCATTAAAATGTAAACTACATGCAGCGGGTTATCGTGAGTTCTCGAGCAGCGGTTCTCATTGCCGGGTGCGCGCGTATCAACGCAAGAGTGACGTTGTGGCTTTTATCAATTTTCCCCGACGGAAAAACTGAGTCGTGCGCGCAACTAAGCGAATCGCTTAAATGAAATTGTCTTGTTACCGCGCCCCATTATCGGCCATATTGCCAAGGTCATCATCGATAATGATAATCGATCATGAACCAGCGCCAACGCGTTAATCGAAAATTCCATTTTCGAGGGAAAAAATTTCCGCGCGGCGAAACGCCGACCGACAGTTTTCGCAATAAAAGAAGCGATGAAATGATTGGACAGCGTCGCGCTTAATTAAATCGTTTGACTTAATGACGTCAACGAGTGGAAGAGCCGGCTCGTTAGCGGATGAATTCGGTGAGCAAGGAACTGGATGAAGGAGGTGGAGTATCCGAAGAAATCGATTCAAATGTTGCAGTCTGAAATCCGCTCGTGGATTCGATTAAGGGGGGAGCCTGCTTTAGAACGTTGAAAATAAGGTATAATTTTACGAATTGTTTTTGGAGAAACTATACAGCGGATCATTATAAAACTTTGATGCATTTATTAGTACATGTTTAAAGATAAAAAAAATTATTTTTTTATTTGAATATATCGCCTGTAGAGGTCGTCCTGGAGGCATCTTAGTGCAGCCGGCATTGTAAATTGGTGAGCATTCTCCTGCCTCCAAATTTCATCGAAACTGAAAAATTGAAATATTTTCTCGTTATTTATGAATTCCCATCGTCGATGAACCTTTAATATTCATAAAAACATTAAGTTAAACAATTATTTTTGCATGAAAAAGTTCAAAAACTTTGCCTAAAAATCGTACTTTTGTGTTCTAAGCTCCACCATTTTGGCACTTTTCAACTTTTTTCTTCTCTCTTTGGTTCATCGACGATGGGAATTCATAAATAACGAGAAGATATTTCAATTTTTCAGTTTAGACGAAATTTGGAGGCAGGAGAATGCTCACCAATTTGCAATGCCGGCGACGCGGCTGCACTAAGATTTCTCCAGGACGACCTCTACAGGCGATATAGTCAAATCAAAAAATAATCTTTTTATCTTTAAACATGTACTAATAAATGCATCAAAGTTTTATAATGATCCGCTGTATAGTTTCTCCAAAAACAATTCGTAAAATATACCTTATTTTCAGCGTTCTAAAGCAGGCTCCCCCCTTAAAGCGCGAGTCGATGCCGATCGTTATCGCGACTGCGCTTCACGCGATATTCGCCGATTATGCATCGCCTATGCAGAGGCTTCGGGCCCCGAACACGGGCCTTAAACGGCATGTAATATTCGGCGCATCGATTTTGTTTGAATATTTCACGAGGAACAGGATCCGAAATGGAATGCGCGTGCAATTTTTTTGTGTCTCTTGTCCCCTCGCGAGGATTTTAATGAATTCTTTCGGCTCGTTTGAGCGTGGCTAAGTAAATCCACCGACCTGAGCCGAAACATTCTCCAGAAGAATAATTGGAATATCTTTTTGTTCGGAAAGTGGATTTGTGCCTCTCGATCTAGCAAACAATTTTACTAGATTATCATTCTTCTGAAGTAGGCTACACACACATATTCAATGTTTCAATGTATGCATATATTAGAAAAAACGGGAAACAAATTTGAAATATGTTCGGGTTTCCCATTTTTCCCATTCTCAAGTTTTGGATTTTCCACTCCAGAATATTTCGATGCAGTACATTTCTGCTTGGGATTTTTAATTATAGATTATCCCAACCATAATCCATGAGTTTTTAGAGAAATCAAACTAGATCCCACGTAGATTCCAAAATATTTTCTACTTTATAATATAATTTATATTGATATAACAATCTGAGCGTCCAAGTAGATTTGCTGATTGAAATACGATGATGATTCAGACGTGACGATGAAGTCCGCTCGGTTGCGATACAAGTGGGCGGGAACGCGCAACCGTTAATGAATTTAGTCCTTTTTGAAGAATATATATAAGGCCGTAAGAGGAACACATAAATAATGCGGCCGCGTGCGGAAGATCGCTTTCGATAAAACGAGAGTGACGTTCAACAAGATCCCGTATGGCGACCATTCGAGAGGAGAGCAGGTTTATTATTCCATCGACTCGTCCTCTTCTGCTCTCCTGCGTCACCGTTGCTTTGCATGTGTATCACGTGTCGTAAAAATATTTAATTTATTATTCGTGTTTGCAGAAATGATTTTGTGACACGACTGTTTGATTACCAGAGGCGTAAAATGTCATCAGATATTTAATCAATTTCGAATTTAAATTTAATATGAATGCAGTTTAAATACAATTCAATTTAATACATCTGTCAAACTTCACCAGATAAAATTAAATTAAATTCGAATATTAAACTGGATTTAAATTCAAATTTTTATTCATATGTTCATTTGAAAAAAGAGTTCAACAGATGAATCTGATAATCCGTGAAATTTTTGATTCTCGAGTAGAATCGATTCTTCAATGAAAATAGTCAGGTATCGATAAATTGTTTTTTAATTTTAAAAAGTACTGGAGAACCAATAAAGAATATATATATAATTTAAATAACATATAAATGATATTTAAATAATATTATAGAATCTGCATCCGGAAGCGTAATCGCGCATCTTCATTCACTCAACTCGCGTTTGTCTACGCGGTAACGAGGCTCAATTGTCGCGTCCAGTTAATAAAATGCAATTAAATATTGTGCAGCTGCATAAGGACTCCGAGAAGGGGAGGGGGGTGCGAACAAGAATAGCAGACAGTTGCAATCGCCGATGCGACAGCGAGAGTCAAGCGAATTCGTCGATCTCCTCGATCCTCCATCGCTCGAAATCCTCGTCGTGCGCATCGAAGTGTTCGCTCGATCGCGCTTCATCATCGGCGCGCTCGTTATCAGGGATCAAACGGACTACGAAATTGTTCCTCCAGTAGCGTCTCCATCGATGACCGTGCAATCTGTAATAGATGAGTGAGGACCACTTTGACCAAGCTCCGATTAAACTTAATTTAATCGTCGATTAACAGGGCGACCAACATAAAACTTATATTATTTATATACGAGAATTATATTATTAGAGATTTTTATGTTAGTCGCCCTGCAAGTTACTCGACGAATTAAATCGATCGGAGTTTGGTCGAAGTGACCCTGAGCTGCACTTTTCCGCGGCCGCGCGATCACGTGATCACGCGCGCCGACGTTCCCAACTTGTTTCCAACGACGCACGCACGCCCTTTAATCATTTTCTCAACGGCCGGCATTACCCCGCGCAACTGCGCGCGCATATGGCGCGGCTTTACGGCTCCGCGGGGATTTTTAAAATTGCGTAATCGCACTCCGTGATATCTTAATTAACTCGTTTCCCATTAACGGCCGCTTCCACATCCGCGCGGATATAGCACGAGCGTGCCGATACGAAACGAGCTTAACGGGCGTACCTTCCTAACGTGATTATCCACCGCCAATAAGCTATCAGCGTCAATAAGCAGGTTGGCAGCATCGCGACTATCATCCAGGGTATCTCGTAAAAGCCGTTTCGCAGCATCATCTTCAAGGTCAGGGCGCACACGTAGCAAGAAAACGCAGCGACCGGTGTGGTCATCAGCAAGTATCCGATATCGAGCAGCATCTACCGTCGCAGAACAGCGCGCATTACGCCGCGAATTAATGATAATTAAGAGGCAATTAGACTAATCTGGCTAATGGGAGCGAGCGGCGAGTCTGAGGAGATACCGCGTCAATTTGTAATGCAACTTCACTTTTACATGAGATATCGAGCTGCGTTGGTTAGTGTCCACGTGTGTGAACTTGATACCTTATAGTCTTATAATGGTCTTGTTTTCGCCGGGTTTAATCCATTAAATGCTATAATCATGTTATAAAGATAATGTCTCATGAAACTTGATCGGTTTCTTATTTTTATGTATATAATGTAAGATTATTTTTTTCACGGATCTTAATAGCTGCCAGGAAGAAAAATTTGAAATTTCAGAAACTCCCGGATAACGTTAAATGGATTGGAAATGGATATTATCTGTATAAATTGTTATGAAAATGACTTTACATATATGCAATGTAAGATAAAAGGAGACTTTTATCTTTGCAATCATCAATTATCAATATGCTTAAAATATGCTGCTCCGTACTTGAACGAAATAAGAGCGAGAAGAAAGCCAATAATAATCCGTCTCACCTGTCGCGTGGCAATTACTGCGTGGAACCATATCACGATGCCGCGAAAGAGGCTGTAACGCGGCACCCTCTTCGTTGCGTACTTGTAACCGCAGAGCTCGCATCTCGCGCGACCAGACTCGGTCAGCCATCTCTCGAGACACTCAACGTGCACCAGAGCCACCGTACCCCGGCACCTGTCGTGTCATTGAACGCCGTGAGAAAGAACAGACGCTTCCCTTTTAATTAAGTGAAATTAAGCCTTTAAATCAACCTGCTAAAGACTTAAATAAATCTCTACGAGTCACTGTAACTCGTCGATTTGCGAGTTACGTAATTTCCTCATTTAAATTGCGAAGAACTTACTTGCAAGCCGAGATCAAAGGACCAAGATACGCGAGGTTCGACGATGTCGTCTGATCATTCGGCTCTTGCAAGTCGCAGGATGAATGATTGTCCGCGATCGGGACGCGTCCGCCCATATGACAGATCCTGCAGATATCGCCAGTGGCAACGCACGCTTCTGAAATCATGATCACCATGATTCTGTTCTTCGTTCCAAAATTACCTTGCGATGTCAATCAACGTCGACGTTTTTTGATATGTCGAACGTTTTTATTATAACGTAATCATTTTATGCAGCATATTTTGGGATAGTTTGGACAATTTATTGTAGGATATATACCATCTTTATCCTGCGATTTTGCACCGGGATATTTCTCACTGTTCCCATCTGTTTTCGAATAGGATATAGGCTTCTTGTCATTGTCCAACTCTTGACTCGTTTTGGGAGTCACTTGAATTTCCTCATTAACAGAATTTCCCGGTCTTAATCCCGCGATAGATTTATCATGTTCGTCCGTCGCTACACACGCATGTCAAATATTAGTTTTTGTTTTAAACTAATTTCCAATAAAATATTATAAATCAAATTTCCAAAATTTTGATAGAACTTTGGAAATAAAGATAGATTGCACGAAAGGTGGTATCTTTATTTTTTTTGGTCAATTATATATTATTTATAGATTATATATTAACCTAGCGCATTAACCTTAAAACTGAAATTTTTTATTCGTAACATAAAAAAAAGAACATGGAATAAACCTATATCGTTTGCACATCCACTGCCATTTTTAGGCTCTACGTTCTCGGCGTGTGACATCAAAGATATTTTGCGCGCATTTTGCTGTACGCGCTTCCAAATTGAAAATTTTCCTTGAGGACTTCTGGCAACCCGCCGCGATCGGCAGATGCGCTCGTTTTTATCTATTACGTTATCAAGTTATGCAAAACATGCAATCGATCCTTACTTGAACAATCGATTAGTAGTTTTATTAATTGGATGAAAGTAGCATAAAACTAAATCAATATTAAATAAAACTGAGCCCAAGATTTTCAAACTTTCAATTAAAAATATAAATAAAAGTTCTATTTAATAATTATATTTTAAAATCATAATAATGAGTTCTCTCGTTACTTAATATTATATTTCAGAAATGGCACAATCGACCTCAAGGTTGAATCTAGAAACCGTAAAAGTTTTGTAATGTCACGCCTTGTCAACTTATGCAACTGTATATTCTTTCGAGATACTTTTAGTGTTAATCTCAATAATAACAATCTCAATTGAAATCACAGTTGAGATATCAGACATTAAACTTATCATTATTATTTAATATATCTGCGATTCAAACTCTTTATTTTACCACCTTTTTTGACACCGATATTGAAAAAAATATTTCCAAACAAAAAGTGAAAAAAAAGAATTATATAATAAAACTTTGTGAAACACGAGCTTATCATCTTAAACCATAACCATCAGTAATTCCGGAGTCCGTTCTACAAACCCAAAATCTTTTCAGCGAGCAAGGAGATCACCGGAAACGCGTGCATCCGATCGCGACATGTCCACGGGAAGCCCGATCGGTAGACCACCGTCGCGTCGTTAGCCACGAAACCGATCCCATGTTTCTGGCAAGAAACACGTTCCTTGTGGGCGGCGATTTCGACGCCACCGCCGTCGCTCTTGCTCCCCTGCCTCCGGTCGCCGCCGAGACTGGACCACCGGATCATTCTTTTAATGCTTCCGCGGTCTCGCGCGGAGGTATTTCGGAATCGGTTTCCGGCACCGCGGGATATAAATCCGGCCGGCCCGAGTGGATGCGAGATACGGGGACTGGAGGGTTATTATTAGCGGCGGCTCGCGGCCACTTTTCGGAACCCGCGTTTGCGGATATCCGTTGACCTGTAATGAATCGGGAGACCCGTCGCGCCATACGTCGCCCGGTGAGCTCGAGCGCGGAAAAATCGGCAGCCACGCGGAAAGGCCTCTAACTGCGTTATATGAGAATTCGAGAACTGCCGGATGAGCCATTTATCTTGAGTGTGTCTCGAATGTATCTCTGCTTAAATAGAATTTCAGCAGCACGGAGTAACATCATCGTCGCGGGCATCGCGAGACGTGATAGATAAATGATACTGGATGCCTTTTTGCAACTTATCAAATGTATTAACATTCATGAGAATTATTTAGCTTCTAATAAACGTAGGAGTAATCGAATTGGATTTTTCATGTTCTTCGTGTCCCGAAAAGAGATCCGGCTGCGCATGGAATAACGTGCAAATGCCGTCCATGATATATAAATGCGTCGAGCATCCACGGCAAACGGGTCCATCGGAAAACCGAGAAAATCGGCCGATGGAAAATTGGGCGATGCTCGTCTCGAGGAAGTCGAAAATGTCGGTGACGGGACAGCGGCCGGCAGGTGCCAAGTCTGCCCCGTTTATTACTCCGTTGCTCCCGTTTACCTCTCCCTCCCCCTCACGCCCGCGACCCCCGCTCGCACTCTCTCTCTTCCGCTCCCGGAGGAAACGTCAAGTCGGTGGAGCTGTTTCCACGGCTGCTATTTCTGCCAGGTGGCCGGTGCCCGAGCCTAACCGACCATCCGTCCGCCATTTTCCACTCGACGTTTTTGGTTCAAGATTAATTAAACGCGTCTGGAAATAGTTACGGTCGTCAGTACCACGAGGGTGCGCGAACAGGGCGCGGGAGAAAGGGAGGACCAAGGGGGTCTACGCACGGTTGGGTATCCGCAGCGCGCGATGTTAATCTTCTCGTGCACCTCTCCTGCCGGGAGCAACGGGAGCAAATGGTGCACTTAGGTCGCGATCGCGACCACGTGGGAAAACGCCCCGCAATTTTCGTGTATGCAGAGGGTTCTTATTGTCAATTATCGTTTTGCCTTTAAGAGAATTTTAACCTAGGCGAAGAAACGTAAACTGTGCAAAAGACAATGTAAATTATCAAGAATGTTATCTACACACGTATACAAATCGGAAGAAAATTTGAAAATATTTTAAATCTTTTACACTTAAAAATTTGGAAATTTCATAAGAGGAAAAGTATTTAATTTGTGCGACTCAACATTAGGAGCATCGATCTGGCGTTGCAATTTCATCCGTCGCGAATCTCGGGGTCGCAACAGCGGCTTAAGGATGGGCAAACGTCGCAGAATGAAAGTGACCGGGCTTCTAGAGTCGAGGATGGACCCAAGACTCTGGGACGCTGGGTCACGTTCAAACTGAATGGACCTGGAAGCTCATTCATAATCGATATACTTGCGTGATTCCAACCTGGCCGACGGTGCCAAAGAGAATTCATTGAGCTACGAGGTATTCCAGAAACCTTAACCCCCCCGTACGAAGGAGAATCAATCCTATTTCCACAAACGTGTTTCCTATTTCATCACGCGTTGCTACATCGTGCCCACTCATCATGAGAACTGGGTGAAATTTGAGATGTTCTTAAAACGAATTTTTAAAAATATGTTTATTTTATTCTCATTGCTGCATATATTAATGCATCGCAAGTGTCTAGTACGAAATAAAAGATATATCGGGTCCGATGTATACACACACATCTCGCAAGATGTTCAGTGCCGCTATCCCCACTTCGGGCTCTCGAGCGCCGCGAGAGACGGTGCCTCAAACAATCAAAAAATGTTTCAATTTACGCAACGGTACCTCTCATCTGCTTAGGCCGCTCCACCGGCATAGTCGGCACTGTCTCTCGCGGCGCTCGAGCACCTGGAGTGGGGATAGCGGCACCGAAGTCCCAGCTCTGCTTATTAGTAAATACTGTGCATTCCATTTGGAGTTACTAGTACTAGTACTGCTTACCACACCCCCATACACAAAATCGGCCCTTTTTAGGGCCACTATGATGTACAAGTCCGACCGAGCAACCTCCCCGCGGTGTACATCGGGTAATGCGAATGCCGGCGGTATGTCAACTTTGACGCTTCATATCTCGGGAACTGCTTGGGAAAAAAACAAAAGTAGGTAGTGTTTTGGAAAGCTCTCGAACTAAGCTACAAGAATATACAATAAAAAAGGGGGGTCCCGTTTAAGAAAACATCCATCACATTGACCTGGCCTTGAAAAGGTCACTCAAGGTCAAGTACATATTTTCATCGTGTGGCCCCCTTCAAACCATGCAACTTTTGTTCGAAACATTTTTCCGTATGTCCCATATTTTTCGAGATTTTTGCCTGCGGCATTTAAAATGGGACACCCTGTATATACCTATATATATATGTGCGTGAGATCCGTTAGATCGCACTCAATCGCAATAGGTATTTTCAAAAATAATAAAAAATAATTTTTAAGAATGATTAGAACTGCATCAAACGATACTGAATAATTTTCCTCGAAAATTTTCGCATGTAAATTTTCCAAGCCTGCGAGTTCAAGGATTACCGAGTGCAAGCGATCGAGAGTGGACATCAACGAAATTCGCGAGTGCAGGAGCGACACGTCCGAGTAGTGGCGTGCGTGTTCTGAAGGGAGAACGGTTAGGGCCCGCAAACCGGCTAAAGATAGCAGCTTAGGGGTCACTTCACGCGGTTTCTGTGTCTCCCTTTCTCTCTCTCCCTCCCCCCTGACCTTTTTTGTTCTCTTGCTCTTCTCGCCCCGGCTCTTTCTTTCAGGATCGCAATTTATAGAAGTGCTCGGCACCTGTCACGCGCGGCTCGCCGAGGACGCGCGCGCGTTCCCTCGGCCCGCTCCACCTCGACACCGGTCCCAGGAATAGCCGATGGACTCCATGTCATGTTCCCCGTCGCGGAAGATGGAGGCGAGAAAAGCAGAAAGGAGAATGCTCCGTGGAACGTCCGGCGCGCCGTCGTCTCAAAACAACACGCGGGAACGCGCGTTTGCGAAGCGACGTCGGATTGGAATCCTCGCCGGTGAAACCGCGAGGAAACCGTGCTCGCAGCTCCACCGAGCGTGTTATTTCGAGGTGGCGCCTGGTCAAGAACCGCCTGAGAAACGCGAAGGCCGAGGAGATAGCGATCTACGGAATCACTCGCCTTCTGAAAAACACACATAGAATTAATTAGCCAACGGTGAATTTAATTGCGAGTTAAGCGTAAAATTAGACTCGGTTCTCGTTTTCCCTCTTTCTCTTTCTTTCTCTTCTCTTGCGTCCGGTCGCGGTCTTCCGCAGGCATGGATGTCGACTTATTGGTCTCAACGTCTTACAACGTACGCTGCACGCATGTATTGCGACACTAGTTCCGGGTTACGCGATTACACTCGTTAATACACGGGGCAGCGAGCGCGTCGTTAACAGGAAGCGTACCTCCGTGACCCACACGTGGCCCTCGCGTACCCCTTTAAGTATTGTCGGCGACGCGTACCCTACGTGATCCTCGTGTTCACAACACGATCGTGTGTTCCATCCGTCACGTGCTCGTCCGTTCCATAGTGTGCCGTGTGTACACTTTATATACCGACGATATACAGGGTGTTTCCTAAGTAAGTAGACAAACTTAAGGAGGATATTCCTTGGCTTATTTTAAGAAGAAAAGGTCATACAAACATATGTCCTAAACTGCTTTGTTTTCCAAAAAAAAGTACATCACTGTTTTCGTTCACTTTTCATTTTCCATTAGCAAGACCGTATACGAAATGCATATCTGTCATTTCGGCGTTTGTGCAATTTACCATAATTAATAAAATTACTAAACTTAATAGGAACTATAAAGTTTGCGTCAAAGATAACGTGATAGCAGTGATGCCGGATAGCGTGCTTTTGCAGTACGAGTCAACAGCGGTGGGGATGGAGTGGGGATGGTCTCGCAGCGGCCGCGCGGCGCAGTCTGAAACGAGTGTTCACTTGCGGCGCCGCGAGACCATCCCCACTCCATCCCCACCGCTGTTGACTCGTACTGCAAAAGCACGCTATCCGAAAAGTGAACGAAAACAGTGATGTACTTTTTTTGGAAAACAAAGCAGTTAGGACATATGTTTGTATGACCTTTTCTTCTTAAAATAAGCCAAGGAATATCCTCCTTAAGTTTGTCTACTTACTTAGGAAACACCCTGTATATGTCTAGGATGCACGTAGATTCGCCGAGGGGAGCGGAGCGTGGCCGCCCACTGCGCGATACGTCGCGAATTTCCGCTCGGGCCCGAAAATAAAAGTATCGCCCACGGCTATGAAATAAAACTTCATGGTAGCTCGAAACTACCGCGAATTTGTAAGTGGGTGATAGATCAGTTTGAGAGCTATCGCACCGTCAAATTATTAATAAAACGGGGGGAGGGGTCGCTTGATTTATGCCGGCTTTCCTGAGGACTGACGTATCACCTAATTTGCGTGCAACGTTGCTTTCGCCTTAAATTTATTGTTTCTTTATTTGCGTCGGCGTGAAACAACCTCGCGCGCGCGATTCGTGCGACCATCACGATTACTCGCGTTGAATTACTTGGATTCGCGTCGGATTGTTCGCGCACGTTTGCGACAAATGCCACCCTCGCTGCCGTTTATGCCGTCGAAAGCAAACACAGACGGCAAAAAGGCAAGCCCGCTCGTAAAGGGCGACGCGACGAAATCGAGCGATTTCGTCGTCGTCGTCGTCGTCATTGTCGCGACTGCCAGTCCCGTTGCATCGCAAGACGAGCGTTGTGATGCTGACCGACTGCACTTACGTAAATCCACATGCTCGGAATGTTTACTTTGGAGATCACAGCCCGACGCTCTCAATTATCTTGAATTATCGCGGGCAATTATTATTACGCGACATTCCACACCCACAGAAAAGATTTCTGGACTTAATGCTATTACTCTTTAATCTATCATAAAATAAGATCGCTATAGCGACAATCATATTTATTATTGAAAAGAAGCATATTTTAATCTTGAATAGAAAATTCTAAAATCTAGATTCAAATAATCTTGGTGCTATCTCATTAATTTTCTCAGAAGGATTTAGATAAAAATTTGTAGCAAGTTCAAAATATTCTTGATTTAAGAATATTGTGAGATCTAAAAGACATCTTATTCTATTCTTCTAAGAGAATTTGTAGAATCTGCACAAAACGGCCAATATTTATGTGTTGCAATCGAAAATCGGGAAAGTGTTTCTGTGTTTCTGTTATTTACAATGAATAAGTGCAATACTCTACAAGAAATATTAAAAGATATGGAAATGTCTTATCTCGAATCTTATTTCTTAAGTAAGTATATTGTATCACTTACATTTCCATATCTTTTAATATTTCTTGTAGAGTATTGCACTTATTCATTGTAAATAACAGAAACACAGAAACACTTTCCCGATTTTCGATTGCAACACATAAATATTGGTCGTTTTATCCGAATAAAGGACGCAGAAGCGCCGAGTCGACGAGCGACTGCGAGAAAATGATGCGTCGACATCGACAAAGCCTACTATAAAGTGGCGCTAATATCAAATTATTCTACATACAAGAACATATAAGCATAAATTTGTATATGTTACTCTTGTCTCAAGACAGTAAGACAATCTTATTTAATTCGAGAGAGAAGAATAGAAATTACTGATTTAAATTAAAAATTGTTTTATTTTCATATTTTTTATACTTGTAATACGATTAAATTAGTCAAGAATATTTTTCGTCTTGTTATCAGAAATCCTTTCTGAGGGTGCACAATTACTATTTTATTATTCTCGTGGAATCCACATATTCCAGCTAATGAATTTTGATTGATTTTATCTCTCAAAAGTAGAGACAATACTCAAGTTTCTGCACGTTAATAATCCTTTTGCTGAAAGCGAAAGTTGACGCATAAAAAAATATAAAACTACACAAAAAGTAAAATAATATTATAGCTAATAAGTTTTAAAAGAACAGCGCTGCCACTCGGTGGGACTCGTTTGCAAGGATATTCGAAGACTGATGGACGTTAATTGAACGTCGCGGATCTACATTCCCCTGATGTGATATCGTAAAGTAACCGTATCGTTTTCGTCTGGTAACCCCGATTCTCCGCGACTTTGTCACGTAACGTTCGCGCGATACAAGACGGGGCGACACAATCCTATTTTTGCGAATGCACCAGACAGTTGGACGTCTCCACCGGCGGTTCTATTTGCGTATCGTAGCGAGTGCAAGCGACGAGACGTAAAATACACACGCGAGCGCGCGGGCATTATTAGCGCGACTCCCGTTGTCCGCCGTTCGCGATGTCCGATATAAAGGGGTAGTGTCTCGTTTTGTAGCTCTTTCGTGCTCTCTCGTGGATCTTATTTGTCTATTATAGATAAGTGGAAAGCGTTCTTTCAATCACTGAAATGAGAAGCAGACGCTGTAAAAGAGAAATCACAACGAAAAGAATGGAATCTTTTGAATCCAAAATATATTATATAATATTTTGTTTTCAATTCTTTCAATCTTGAAACATTAATATTTTTTGTTCAATCTTTTCAAGTTTGGAGCATTAATGTTCTTCCCTTAATTAAAAAAATTTTAAAGCATTAATGCTTCTTACTCAATGTTTTTAATTTCAATTCAATTATCTTTGGTTGAATTCCTTAAATCTTCAAATATTAATGTTTTTTGATGATTAATCGAAATGTAAATGTATCGATCTTCGATAGAATAAATACAAGGAAAACTATTCTCGATTAATTAAAAGAAAACCGAATCCCCTACATTCGGAATAACTCGCGTACGCAGAGTCTGCCTCTTTTATGTCCGCGCGTTTAGTACCGCCAGCGCGAAATCTTCCTATTGCCTGTTCCTACACGCATATGCGCGATATTACGTTTTATTGGTGTCACATTTTGTTGCAAACGCGTGCACCGGCGTAGCCAGACGATGACACTATGCGCGCCCACCGCATATAGATGCTGATGAGGAGGAGCTTCAGCCTTTCGTTTATTTTGGCTCAGTCCGATACATTGTACGATAACTTTCACAAGAGAGTAGCTGTGCCTTATACCCGACACTATACGTTATATTCCCGCATCATACATAAATATAGAAAATATATCACAATATGATATAACAGCTAATTTCAATTAGAAATTATCCGTGATGGCTTGACACTTCGGTGTCGCCTCTACAAATCATGAACAGTAAAATCAGTAATCAACCAATCACGGTCAAGATTGAATTTCAAGTTTTAAAATGACGGTTTCAGATCTCGATCGTGATTGGTCGATTATCGCTTAGCGCACAAATTTTACTGTTTATGATCTTTTATACGCGCCATCAAGCTTATCGGCCAGTCAAATTGAATCGATCAACCTCTTCTAAAAATTCCCGTGAACTCGTGTTGTTCTTCGTTTACTCGCCGGCAGCCGGACGGTCGTCCAGAATCATTAGAAAGGATCCTATCTGCCTATCTATCTAAACTGCGACACGAGACGCAGCCAGGATCCTCCCCTAATGACGGGCGGATCCGCGTGTCACTACACGGGTGCCCCTTAACAAGACGAGCGTTGCGTTAATAAAAGTCAATCTCATTATCCTCCTGATTGAGAGGACTTGCCGTCGTGTTACACGACGACACAGCCGCCACCTAACGACGCGCTCGCACAAAGTCCAGCGCAATGCCCGGCCAGTCCGGAGGGGAGGGTGCCCCGCGGGAGCGGATCGCGCGCATCTCGCCTCGCCGCGTAACATTAAAGTTGATGGCCGTAATAAAGGGTTCCGTCTATAACACCGTCGCGCGGGGACGGTTTTGTCGTAACGTGAAAACTCCCCGCGCACGCGCAATTACGCGCTCCGGGATTCCTTTCCTGGATGCTACCGTGTCCCTTCCCGTTTCTAGAGTCCCTCTACCCGTTTCACGACGATCGTACCACCTGCCTGACAGAAAGAAGTCGCACGCCGAGCCTCGCCTTCAGCGTTCATCCCTTTCTTTCCGCTCCTTTTTCCTTAATTCCTCTCCTGAGTCTATTCGTTCCCATCTCCTTAGCATCCTCGATAACAAAAATCACTCGTATCAGCGTCGACCCGTTGCTATTATCATTATTGCATTATTATTGCCATCCTTCGGCTTTCGTTTGCGCTTTATGACTAGACCATTAGACCAATAGACGCTTTCAAGCAGAAAAGAAGAGTACGAGAAGGGAACAGCCATTGTCGCGTTTTCCAGTCCTAGATCCTGGATTTAGCGGTCATTTACGTCAAAGAGTGCACCGCCGCGACGCGCCTCACCGATCATATTTCTCGTGAGTGCGAAGTTAGCTAGCTCTCCTCTCGAATTCCGCTCTATTCTACCTCCGACATTCTGCTCTCTCCACCTTGTCATTTTCATCCTTTGAGCACGAAGACGGAGGGAACATCGGCCACGCGAAACAAGAGCGTATCTCAAAGAGGAACGAGGCACGAGCTTTCTTTCCCTTCCTCGTTCTCTTCGCAGCAGCCGGTGTGTTACCGCTTTGTGCTACGCGCCGGATTTAAAGCCTTTCTACTTCGTGCAAAAGGCCCGTCGCGGTCTTACGCTCAGCATCTGTTTAAATCATGAGATACCATTACTCTCCGCCGCGAGTATATTTAGAAAATATATTTAAACAAGAATAACGCGCGCGCGCGCGCAAGAGATAGAGACATAAACCACGCAATTAACATCGCGAAAATTGCCTCACGGCGAATTAACTTGAATCCACATCGTTTATTACTTAATTATTACTTAACTTAATTAAAAACCGATTTTTTTCTAAGGGATATTTCACCCCTTAAAAGTGCGTGTGGGTACATATAAAAAAATACGTGTCCCTTATTTTGAGCCGGAAAACAATATATTAAAAGCTCATCAAAATCGGAGGGGGACACTTCCGTGGTTTTCCTTGTTAGTTAACGAGCTAATACAATATATACGCGCGGGGCGGTATACGCGCGGCGGAGGGAAACGCGAGAAGCGCGCGCGGCCAATCCGCCGTGTCTTCCGAGCGAGTGAGCGAGCGGCCGAGAGGGTTACACTACCGGTCTAAATTCGCGTCCGCGTAAATCATCGCGCTCACGCACGCGTGCGTGCCCGCGGCCACGCATCGCCCTGTTACCCCCCTCCTTCCCCCTCACGTTCCTCTTCTCTGCGTTCTTTTTTCATCCTCGCGGCCGATCTTCCGCTTGTCGGAAGAAGGCTCTCTCGTATCTCGCGATATGCATCCCCCTCGCCCCTCGCTAACCCCGCGCTCTGATTTGCTGCTCGTTCTCCGCGCGAGGAAACGCGTCACGCTCTCGCGACGCGAAACGGAGAACGCGCGAGGATCGGGCAGATCCCGAGGAAGAAGAAGACGAGACAGCGCGCAACGCCGATTCCGCGATTAAGGGGGGAGCCTGCTTTAGAACGTTGAAAATAAGGTATAATTTTACGAATTTTTTTTGGAGAAACTATACAACGGATCATTATAAAACTTTGATGCATTTATTAGTACATGTTTAAAGATAAAAAAAATTATTTTTTTATTTGAATATATCGCCTGTAGAGGTCGTCCTGGAGAAATCTTAGTGCAGCCGCGTCGCCGGCATTGCAAATTGGTGAGCATTCTCCTGCCTCCAAATTTCGTCTAAACTGAAAAATTGAAATATCTTCTCGTTATTTATGAATTCCCATCGTCGATGAACCAAAGAGAGAAGAAAAAAGTTGAAAAGTGCCAAAATGGTGGAGCTTAGAACACAAAAGTACGATTTTTAGGCAAAGTTTTTGAACTTTTTCATGCAAAAATAATTGTTTAACTTAATGTTTTTATGAATATTAAAGGTTCATCGACGATGGGAATTCATAAATAACGAGAAAATATTTCAATTTTTCAGTTTCGATGAAATTTGGAGGCAGGAGAATGCTCACCAATTTACAATGCCGGCTGCACTAAGATGCCTCCAGGACGACCTCTACAGGCGATATATTCAAATAAAAAAATAATTTTTTTTATCTTTAAACATGTACTAATAAATGCATCAAAGTTTTATAATGATCCGCTGTATAGTTTCTCCAAAAACAATTCGTAAAATATACCTTATTTTCAGCGTTCTAAAGCAGGCTCCCCCCTTAACGCAGATTGCGTTACGAACTAGTTGTACGAATCATGGACACCGCGCACGCTACGCGCTCGTCGGTGATATTGTTGCGAGGAAGTGGCCTGCTCGCCGCCGGACATCCGTCACGCGTCGCTCCATTCGGCGAAGAAAAATCGAAGGACGATTAAGAGTCCAGGTCGGCCGGCTGCCGTGCGCTTAAGCGCAGCCGGTCGTTATAGCACGTGAGCGGTGCTCGCACGCACGTGCGTGAACGCGATGATTTACACGGTACGCGGATTTAGAACTTAGCCGCTTGGGTTCCTCGGCCGTGCATGCGTGCGTGCACGAGTACGTTCGTCCAAGTGCACGCGCGTGCACACGGCATTCCGTGCGGGCGTCATTTTTATCGCCTATATCCATGATAAAGAAGCTTATTACGTAACGCGGTTTGTTAAGTGACATTAAGTGATTGGAGACAAGCGAAACTGTCCTTTTTACTTTATGAACTTTTTTGTGAACTTATTTAAAGTTGAGTAAATAAGACAAAAATCCTAGATCTTCCTGTTTTTCAAATGAACATTGCTATTGTTAACAAATATGCATTTCTGATAAATTCTTGTATGTTCAAGATGTTCTTAAATCTCTCAATTTTGAATCGAATATTATTGCTTTTCATAAAATTATTATAAAATCTTGATATATTCAAGGTTCTTGATCTGTTCTCAAATTCTCGGTGTTTCAATTCTGAGCTCTATATTTTCAACAAAAATCATATTTTTTACCAAGATTTTGGTATATCTAGAATATTCTTGATTTCTTTCTCATTGTCAGATATTTGAATTTTCAGCCGACTATATTATTGCTTTCAACGAAAAAATTATATGTATCTTCATTCTTGTATACTTATTCCGAATATTTTTAAATTCAACTTAAAGTCCGTACTATTATTTTACTTAGAAAACTTGGCGCTTTTATATTTCCGCAGAAAATGACTTCGTATTATTATTTTGATCCTCGAAGATATAATCGTCTCTAGGTAAAAAGTATCCCCTGATACGGACGTAAATTGAAGTCAGACGTGATTCACATACGTGGCCGAGAAAACGAGTTCTGTTTCATTCTAGGCGTCTGGCGCGACGCGCCATTATAGTTCTTTGTAACGAGCGCACTTTTTCTTCGAGGCCGCTGCGTGACTTCGGAAAAAGGAAGTGACGTTAATGTCGCGCAACCCGGTCGCTAGACGGTGAGGGACCTTGCGACTGTCGTCTGCCCTTCGTATTTGAATTTAGACGAGTTTTAGTTCCAAGAAAGAGATCGCGAAGGGTTCGTACCACGTGCTGATCATTTCGCGTCACCCTTATCTAGCACGATGTTCCTCGGATCCTCAACGAAAAACATCTTTTCAATTAGAAACACGAAACGATCAGCAGTAACATTATAATGCTTCTATGCAATATTAAACAATAATTTTGTATTATAAAAAGATTTTAATAATTATTACTATTAATATTAAATATTATATACAAAAATAAAATATACAAATACGAGTGCACTATACTTAGAGGAGAATCCCCTATCATGAGATATGCTCCTAATATGAGATAATGGGGTTTCTGCTAAACTATTGAGCACCATCTGTTAGTTCCACCATGAACTTATTACTCTTGGTGTAAAATGTATTTAGTGAAAAATTCATTGTTCGTTATTGCGTTTAGCCTTTGCAAGAAAAGGTTTGTGAAATTGTGAACATGTCAAAGGAACTTGAGGTAAGTCTTTAAACCTTGTTTATTACATAATAAAGAAATGGTTGGTAATAAATTCAGTATGCAATGATAGAGTAGAATCGTAGTAGCAGGAAAATACGCGATTTGTTGAATTGCTTAATTGTAGAGGTTAGATTTCATGATCGCGGAACCGCTAGGCGTGTGGCTCGTATAATGAGATATTCAGGGTACTCTTAATATGAGATAATTATTGCTCGAATATGAAGATTATGTAGTGTAATAAAAAGAAAGAAAATACTACTTAAGGTTAAAGAAAAGTTAATACGAATTTATATTACGAAGTTTTGTGTATTTAATTTTTATAGAATCTGACTATGGAGGTTAGAGATACGAGGAAGCGTCGACAGTGGAATCGTGAAGATTTGGCGAAGGCTGTGGCAGCAGTATTTTTATAAAACTATCTAATAAAGTTTTTTACTTGCAATACTGATGTATTTTGCACTTTTAACACCGATTTCTCGAGGTATCTTATATTAGGAGCACACTTTCTCGATCCTGCGTAAAGCTCTTTTTTCAAATTTGTTTAATTTTCAGAAAAAATAATATTTAAATTAGATTTTTCATTTTACCAACCTAAAGCTTATTAAATTCTCTTCAAGATAACGTATTACATTTTTAAATTCGGCCTATAGATTTCCTTACATTCGGCAAAATCGATATGGTATCTCATAATCGGGGACTTCCCTCTAAGTATATTTATTATTATATTATTATATTTAATACAACTATATTTTTTAAATATATTTATAATTACTTTAGAGATCACAGTGATATGTAAGAATATTCTCATATAAAAACACATGGAAATTTTTACGTAAAAAAAAAGAAAAGAACAACTAATGCCGCGCACAAACGCTGACTGTATTCTAGGCGTGAAGTGACATTTCGGCGCGAAAGGTCGTCGTTCTCCAAGCAAGCTATTCTCCTCCACCGTGCCGTAGTGCTCGTTTTACCAGCAGCGACCAGAACATAATGAGGGAAGCGAGAATAGTCCTTGGAAAATGAAGTAAGGAGACTCGTTTCGGGAAAAGAGCCACCGCGTGCCAGCACAGAGATGACTGACGAACGTCGCTAATGAGAGAGTGCCCGCGCGCATACGTACATGCGTGCGTGCATGCGTGCGTGAGACATGAGTTCCATATTTCCCTCTGCCTTCCTAAACGCGAACCTTTGAAAATTCAGTTGCCCGCCCGCGCGGCAAATAGCTTGCTTTCTCTTCCTTCGTTTTCAGATATTTCTCAGGTCTCCCATTGCTCTCTTTCTCGCGAAATGATGCGAGCACCAGCTGCGCGCGAGTCTAGGGCGACTTTTTATAATTTACAAGAATTTAACCCTTTTTGTAATAAGAGTTTAATCCTTTCATTATAACAGCATCGGCCACCTGGCACCTAGTAATTATAAAGGCAATGTTATTGCTAAAGTTATAGCTGTTTAGTAATTATTAGATTGTTACATAATTTCTGTCGTATTTGCGCTCATCTTCTACGCACATGAGTAATAAATTATTATTAGATTTGTTTTTTGAGCTGCGCTGCTAGGCTGGTTACATACTGTCTTTGCGTACTACCTAGCAGCTCAGTTCAAAAATAAATCTAATAATAATTTATTGCGCGTCGAAGATGAGCGCACGAAATATGACAGAAATTATGCAACAATCTAATAAAACCATTGTTTTTTTGGCTACACCACTGCTTCAACTTGTTATATTAAAAATATGACTTTGGTAAAAACAAAATGTGAATTACATAAAAGCAACATTTATTTAAACTTATACTATAACTATAACTATTTTCATGATTCACAGACCATTTTACGAATGACTATAATCGGCATTTGGAGATAGTTAATCGTGGAGACTTCGCGCGCGCGTAATTTCTTTAGAAAAATTGTCGAACATTCGCTACGCCATAACATAAATATGGGCGACTTCCCTCCAGCCCGGCAGTGGATGTCGGTGGACGTTAGAACATCTCGTGAGGATAAAAAGGTCTCGTCTTGATCTGCGCGGTTGGGATGAAAAGGCCCGCGCGGCGGACTCTTTTTTAGACTCCGCTTCGGCTACCGCGACTATACCCGCGACAACGAATCCTCAAAGAACGAGGAGACGCTCGTCGAGCGTTCGTTCTCATATACCGTTCTCCGAATAATATTCGCTCTCCCTTCTGCCGCGCGCCAATCCGCGCGAATGTTTGATCTTGCTGAAAATAGGGAACCAGTAAATGTTCGTTTCTGCTCAATGTTTGCTCAACTAGGCGACCGCCTGTGGTGGGTAGTGTAACATTGCTGCGCTCGCGTTTCGCTCACGGACTGGGCGAGATTTGTTTTATTCTTTTGCTCTTTCTCTTTTATTATTATCCTCTTTTGTAACATTGACGTGATCATGTGATAAATACTATGTCGAGAACACATCCAAGTTGATGTATTACAAGATATTAAGTTATAGATTGTTCGTTGCAAGTATCTGGCAGTGACGATATTGAAGTTTACTCATACAAGATTATCAATTTCTTTCTCATCTGTTCTGATTGTGTGAAAAGTATAAACAATTACTTTATAGATAAAAGAAATAAGCGAGATCAAGATCCAATGAAGCCTAGCGACGATCAAACAAGATCAAATGATGTGTCAGATGTCAGATGAAATTAAACGATCTTCGATGAAACTCTTTCATAAATTCATAACTTTTATTGGGTTGTTCGGAAAGTTCGTGCGGTTTTTTAAGTAAAATTCAGAGGCAAATTTGAAAGATGCTGTGCAACGGTCGAATTAGATACATGCTTGGATATATGGAGTATCTCGCGTCGTGTAGCGTGGATTACTTTCAATTAATGCTGTAATTTGGTCGTCATTCATCTACAGCCGAAGGCCTACCTGAGCGTTCTTGGTCTTCGACGTTAAAATCACCACGTTTAAAGCGAGCAAACCACTTCTCAACAGTTTTTTTAGCTACTACGTCACTTCCATAAACGGCACAAATCTTTTTTGTTGTCTGAACGGCATTCTTGCCTTTTTTGAAATAAAATAACAACGTGTCGAAAATGCATCTTATTTTCTTCTATTTTTAAATTGATGTAAAATTAACAAAACTCAATCGCTCCAAATGTTCTTATTCGTAAATGACACGTTGTCCGCTCTATGTATATATGTTATACGTTAAAATCACTCATGACATAGATAAACATGTTTTAACACCATTTCTTAACAAACCGCACGAACTTTCCGAACAACCCAATGTATAATTTGGAATACAACTTTTTATATAAGATGTATTAGGGGTGTGATTTAGTTTTGAGGGTTTTTTTTGCTCAAAAACGCATGTATTTAAATATGATAATGAATGAATACCTTAATCAAACTATTTTCCTTCGTTTTCTAGAACTTTTTCCCATCTTTCTGGCAACAGATGGATTCCACCACGATAAAATCACTCTTCTTTTCAGTTGATCCATTCGTCGACGAATTTTCGCACTTCTTCCAAATTATCAAAGTGTGTATCCTCTAAAGCGTGTTGCATCCACCGGAACAAATAATAATCGCATGGAGCAATGTCCGGAGAAGACTTGCCATTTAAGCTCTAATAGTGTTTCTTTCACTGATAACGCAACGTCAGGTCGAGCGTCGTCACGAAGAAGAATCACTTTCCGTCCTTTACTCGCAATTGGTGGTCGTTTTTCGTCCAATGCTTGCTTCAACTTGTACAATTGGTGTCGATAACGATCAGCCGTGACAGTCTCATGCGGATTTAACAGCTCATAGTACACTATCCCACCAAATACAGAGCATTACTTTTGAACCGTCAATATTGCGTCTCGGAGTGGATGTTGATGGTTCGCCTGGATCCACCCATGATTTTCCGCGTTTCGGATTATCAAAATAGATGCACTTTTCATCCCCAGTAACAATCCGAGACAAAAGACTCTTCTTTTTTTGCCTGGCGATCAACGA
Source organism: Ooceraea biroi (assembly GCF_003672135.1). Lineage (NCBI taxonomy): Eukaryota > Metazoa > Arthropoda > Insecta > Hymenoptera > Formicidae > Ooceraea > Ooceraea biroi. Next base: position 18,589,788 of record NC_039506.1, read on the forward strand.
AATGCAAATGTTCAACCGGTTCGCAATGGCACTTTCCGATAATTCATGTCGAACCCATTTCCCTTCCTTCTGAATTTTTCCCATTTCATGTAAATGTTTGGCAATTGTTGTACGATCAACATTTAATGCTCTGGCAAGTTCTGAAGTGGATTGTGTTGGATTTTCGTGCAATAATGCTTGCAAATCTGCATTTTCAAGCTTTCTTGGTTGTCCCGAGCGTTCTTTGTCCTTCACATCAGTATCAGCACTTTTAAAGCGTCTAAACCAGTATTCACACGTCTTAATTGATGGGGCAGAATCACCATAAGTTTCCACAAGAATTCTATAACCGTGAGCCGCAGTTTTCTTTTGATTAAAAAACAAAAGCAACGCATGTCGAAAACGCTGTTTCGGAAGTTGCATTTTTACGATGATATAAACAATAAACACGACTGTTATTGCATCTATTGCTATAATGCTACTAAATGTCATGGATAATGTCATCACTGTAAGAAACAACAGTTATCGGAAACAGCTATTGGAACAAACTGACACTACAGCCGTCTGTTGCAAAACCCTCAAAACTAAATCACACTCCTAATATAATTCGTATTTTTTATACTTAAGGTTTATGTAACTTGTTAAGACATATCTTTTATCAAGCCCTCGATATTAAGACATTAATTACGCAAGATGCATGTCTACGTCGTGGCATAGAACGCGCAGCGCGTCAAGCCTGGATGCTCCTCGAGATACGCGATTTCGCGCGGCGACGTGACACTTCCGACACCGTGTACGCGCACGTATGTGCGTACGGTGCAATTATGCAATTATAACTCCTGGGGCCTGTACAGGCGGGACGGCCGCTTTCGCGCGGATTCGATTAATCGCCAACGGGCGTTACTCCTCGGGCCTGGAATAATTCATGCATCCCTAGGTAGCAGTAGACTTCAATGACGTTGCCTTAGAAATCGCAGCGCCAATCTGGCGCCCGGCCGACGAGGAGATGTCAGATCGATCTACTCCACGATGCATACCAATCGATGCATCGTTCACGTAGGAACTCGAACGCGCGCCCGCTGGGCTTTGTCTTATTCCTCTCGCTCCCTTCTCCTCGTTGGTGTTCGATGGGTTCGTTCAACCCTCGGTGCATTCTCCGATTTGCATATCGAGCGAGCTAATGCTCGAGCGATGCGCTAATTTGCTTCTTACATTGATGCCCGCGTCTTACATTGATGCACGGAGTAGATCTTACCGTAAGATAATATAGTATGCGGAAATGATACATCGGAGAATACAAGGGGATGCGCGCGCGCTGAAATATGGGAAATAAGTGACTACCTGCGCAGGCTGGTGTGGCTAATCAAATTTATTAGCGTCCTCGCGGGGAGATCGGGGATTTCGAGTTTGTTTCCACATATACATTTATATACACAGTATTACCTGGGAATATTAACGCTCTGCTAACCGTCCGAGCTACGTTTGGATACCGCTCCATGCGGGACACGCGCGATAACAAACACCTTGATCTAAACCTCCGCAAGTTCTGCGAGAATGCAAGAATTAACAGCATGAAATTTGAAGACAAAGTCATTTATGTTAAAGCTTCTCGTATTTCTTCTTCAGAAACACTAGGAGTGTTATTGCGGGTTCATTGGTCGTTCAGCGTTCAGCTTCTGGATGCTTCGTGAAATGGGGGATCCTCTCGAGCAGGTCGGCAGCGCGTTAAACAATTACATTCCTTAAATCTGTACATTTCCTAAATCCGTATTCTCCTCCGACGAATCAGTGAGCTAATACTTACTGCTTACTTTAGGTATTGTACTCTATTCGTATTTTCAAGACGGCCGGTAGGTACATTGATATCAAGTTGGCGCCAAGAGTTTGTCGCTTTTCACCAGCATGATGAAGTTTACAAATCCGAAAAACTCAGCGTTCTGAAAATCTAGCATATGGAAACTTGTTTTTAGATGGAAAAAGTATATCGAAACCAATGGCGATTATATGAAACCTAGTTTTAAGATATACTTTTAGGATCACATCTTTCTATAACGTGATTAATACGACAAATACCCTTCTTCTTTTGCACCAACCCAATGTACACGCACATGTAAGTGTCCATTACTTGACATCGCTGCGTTGTTACGTCACCTGTTCAACTTTGTGAGATCACGTACGGTAGTATCACTCGACAAATGCCTGGCATACGGACCATCTTTAAAATGCGAATCGGGCATGTATCACAGTAACATATCTAGCACATGTTACAAAGTTTGTACTCCATGTGACACACACACGCAACGCCAGAGCATACAAAATGTGTCTCGCGACACTCTTATGTGAATACTCGCGCCCCTCCTGGTTGTCACTGTCCCACAGATCCGCAACCCCGTCAGATCTGGAGAATCGTTCGCGTATGTACAGTGTGTAAAAATTTCTCATCCTACGTGATCGACACGAATTTCGCCGAATCGCGTATTTCGCGGCGCGTAGACGAGTCACGTTAATGACGTTAAAACGGATAACCGTTTCGATAAAATTGCGGCATTTTTATTTCCTGTTTTGTACGCAATGGGAGGTAACTTCGATACGAACTTCGCTATATACGTGACGTAACCTGACGGCACCTGTATGGCTGAAGCAAGTGATTTTAAGGAAGATATGACTTCCTTTATGGGATTCCTCGTCACTAACAATAATAATAATAATAATAATAATGTGCTATTTGCTGCCTCTTTGGTGCGTGTTGAAGAAGTCACGTGTATCGGACGAGCGCGTGGTAGAAAATACCGATTAATTCGCGACGCGGTGATTCCGGAGAACTTCACCATCGAACGTAGCTCTTGTATTCCTCGGTTATGCTCACTCGCTTGATAGTCTCGTATCCCAGGATTATCGAGAAACTGAAGCACGCGGACTGCACGAGCCGCGCGGATAGTCCCTTAGTGAACATGTGCAGTCCCTCTTCGATCCACAGTATTCTGAACGCGCTGAACATGCTATCCAATCGTTGCACCTGCAACCGTGCTCTCACGATGTCCAGCGGATTCGTGATGATCGTGGTCGTGAAGCCGCCCAACGTGCCCGCCATGGCTTGTATGCAGAGGTGCGAGAACCATGCCGGAAGCAGCTTTATAAGCTCGTCTGTACGCAAAAACGAATGTTACGGATATACATAGTGTCCCGAGTTTTAACCGACAAACTGCGGGAGCATATTCTATTAGTGGAAATAAGAAAAAATTCTTATATCGAGTTTGCTTAGAAATGCTTTATTACAAAGTTATAAACCAATATTGAAAAGAAATATGAGATAAGTAACAACGGAACATAGTGTAGAATTTGGAAGGTCGAGGATGTTTATGTTACGTGTATTCACGTGTATTCATGTTCACTATGTTGAAACGATTCAGTATGATTGTTACTTTCACAACAGTAGCCGTTAGATTTCAATCGTCGTGTCAACTAGCAATTACTATCAGAATGCCAAAAGTGTTTTCAAATGAGGAATACACTGATATTCATTTCGTGTACGGATTCTGTGAGGGAAATGCACGAGCTGCCGTACGAGAGTATCAACGTAGATTTCCTAACAGGAGAGTACCAGATAGTTCTGTGTTTAGTAATACCCATTTGCAATTACGTAATTTGGGTTCATTTCGACCTATGAATGAATATGATGATGTTCGTTCAGCTCTAAGACACCGACGACGCTCGGAAAGAATCTTAAATCTTCGCCAAAACAGCTGGATACAGTTAGACGGTTGTCCATCGCACTATGCTAGACAAGTTAGAAACTGGTTAGATGAACATTATGCTCATAGGTGGATTGATCGAGGACGACCGGTTTTCTGGCCTCCAAGATCGCCCGATTTAACGCCTCTTGATTTTTATTTATGGGCAACTTTAAAAAATAAAGTTTACAGTACAGAAGTAATCTCGCTTGAAGATTTAAAGCAACGAATTACTAATTCAGTTACTGAGATGCAACAAAATTTTCAGGAACGTCGTACCGTAACAAATTCTGTACTACGTCGATGTCTAGCTTGTATCGATGTGCAAGGACAACATTTTGAAATGCGTCACTAAATCATTGCGTAGATAATTTTTATTTTTGTGAAAAAATCCGTTGTTACTTATCTCATATTTCTTTTCAATTTTGGTTTATAACTTTGTAATAAAGCATTTCTAAGCAAACTCGATATAAGAATTTTTTCTTATTTCCACTAGTAGAATATGCTCCCGCAGTTTGTCGGTTAAAACCCGGGACACCCTGTATATCATCGTCTCTTCTCTTGTATAATACCTTATATAATAGTGATACTGTCATCTGCTCACTTATTGTTACTTATATAGAGTGGCTCAATCTCGCTCATCCCATTAATAATATTTCTTGTATTATTTGGTATTATTTGGAGACAGAAATCCTCGTATCACAATACCGAAATAAATACTAAGCGACAATATTTAGAATGTCAGAATACTTATTACAATTTACCTTGATAAACAGTGTACAGTCCCCACCAAAGCGCGCTGTTAGGCACGTAAGCGCACAGAGACGCCACGTATCCCCTGTAGAAGCCGCGGTAGCCATCGTTCCGATAAATCGTCTTTATTATATCGGCAGAAATCTGGGCGCGAGTCCTCCCGGACTCGAGAGTCAAACCCAGCGGATTCATTCCCATCTGAAAAGCGCGTGCTCGCTCAATACCAACGCCACCGTGCATAACAGCGATGTAGAAAAACTTATAAAAGCTGCACTGTCTCACTTTGTCGACGTATACTCTGCCATGCTTGGCGGTGTTGATTCCGAGAACCATGAGATGTTGACTGAGAACGTCAAACGGGACGACAATCGTCTGACCAACCAGACTGGCAGCACCGCCGGCGATCAACGCTTTGATTTTCGACTCGCGGCCAACAGGCAGCAAGTGACGCACACCCTCGTACGTCGAGACGTAAAATACACCGGAGACGATCTGAATGGAACTGATCCAGAAACCTCTATAGAGGCCTGAAACGCCCTCCACTTTGTAAATCTTCCTACATGCGTCTATCATACCTGTAGTGAGAACAGAAATTTGCATTACATTTTGGAAAAATTACATAAGAGATATTACTTTTTCAGAAGAAAGTAGCAAAAGGAGTAGCGAGAGCTTAATGCAAGTGTCTATGCCAAATATATGTCAAATGATAATAAGTTAACGATTGAAATATCCATCAGAACTTGCATCCCAAGTATGTCAATTCTTTTCAAATATTTCTTGCATCAATGATCACTAAAGAGAGTAACAATTACGTTAAAAAGTTTAATATTTAGATGTTAAATTTCTTGTATTATAATATTTTAGTATACACATATTACGTTATAATTCGAATTACTTGGCGAACTAATAGCGATTTGGTGCGACCAACTGCAATTTAGCCTCTTTATACTCCTTTTATTATGATTAAATATTCAAGAGTTTTCAACTTTGACAGTACTTTTAATACATTTTGCATTGCTTTCTCCCCATAAACACAGAATGAAGTCACAGAAAAATTAGTTCACGCATACCGTTGTACATGTGATTTTGCCTTTGCACCTGGAGGCGGGTCTTGATCACCGTCAACGGGTACAGGCAACACCTGACCGAGAACGAGGACAGCATGCTGAGTGGGAAGAACTTGGTCTTGTCCATCATGTCCCACTCGATGGTGCGGATGAACGGTGTTGCCTCTACCGCGGACATCTCGTGGGTGAATGAAGATAGTACAGCTCCCAGAAACAAATGGATCAAGCAAACAGACTCGCTGAGATTCACGTCTAACCTGATGCCGCATATCTCATCGGTATGCTATGAGCATTAATGCTCAAAATTCTCCGGAATCTATAACGAACGAAGATGCACAATTATTAACATTTCCTTGAATCTTAGCAAATATAAAATTTTAATCACAAAGGGACAAACTGTGAGGTACATTAGTTTATCCTAACCTCAAAAGACAACTTACGCAGCTATAATTTTCTCGGAATACACGTACCGCACATTAAAATTTTGTTTGTTATATAAATATATATGTTTCTAAATCGAACTGGATTATTCGGCGTTATTGTTACCACGTCATTAATGAGCTGTATCATTGCTGATTGCGAAACGTCGCAGAATGACAGGTTGGAATCAACCTAGAGAAAAAAATTATAAAAAATTTAATGGGATTTATCGTGCATTTGCGCGTGAGATAATCTACCATACGAATTACATTCGGCGATATCCAACTCCGATAATTCCGATAGCAACTGTGCGTGCGAATCAAGTATTACTTGCTGACGCACGCATTTGCTGACGCACTGTACATTTATTGCGTCAATATTTATTATACAATTTAACATTAATTTAATTACAGTTACAAGAAATTAATCGCGCACGAGTCATTGCCTCCTTCGAGTCATCCTTATCTCGGCAACGTTGCGCGCACGGACTAACCTTGCCAAGAATTTGCGTCATACCGCGGCAACGTTGACAAAGCGTCCAGCGGACGCGTCGATGTTGCCGCCGACAAAAATTAGTTTCGCGTGGCAAAATGCAATTCGCGAGCAAGCCGGGCAGGATCGATTGATACTTACAGTGATGCGATCTACCCTCGAAATAACGAATTTACACCTCGGTCGGCACGAGATTTCCGCTTCGACAGCCCTCCCGAGACCGCCAAAAGACATGCAATTTGTTGCTGTTTACAACATGACCAATGTGCGTGTCGATCGCAGCCACTAACGCCAGCCGCGTCAGCAGGTGCAACTCTAGTGCTCTACGACGAGATCATTTTTGCTCGCAATTTCGTCGGACGCAGGGAATCGCACGAGATAGCAGAAGCGTGGAAAATGCTGAGCCGCACGGTCGGCGCGTGCACCGCGCATGCGCCGCGCGGCTGCCTCCGGTGGCGCGATCTGGGTGCGGTACGTGCGCTGCCGCGTAGCGGACGTATTCTGTCTGATGCATATCGGTGCATGGTTCTGCAACGCGTATCGTCTACTGATAAGAATTGTTTATTACTATCAGCTGATACCTTGATCTTGCTGAGATAAATTCAAGTGTTCTTGTCTGGCGGATAAATTAATAAAAGCTTTGCGTTTTATAGATATAATATCTTTTAATTGTAGATATAAATTTTCTGTTTTACGGATGTAATTCTTTTTTATTGTCAAGATGAAGATCAGTAGTTATAATTATTTATAATAACAAGTAAATGCGATTTTTTAATATATCTTGTTTTCTTTCATATTTTTCTTTTCTATTTAGTCATATGCCTACAATGTGTTCCAATGTAATAACTTTTATTAGCAATTACGCTTCATAACAATGCGCTAAACGCGATGTACGCAACATATCGCGACATGCTTTAACAAAAACTTAATATTCTTTCAATCATTTTGTCGCGCGACGCGAGTGTGGAAACGCGGACCTGCATTCTCGGAACGACGTGAAGTTTTATTAGACGCATTTCTGACTCGCGCGCCTCTCGATGGCGATCGAATCGAATTCGCGGATGAGAGACGCGGTGAAACCTCCTCTCTCTTTTGCGTAGAAACTCGCGTAGCGCGCGGCATCCCTCGCGTATCGCGAGCGTGTGTCGCCAATGAGTTCCAAGCTCCGCCCATCGCCCCGTTGCAGTGGTCGGCGAGGAACGAAATACGCGCAGGACCGAATTCCACGTCACGTTGGGGGCGTACACGCGCCGAGGACACAACCTCCCGGTTCTAGCCGCGAGGGTGGCTCACCCCTCGGTCGGTGCCGAGATCAAATCACCCGATTCAGTGTTATCTTCGATCCTCGCGCCGTAACACCGACCGCGGGATCGACGAAATCCGCGAAGCGCGGCTTGAAGATCGAGTTCTTGCAGGTCGGATCAAATTGACGGGCACACCCTCGATTTTCTTAGTGAGAGGATTTTCGTTTGACAAAAGTAAGAGGCGGAGCGGCGGCCGGACGCCGAAGTTATGATGAATCTTGCCGATCAAGAGGTTCCCGCCGCGACGACGGAATTGGCGGGCTTAGTAAGTAAATTTAAAAGTAATCTTTATTTAATTTTCGAAACTTAAGATTTTTATTAATAGTTATTGATATTAAACTTTATAAATGCAATTTTGTTAGAATTCAATTTCTAAGATCAAAAATTGAAAATACAGATATATATTATTATAAATCTAATGAAAACTAAGGAAAGTAATGTTATTTATGATAATTTTAAGAATAGGAAATAATAGAACAAAAATTTATTTCCGATTATTAATTGCATTTTAAATAAAGATTAGTAAATAATCTTTCTTTGTTATGTTATTAATGTCCCCTTATTAAATTTAGCTATTGCTCAAGAAAAGAAAGTTAAAATTTATTCGACTTAAAGGATAATTTCAAAATTAAATAACCTTTAACATGCACACAATTCTTTTAATTATATAATTTTTATATAATTAGAGTATTTGCGCAAAAATTCGATTAATTAATTATTTACCATGTCAATGACATCCACCATTTATAACATTATTATTACATCACAATTCCCAGACAAATGTTACATATTTAAGACAGTAATATACATTCATCAAATTCGTTACTTCGTATGAATCGCAAAAAAATTATATAATATTTAAAATATGTACCACACACATTTGTATACGAGCCCGTGAAATGCCGTCGCGCGCCTTAGAGACCATCAGCCCTCGCCGCTTGCGCGCTCATTTCGATCCGGATATCCGTGTCCGGGCATCCTCGAAGTCGGCCGCCGGCACAATGGAGTTTTCGTCGAGTGTGGCACGAGTGGCCCGGGTCATCGCGCGTACAATGCGGCCACTCAAGAGACGATCGCTCGATCGGGTGGCGAATTGCCGCGGCACGCGCCTCCACGCTCCGCCGACTCGTCCCACGGGTGCCACCCCTTTTGTGTCCTCTAAACACGTAATTGTCACCGCCGTGTCCCCGACGTGGCCCCCCTCTCCCGCGTGCTACCACCGTGACGTGCACGCGGAATCCGCGGGCGGTCGACGGACACACGCTTGCCCGGGACGCGCGCGAGAGGGGGATGACTCGCGCGAGACACTTGATTTATGTTTGTTGATTCTAAAAATCAGCCGATTCCCACACACCCTCCCACCGCGCATCTCCCCCCTCGGACCCGGCGCCGTTTAATTGACTGCCGCGAGGTAGCATATGTCACCGCTCGAATTTCCCATGATTAGGGGTGGGTATTTCGGGGACGGAGTCTCCGTGTGCGGGACAGCATCGTGCTAGACGAATTCGGGATTCCACAATTAACGTGGAGAGCTCGTGTAAGCTTACGTAAAACGCTGCTAACGATTTATACGCCGCGCCGTTTTAATGAACAAAAGATTAATGACCAATAGGCAGATTAGTCGGCTGTTTAGCTGTCTAATTAATCAGCAGCTAAATTAACTTCTCGGCAGAGCATTGTTAATCCAGTGATGATGACGTATTTAATGTGTGACTATTATTATTATTAGAAACATAAAAGCCACGCAAGTTTTGAACAATGATACACAGAAGGTAGATAATAATAAAATGCCATTGATGAAATGAAAAAGTTGTTAATAAAATTGCAAATGCAGATCATAAATCAACTTGTAAGAGCATCGTTTTAGATGCTTCTCAGGAATAATAATTTAGGAAGCACTTTGACCGCGCTAATGTGATCACATTTGTGACGATCCGCTCTTCCCAACAATTGAAGCTTCTCGATAGAAAGGCAATTCGTGACATAAAAAGAAATTCGGCGCGTGATACGCGCAATGAAGGGCAATTAGCTGATAAACTTCGCCACCGTAATGCTCTTTAATCTCGAGATCTCCCCATGTTGTCCCTCTCGCCGGTCATTGTTCGCCTTCTGGTGTTCGGTTCTCATTGTCTTCGCACCTAGCCGTCGCCCAAGGACAGAGAGTTCGCGGGTGAACTTTCTTGGCGAAGTGTAACAGGACTGCTCGTTCCTGTAATTGATAAAATTGACCGTCCCTGCCATTATCGACACGTAATTAGCGGAGGAGACTCTCTGTCCCGCCTTTTATCTGTCTATTGTCCATTGAGAACGAACATTGAGCGCAACGCACACGTGGGAACGTTATAAACATTTAATTTACAATTGAGCTCGCATCTTGATCATGAAATCTCATATTCGTTGTTTTCGGTATTCTGACAGTTATTCTTCTCGGATTCTCTATATCGCATTCTGACATTTAGAAAAGTTTGTTTTCCTGGAAGCTCATTTTTATTTTTGTTCACTTCTAATATTTATCCTATAACTTGCGCTTACGTATCGCATTCTGCTTCTACAAGCTTCAATTTATTTTCGCTCCTTTCTGATATTCATCCTACACAATTCAAAAATTCTCCCAACGCATCACATTTGGCATTATTCACAAGTACAGGATGAACTTGTATCTTAAATTTATCTTTAATATCTTTTTTATAACTTTCGCATTTCGTGTATCACATTCTCCAAGCCTGTTGCCGTGCCGACGGTCCGAAATCGGTGATTCCAGGTCACGAAAGGGATACACACACACGTACACACGTACACACGTACGTATGAATTCGCAACGTATAGTCTGCCCGATGACTTTATCATAAACCGAGCCGAAGTGCACAATTACTACTAGGGTGGAGAACGTGAATTGGGGCGCCGTGCCGCGACCCCTGCAGCCCGCCGGGAACGACGGGGCGTTCCCTCGATTCTCATCTCGTAGGTATCTCGTTTTCACGAGGCACAAACGCGCGCGAGCGTATGAACTCCGCGCGCGTTCGTCTAAAACGGACATCCGCTGGGAAAGGTCACGTCGGGCCACGAGACGTTAAATGGTACGCGCCATCCGTGTTTGCGCTTTCCGCTCACGCGTCATTGGCTGATTAATCCGCTGTAAAATCCTGGCCGAGGATTCGGAAAGTCCCGATGGAACAAAATCAATAACGCGCTCGACAAAGATTTATTATGGCAAAAAAGATTTTCTCCCCGCTATAATTCTCACATGCTGCTTAACTCAATTTGCTCGAAAAAGTGATTATAATTGCGGAGTATATGCAATTGGCGCATTAGCCTACATAATTGAGGAAAACGGGGGGATTGTTTTGGCATAGCACGCGCGCGGAAGTATTTATGGTATTTATGGTAAAATATTTGTACATGGTACATACTTGTTATATTAAAACTTAATGTATTCTGTGCAAGCGTAAATCTTTGTTAGGATTTTCAGTGTGTATTTTGTTGATTGAATATATCCGAGAGCATTTCCTTTTATACACATTTCAATATAAATATTAAACCTTCCAACTTAATTAGTAAAATAAGAATTAATGTTTTCAAAGATTTGATTTCCCTTGAATTAACGTTCACGGGAATACGCTCGCCACACGATGAAGATATCCTTCGCGTGCAATAAATCGTTTTTGCAGTCAGTAAATCTGTATACACGTAGCAGATTGGCAAGCGTATTAAACATTTAAGGCGGTATTAGTGAATGTAATTAAAATTTATGTCCAAGTGCGCACGGCTCGCGCGGATTACGGGCGCTGTGCCATCGCGGCGGCTAATTGCGGACGACGATTAATTGCGATCAAAGGGAAATCTCGAGGAGAAATTACGAACAAATAATGGACCTTTGAACAGCGTGACTCCACAGGATGCCCGTTAATATCAATGTATTTTCTATAAAAGATATCTTACGAGAGACTCGCAATCTTTTGCAGCATTTCAGCAGCTCTAACGTTTTAATTATCTTATCACGTAAACAAAAGGTTTTCCAAAAACATAGATACATTAATCTTCTTCTAATAACGCAACTGTTTGCACAATATCCAAAGCTTTTTTTCATATTCTGGTGAAAACGGTCGCGAGCGTAATTTGCCTTTCCGTAATCGGCAGTCAAATTTTTACGGAATCAAAGGCAACATCTACGTTATCGAAATTCCCAAAACCGGTAACTGAGTTTACCACTAGATTGCCCCGCAAGGAGGAAACCGTCCAATCGTTCACCGGATGTCTTCCTTGCCGCCTGCCTCACCCTTCACCCTCTATTTCTCACTGTGTCTTTCGTTCCTATATTGAGGACCCCGAGAGTCTTACAATCACTTTCTGAAATTAATTGCATTCTCCTTCACGCTCGTCCGATATTGCAATTCATTGTAGAACACGCGTACGTCGAATACCAATCGTACGCAAGTGTCGTCACATTTTTTCTATGAAAGATATGTTTAATATCATAAAATAATAACATAATAATTAAAAAATATATATAAAAATAATAATCATGAAACAATAATGAAGATATGAAAGTAATAATACAAAAGTAGTGATTCTTCTTGCGCTAATCTAATCATTTTCTTTCTTCATCTCAGCCCGGAAACGGATTCGGCAGATTGCCCGAGCCGCTTCAGACGGTCGCCGGTGAATATTGCCCCAGCAGCTACCCGGTTTCCCAGACAACAAGCAGTGACAATGACAAGCTACAAACCGGTGAGTAGAATTTTCGTCAACGAGGGATCTCTCAAACTCGCTCTGGCGAATTTTTTTCAATTAAACGCGTACGGTCGGAAAGGAATACGCGCGCCACTCGGATGTCCTCTCCTCCCCCGCGCGCGCGCGCGATCGTGGCCGCTTTACGTCTTAACAAGCTTGCGAGGACGTAATCGAGGGAAAAGGTGAGCGTCGACGACGACGACGATGACGTCGGTGCAGGGAGGACCCGGTCGATTCTTCGATTCCCCCGTCGCTCGACTTTGAAGCTCTTTGATACCGTCGCGGCGCGGAGACGTCGCGTTTCCATCGGGCGATGCCTGCGACACACGAAGCCGTCGTCGTCGTCATCGTGGTCGTCGTCGTGCAGATCGCGAGAGCGCACACACAGGGCAAGGGACACATTTGGGAACACGTGCGGGACGTGTACCCCGAAACGAAGCGCAACGAGGATGGCGGGACGGGGAAGCGAACTGGGAGAGGGGCAGGGGATGAGAGAGAGAGAGCTACCCCCCGAGGAGAGCCTGTCAGCCGCAGGCGAGTCGAGTCGATATCTTTATATAGTCGCATCAACGACGACATTATTTTCCAAAGGTCGCAGCGAGACGCTGTTGCACCGTGAGACGTCGCTCTCCCCCTCCCATCTCTCCCCCTCGTCCTCTCCGAGACAATCTGGCCGGAATACTTGGCAATTACTCGGCCCGCAAAACGTTCCTCGAATGCCCGGCGCAATACTTTGCGCATTCTTCTCCATTTCTTCACCGAGGATGCTAGAAATGCAGGAGAATTTACCATCATCGTTACAAGTTTTGTAACTCGCATACTTTGCTTCTTAACTATCTCTTTTTATCCTGAAAACCATAGTTTATTTTATCGAAACGAGTTGCTTCAAAATTTATGAGATAATTAATCGATAATCGCAGAATGCATTCCCGGAATGCCTCTCGAAATATCGCCGGTGTCAAATTTATAAACATTAGTGCGAGCTTTCCTTTTCCTTAACAAACTGTATGCTCTGGCAGCGAGATCCTTCGTTTCGAAAGCCACGATGTTTATCCGACCAACTCCGCTCGCTTTCACGTGATAATAGGGAAATTACAGAGCTCTCAGGACAATGTCAACTTCCTAATTATTGATGCGAACTTCTTCTTTTCTTAACGATCAATTTCGACAACAATATTCGCGGAAGCCTTGAAAGCTATATCACTCGCTCGATCGACGCTTCGATCTTCAAGATAAACTCCGAGACCACTCGGAGGTCTGGAACGCGCATCTTATCTGTGTCTATCCCCGAGACACAACGGGTTTAATTCTCGCCGTCGTCCTTCCGCGCTCCGGCGATGGCGCTTCCTCTTCCGGAGGCGAGCGCGCGTCTTACAGCCTTGACCCAGAAATGCGCCGCCAATTCCCTGATACGAAATTCAATAAGCGACGTGTTTATCACCGCAAAGACTCCCCCGGGGTCCTCGTCACAGTTGTAGTCTCCCTTACTGTGACCCCCCTTCCCTCGGTTGAAGGAGCGTCGCCCCTTCTTACCCCTCTGGCGTCTGGCTGCAGTGATTGACACTTTGTATCTAGCATTGGCGTAGCGTGGAGCGACCGCTCTCACTCGGGATGGACCACCTCCTCCTAACTCAATCACTGCCTATAATGCCGCAATTTCTCTATCATAATCGCGTTACGTCCCCCATCCCCGACCCCTCCCCCGCCGGGCTCTATCCACTTTTCGATGACGATTCAGAAATATTGAAACCCCACATCTCGCGTGGCCTGCGACGGATGAGGATACCGTGGGTCCTTTCCTTCCCATTCCCTGCCCCCTGCTCCTCGTTCGTCTTTTTACACCATGCATCTCGAAGCAGCACGCTGCAGCAATCTTTTCATCTTTCATGAGCAGCACGAAGTGCAAAGTTTGATTGTTACGAGTAAAATGTCAAATAAGCGAACGTGCTCGCTGTGCGTGCGTTGGATTTATGTTATTTCTCACTCGACCACTTTTATTTCAATAATTTTCATCTATAGCTACGCATCTAAGGGTAAATAACTAAATAAGGGTAAATAATTAAATAACTAAAAACAAATAGTTGATTAAATACAGCTTGCACATTGATCGTAATATTGTTAAAAATTAAACAAATACGATAATAAGTTTGCTCAGTAATAATTGTGCAATAATTATTTACGTGTCCGTTATTTACCATTACTCATCATTATCTACCAATTACATTTCGAAAAGTTGTTACCAAATTATGTTGTTAGTTGTTATGTTTAACAATATAATCTCCCAAGTTCGATGTCCGACGAATCCATAAGCGCGGTCGTAAGTGAATTGAAATGTGCGTCGAGAGAGACGCGACAGCCGAGGACACCACCCGCGGACCCTCGAAGCGTCTTCATCGAGGAGAGTATCGTTATACGCGTGCAATGAGCTGTGGCGTAAGTAGATTCGATCCGCGTAGATTCGGACGCGGGATTCTGCGTGGAACAAAACGACGTTACTGCCGAGTGGCTACCCATGGCGAATTCCGGAGGCCCATTAAACGCACCCCAGTTTTCCGCGGTGGCGTTCTTGCGCGCCCGCGCGCCCGCGCCGAAGGGTTCGTTTTTGCTCCTCTCTGATTCATTCGCAGCCTCTCGCTTTGTCTCCGCGCGAATCGACGATGTCGGGACCTCGATTCGAATCGGGATGCGCGCATCTCTGCCTGCGGGAAACGCGTGGAGAGATACTATTCATTCCGTCTCTTTCTTTTTCTTTTTTTGTGATATTGAACACGAAGTAAATGCATATTGATAATAATTAATCAGATAAATAGTTAATCAGAAATAACGGAGCTGCATCACGCACGTCGATCCACGACGAATACTGCTGCACGCACAAATAAACGTGTTTGCGCGTTCTCTTACTCGTTATTTACTTGCCTGCGCGATCAATAGCGCGGTTTTATATTAATTTTATTGTTAATGGCAGTCCGAAAAGTGCGCGCTCTGATTACAGGCACCGAATTGTACATGCCGCAGGGTTACAGGCAAGAAGCTTGGCTACAGGATGGTGAGTGACTCAGCTGGAATTGTTTATTATTTACAATGATAATTTAATGATTGTAACAGCTCATTTCCCATAGTGTATGTGCGAGCCAGGTTGAAATACGTGTCTGATCCCTTCGAACTCACCGGCCCGGATAGCTCAGTCGGTAGAGCATCAGACTTTTAATCTGAGGGTCCAGGGTTCGAGTCCCTGTTCGGGCGTATCTTTTTTTCTTCTTTTACTTCTGTTAAAGTATTTCAAAACTAATTGTCATTAATTTGAAATCCAATTCATTTACATATAAATTTAAACAATTAACTACAACACAACAGAAAGTGGGAATGTTAAATGTTATTAAGGATGTACGTGACGGACTGTCCGTACGAAGAAGTTAGTCAAAATTGGAGATTTACAATATGTCGTCTTTTTCCGTTTATTTCTTCTAGAAAATTATTTTAAACGAACTAAAGGGTGAAATAAGTTTTCAGGTTTCAGAGTACTTGCATATTATTTTGTTTAAATTATTGAAAAGTAAAATTTTTGCACTAATTAAAATCGCTCATATGCTCAGACTGTACTATAGTACAGTCTGAATATAGGAGAAATAAATGGAAAAAGATGATATATTGTAAACCTCCAATTTTGACTAACTTTTTGTACAGACAGTCCGTCATCTACATCCTTAAGCAGCACGTTTCATGAAAAAGTAAAAATAGCTTTAACCCTGGATTGAATTAAAAATAAAGTTGCGATTAAGGTCGCTGTCGCGAAATTTCGCTTTCGATTTTTCGAATTTCGAGATACAGCGTCAAATTATCCTTAAGCCGCCAGCGAAGATAATTACGCTCAGGCCCGCTATTCGCCCGGAACATTAATTTTAATTACCTTGCCTGACTGCGATGTAATGCGCGGTGGACGTAACGTAACGGACGATCAAAGAGGGATGATCAAAATGATTTCACCGCGCGACGGAAAACCGTAGCGCTCGCACTAAGGAAATTCAACTAGAAGTTTTATTTTCATAGCAATTTATTCTTATTTAAACAATCTTCTTGTTCAGCATTTCAATCCTATTTAGGACTTTCTCGTTGAAAAGTTGTAATTTTATCGCAAATCTAATTTTTGTTCAAATTGTGAGAGGCACACTCTAACAACAACAACAACAACAATATTAAAAATAATAATAAACGCTCCTTTGCGCAGGTAGCAGCTCCGAGACCGAAGACAGCGAACAGTACGTGCCCGAGTTTCATCAAATGTCGAGTAAGTGCGCCATCTTGACGTTTACTCCGGCCTACTGATTGATTCCTCATCGTTCAATCGCATCAATTAGCAATAAGATACCACGTGCATTGCTCGCATGACGTCGATACTCTCGACGTCCGATAATTCGGCCGGGATAAATAAATCCCGGGGGATTGAATCCGCGGAACAGGATTGGAGGATGTCAATCTCCGCTGAAATCGTGTAGCGTGCGGAAGTGTTTCGCGCGTCGGTTCGGCCGCGAAATTGGTTGGAAAATCCGTTATCGCGACGACGACGTCTGCGTGACTCGGAGGCTCCTCGAGACACGAATCGTGGTTCCACGACGGAGAGAATAATCCAACGAGATCAGAGCGTTGCGAGTGCGAAAATTCAGTCGGAGCCCAACGCGCGCCACCGGAAATCAAGATCAAGACAAATCGATCGTTTCAAAAATCTTTCAAAAAGCTTCTCCGACTTCAGATTTTTTTCTTTAAAGAAAGCATGCGTGCCAATTGGGATTTTTAATCAAATTTCGTTCTACACTTTTCCGCTCTCGCTTTCACGCGACGCCGATCCGAAATAAATCGATTCATAATCGCTGCGGATTGATGAAGATGGGGATTAATGAGGGTGAATTAGAGAGCACGAATGAAAGAACCTGGTTCCCCGAATGTTTCGTTCAACATTACCGAATTTCAGCGGTGCGTAATCGCATCGGCGAATCAATTAGTAACGCGTTACACGCACCGCACGTACATGTTTAATTACTCGCCGACACTTTGCACGTTGCGCGTTGCGGCTTTCCGCTCGGCGACGGTCTCTTTTTGCACCTCCGCCCCCGGCCGTTTCCCCTCGCCGTGTCGCTCGAAAAACCGTCGGCCGCGCTGCACGTCGCGGATTCTTTTTCGCAGCGCGTAGGTGTAATCGGGACTCGCGGATCGCGGAGCCCCGTTAGCAGCGTCTCGCGGGGGAGCGGCGGGGAAGACTCCTCTGTGGGTGGGAGGGGAGGGAGAGGGGCGCAATATCGGGTCCTTTATTAAAAACCGGCGAGAAGTCCCGCCCGCGGGGCAGAATTCTTTTTAAGCGCGCGGAGAGCGCGGAAAGAATCAACACGAGCGCCGAGGCGATCATCGATATCGGATTACGCGAGCAAGCACTTTATATTAAGCCAGCGGCGCGCATTGCTCTGCCTCCCCCTCCTCCCCGGCGTCTTTCTCCTCCCCTTTCCGCTGAACTTTTTTTCTTCGTTAACGCGCACTCGCGTTAATCGTCGCTCGCATATTATCGACATCGTCGCGACGCTCGTAGACGACATTGTAATAAATCCGCGGTAGGCAGGGAGGATGGGAGGGACCGGGCGCCCGTCCGCGTATTTGACCTCCCCCGCCCTCCCGTCGAAGCTTTACGCGGGCCCCGCAGTTTACATTATTCCGCCCGCGCGCGCAAAATTCGCGACGTACGCTACGTGTAATTCAGCGTCGAGCAACGTTGAACAAACGTATCGTCGAACATTTCAACCGGGCGGGCAAACACCCAGAGGGAATCGGGGGCTGGCTAATGTCTATATGTACACTGACACACGCACACGCGTGTGCGCGCGCGGGCGCGATTCCCAGGGCTGCGTATCTTCCGCGTAATATAATATTATATGTAGCTCGCGACGCGCGTATTTAGGAAGATATACTTTGCCCGTGTATGTATACACGTAGAGCGTAGAGCTTCATGTAAAAACATCAGGAAACGCGGCATCGACGTCTTTATTTGATAAACTGAAATATGAAAGTATCCGAACTTTTTGGGGTTCGGATTCGGGGAAACGTATCAGAGCGCATGAAATACCACGGTAGGAAACGGATGGAAAAATTTACTTGTTCAAGAAAAGATATCCTTTTTAATCAGAAAACTATGCGTCAGAAATGTTTAATCAGGAAACAGAAATAGAAATATAAATACACTTATTGTATCTATTTAGTGATTAAGAAACAGATAAACAGAAAAGATTATTAATACTGAGTATATTAAGTTATAAAATGAACAAAAGCCATACGAGCATTCGTGTTAAAATCGCTTTACCTTTCTATCGAAAACGCGCGTGGCTCGCGTTGAGACTCGCGAATCAAAAGTTATTAGTTTATGGACGCGCGGTTATGGACGAGATGCGATGTCGAGATAATTCGATCTATCTATGGCGCACCATCATCGCGCGCGCGCTCTTCTTCCTATCGGTAAACTTCCAATGTTTGCAAATACAATTATTGCCGGAGGCTTGTGACTTATGCTTCCCACGGCCGCCCCGGAGCCTGTTTGATTTATCGGGGGCGCAGAGCCCTCGCCCTCGCGAAAACCGTCGGCACCCCATTAGACCCCACCTTCTCGCTCACGTGTCGTTGCAGCGATGCGTCTTCACTTCCGGTACGACACGCGCCCTTATGTCCTGGCGCCCCGCCGCTCTCTCGGCTATGAAACGGAGAAAACGATCGCGCACCATGGACTCGATAAATGGTAATAATATGCGGGAAGAGAGTGAAGGGAGAGGGGAGAGAGGGGACCCTGCAAAGACGTCGTAAAGATCATTCCTCAATCGCGACATTAGGGTCACGAGCGCGAAGTGCGCGAACACGGGAAGATGACGCGAGATATCGAAAAGTACGGGAACGTTTTAATGTACGGGTTATTATGATAATTATTTTGGCTTGAATCAGGTGCGAACGTGAAGCAAGAATCGAGCAATTGCACAAGAAACGGTGGCACTGGCAGCTATCCGCAGTATCAGTCTTCCATTACGCATAGTCAAAATGGTGATTTCCTGGAACTCAGCTCGGACCGTTGCTTTGGGTAAGTTCGAGAAGAATTAAGCCCCCGAGATCCTCGGAATATTAAACATTATATATAAATAAAGTGTATATATAAATATATATTTATGTACGTGCTATATTATTATGCAAGGTGTTCAAAAAACGCAAAATTTCATTTTTGTCGTTTATAAATTTTAATCGCTTCGCATTCGAAAATTATAATACCATAGCCTCGACATTTTGGTATTAGAATTGTTGTCTTGAAATGCTCCATAGAATCTACCTTTAAAATTATTATCGGTAGTTTTAATTATAACCCTATGTAATCATACATAATTGTCTAACTATAAAATTTGAATTAGCGTCGCGAAACACGTGATTAAGTTCGAAGCACGCATTCGAATCTCGTAATACTGCATGTAATCCCTCGCCTGCATCGAGAAAACAGTCTTCGATATTCTCTCTGATAAGAATTTCTATCTGACGAAGATTCGCAGCTATAACGAACTTTTTCGTGTCAATTACAGGAATCGGAAGATAAACGCACCGGCCAGTAAGACCGGCGCGAAGGACGTCGCCGTGAAGGAAGAACCGACGGATCGCAGCTACGCCGAGCCGCTTCCCATAACGAACTTATCAACATCCGCGACATCGCAGGACACGCAGAATGGTAAGAGAAGGGAAAGAAAATTCGCGACGGGGAGACGGGGAGACTGTGGAGATCTCGCGGACGAGTCTTGCGAGAGACAAAAGGAAAGACAGAGAGAGAGAGAGTCATGAATCGACTTTTATCTTCGTACGAAAATCCGTGCCGTGACAAATCTCTGCACAAAAGGACCCACGTGGCACCATTCCACCCCATAGAGTTCATAAATAACTGGGGGTACGAGGGTACCGCTGTCCATTAATCGAGTCGACTTCCGATTAGCCCTTTGAGGGTCTGATAGTTACATCCACGATAATGGTCGATCCGTGACGTTCTTAATTGTTGCCCGCGTCAATTGTTTGCGATCATTGAAATGTGCAACGGCAAAAATTCGACATCCATTGCGAATGTCGGTTAATCCATCGACTGTTTCTTCGCATTTGATTTAATTGTCAAATTGACACACATCTTCATATCTCTCTCTCTCTCTCTCTCTCTCTCTCTCTCTCTCTCCTCCTTCTCTCTTCTATCTTGTATAAATTATAGTCTATTTATAATTATCTTTATATCTATTTATAATTATTATAAATTATTCATGTTTTTCATCTGCACTTCGTTTTCAAAATTGTCGATCAATACCGATCAAATTTTCGATATTTCCCATGACTGTTGCGAGGCTCGCGCAGCTAATGCACTGGACGAGCTGACGCGTGACTGAGCATGCGTAATTGAATAATTAAACGATGCTTTCAAGTCGAAAGCTAGTGGGCGAGCGTCTTGTAGATTTCAACAAAAGCTACTGAAAGAAAGAGAGAACGCCAGACTAGATCCCGAGGGAAAATATGGGTCGAGAGCTTTTCCATGATTCGTGCAGTACAGAAAGAACTTCCAAGCAGATTAATGGTTTCTTTTAGTAACGACAGAATATTCCCCTGATTCTCGAGAATCCCTTTATCGCCCAATCGAATAGGAATTAATAAATTCGTAATCTTGATATATATATCTTAATCATGATAGATCATTAAAGAAAAGATAGAATTTTTTGATAAAAATCTCTCTTAGAGCTTTTGCTATAGAAAATCGAAGTAGGATTGACCGCTAGCAGACGACATAACAAACCTGACGCCAAAACAAGATAAAAGTAATCATTAATATAATAATATAACGTAACATAATTTTTCGATCAATATAAATCCCTCCTTTCCGGGAAGTCTCAACGTAAAAGTTATTCTCGTAAATAAATCTAACATTATAATATCATATAAACACGATCATTAACGCAATGAAATTTAAATGTCAATTTTTTTCGGCGATGATCGGACAATCAGGTAATATTTTAGACAGAGTAATTACAACGATCGTTTTCGTTATCGACAGTCATTATCTAATAGGCCACGAAGCAAAGGCGAAGATATGCGCCACCACCACTCGTGCCGTCCACAAAAGGTAGAGTCGGCCCGGGGGGGTTGCAAGCTCATGCTTTGTAATCAGACCGATTAGTCTTCCTTTATTCACGCACGCGTACGTACATAGAGCGACCGAATCCTTTAGGAACTCAGTCGCGTTATATATCCACGGGCCCCGGCGTTGTATACGCGATGCTACACCCGCCTGCTACCAAGTCGCCTGGGATTATGCTCGTGCTTCTCTCCTCGCGTAATTCTCCCTACCATTAAGCCGCTTTAATTATTTACATGTAGTTTAGGTTAATAATAGGATACATTCCCTATCGCCCGTATCGATATCCCGCAATCTATTTACGATCATCCGATTTACTTTGTGAAACATAAAAAAGTCGCCCTAAAATCGCCCGCGCGCTGAAAACGATTGTGGGATTTATTCATCTTGGGGATAGCGCGCTAATTCAAATGTTGCTCCGTTCTAGTCGCGTGAAAATATTTCGCAGCAAAATGTTTGGAAAATATCTGAGTAATACAAACGCAAAAATATTTAGAGGAAAGTATGAAACGTTCGAGATTATCTTGTTTGGCAGGGCGAACGATACAGGGAGCGATGCGACGAACGCGGAATAGTAATAACCGGTTAATGGATACCGATTGGTTCCACAGTTCCACTAATTAATACGAGCAGAGGATTACGAGGATTACAGACGAGCGCCACGGTCTATTCCACGAGGCCAGAATGCTCGCTGTTCCGCGTTTATACATACGCGGACGTGGAAAATTCGTCATGCTCGAACCTCTGTTCCCGCTTTTTCGATCCACCTTCGATCTCATCGTGAACAATGTTTTATCAGAAAAAAAGAAAGAAAAATACAGTTGCAACTATATATAAAAAAAGAAAAAAAGGGTACTTCTCGTTCGCTCGGGAAAGGACAAGGCAAGCTCGTCAGGTTTCGCCGGTCGTCAGGTGGGTGGAAAATAGAGCCTGCATTATTAACGGAGCACTATGCCGGAATTCGAGGATCAGCGAGGCAGAAGAGAGGAGAAAAAGCCGTTGCGCGGGGCCGCGGGAAAGGGGGAAGAAGGGAGCAACGGCGGCGGCGGCGGCGGAACGCGTTTCTCTCGTCTGAGAGTGGACGGGAGAGTGGAAGCCATCCTCTTTTCCGTAACCGAGCCCACCCCGAGCCGGGTTGGCCGTGTTCTGTTCCGCCGCCCCTATGACCAGTCCTGAATTCAACCCTTCTCCGAGCTCTCCCCGGTGTGGTACATCGCCACCCGGTTTCATCAGCTCGCGATTAATTTTAATCTAAAACCACCCGCAAAGCCTCTGGCCTCTCTCACGCGCGAGCGAGCGAGCGGGCGGGCGAGTGAACCGAGCGGCCGCGGGCTGAGGTCGACCCCTTTCGCCACCCCGTTCGCCACCCCTCTGCGGCCCTCTTCGCTTTTCGAGAGAGTGGCAGATTGGCAGACCCGGAGCTTCCAGCTCGCCCTTCCAATCCTCCCTCCTCGTCCGAGAACTCTGACCTACCGCGTTTGCCGAAACGCGTTACAGGTGAAGCAAAACGACGAGCGGCGGTTGACTTTCCAGTGAGCTTCGCCGTCGGTGCACCTCGCTGAGAATACATTGAAATAGTCGGAGACTATTCTCTCGCTCGAGGATTACGATAGAGCGCTATCAGAGTGCAGATGGACTCGGAAGGGGTGCACGCTGCGCCCTCACCCCCGTTATGCAACTTCTTCATCTGGCTCATCTTCGTTTCGCATTCCTGGTACTGGTTTCTTCCCGCTAATGTCACGCAAACGCTTCTCCTCGCGAGAAACTTCGGGAACCGTTTTCGCGGACGCTTCTCCGGCGCTCGCCGCCCCGGGTCGCGCTGCTTCCTCCAGGTTTTTCGGCACTTCCGGTAATACATGGCTGCCGAGTCCCGTCTAACGAAACGGCGCAGCGCGACATCGCTGCAGCACAACGTTTATCGGTAGTCTCTCTTTTTCTTTTTCTCGCTTTCTCTCTCTCTCTCTCTCTCTCTCTCTCTCTTCCGACGCAAACAGCGCGATCGCGCGCGCGGCTTCTCAATTTTTCAATATTCCCCGTACGCGACTTGGAGCGTAACCGGATTACGGCCCGAGAATGGCTCTTTCGGTAGCGCGACGTCGACGGGGGAAAGGGGCAGGGGCTGGCGGCAACTACGCCATCCCCGAGAGATAGGGAGCAAGAGCGAGGAAGAGAAAGAGAGAGAAGAGCGCGGCCCGATTAATATACATATCGCGCGAGCTCTCAGCACGGCTTCGACATTTCAGGGGGCACCATCGCGCGCGCTATCCGCGGCCAGAGGCACCAGTCCCCGGTGGGCTTTGAATATCCACCAATTTCCTGCCCGATATTTGTGTGACGAGCGCTTCAACCGGCCCGGCGCGTGAGTGCAATCGGTAATACGGAACACGGTGTTTTTTTGTCCTCTCGAGGATTTCTCCTCCTCCTTCCCTTCGTCCTCCTGCGACGCCGCCGCCGCCGCGCGCCGCGGGGAAAACGCTCGTGGATAATTCGACGCTTTTCATTCGCGCGTCACGACGCGAACACGGCACTTGAAATATCTTTGATACACGCTGGCAGATATATTGATCTGACTCACGCGCGGAGATTGCGTGTATTGCGTCATTCCTGGATTCAGGTGTATCAAGAGGAATTATAAAAAACAATTTTCGCAAGCTTCTGAGTCCGACGTTGCAATTGTACGAAGGTGTCGAACCGATAATCTATAATTTTGATAATAATGATTACGTCCAAGGAAAGGAAGGATCTAAACGAAAACAAAAAATTTATTAAGCAAATAACTACACTGAGAAAAAAATGTAATTGATCCAACGAAATGCCTTGTCACGGGGTGCCAACAAAATATATATTGGGTTGTTCGGAAAGTAATTTCGTTTTTCACAAAGAGATGTCGTTAGTCGCGTTCCTCGATACTTAACCTTACTCTAAGCGACAAATTCGTTTTATATTTTGACAACTGACATTTCAGACGTCATTTAGTATCTTATTGTGTTGCGATCTGTCAAGTAATTTTTTTTGGCATCACATCAAACATGGAAAATCAAAGTGAGCATTTTCGTAATATTTTGCTTTTTTTACCACCGAAAGGGTAAAAATGCAGTGCAAGCGAGAAAAAATTGTGTGCCGTGTACGGAGAAGATGTATTGAGTGAACGTCAGTGTCAGAATTGGTTTTCGAAATTTCGTACTGGAAATTTCGATTTGAAAGATGCACCACGTTCAGGTCGGCCAATTAAAGCTGATGATGAGAAAATAAAGGCTCTGGTGGATGCAAACCGTCGCATAACAACACGCGAAAGTGCTGAAAAGTTAAATTTATCGAATTCGACTGTTTACGATCATTTGAAACGCCTTGGATTCGTTTCAAAGCTCGATATTTGGGTTCCACACAATTTAAAGGAAATTGACTTGATTCGACGCATTACCATCTGCGATTCATTGTTGAAACGTGAAGAAAATGAACCATTTTTGAAGCGAATCATAACTGGAGATGAAAAATGGATTGTTTACAACAATGTTAAGCGAAAACGATCATGGTCCAGGCAAGATGAACCTGCTCAATCGACATCCAAGGCAGATATTCATCAAAAGAAGATCATGCTTTCTGTATGGTGGGATTGGAAGGGAATCGTATTTTTCGAGCTACTACCAAGCAACCAGACGATTGATTCGAAAGTGTATTGTCGTCAGCTGGATGAATTGGATGCTGCCATCAAGCAGAAGCGACCAGAATTGGCGAATAGGAAAGGTGTCGTATTCCATCACGACAATGCCAGACCACACACAAGTTTGGTCACTCGCCAGAAGCTTTTACAGCTTGGATGGGATGTGCTACCACACCCACCATACTCTCCTGATCTGGCACCATTCGATTACCATTTGTTCCGGTCTCTACAAAATTCTTTGAACAATGTAAACGTCGATTCAAATGAAGGCGTCAAAAATCACTTGCTTCAATTTTTTGTCAATAAGGAGAAGGACTTCTATGAGCGTGGAATCTTAAAGTTGCCAGAAAGATGGCGAAAGGTAGTGGAACAAAATGGCCAATACATCACTGAATAAAATTTTTTCTAAATATGAAAAAACCGCCTTTCATTTTTCCTTGAAAAAACGAAATAACTTTCCGAACAACCCAATACTTATTTCGACAAGTTATATATTGAAACAAATGTGTAGTTCTTGGATTACACACATGAGAATTATAATCCAACAATTATACAGGGTGTTTCCTAAGTAAGTAGACAAACTTAAGGAGGATATTCCTTGGCTTATTTTAAGAAGAAAAGGTCATATAAACATATGTCCTAAACTGCTTTGTTTTCCAAAAAAAAGTACATCACTGTTTTCGTTCACTTTTCGTTTATTATAGAACAGTTTGTGTTATTGCAAATGAAACAAATGAAAAACAATAGTAACCAAAAAGAAAAATTATAACGAAAAAGAAAATAGTAACTAAAAAGAAAAATAATAACATTACAGTAACTGCTGAAAATGTCCACCTGCAGCCATGATACTGCAGTGCTGTACTTTTTTTGGAAAACAAAGCAGTTTAGGACATATGTTTATATGACCTTTTCTTCTTAAAATAAGCCAAGGAATATCCTCCTTAAGTTTGTCTACTTACTTAGGAAACACCCTGTATATTTGATTCAATATATAACTTGTTGAAATAAGTATATATTTTGTTGGCACCCCGTGACAAGACATTTCGTTGGATCGATACATTTTTTTCTCAGTGTACATATACATGATCTCTACGAGCTCTGGTGCAACTGGTACCAAAAAATACAATATTTTACTTTATTAATTGTTTTTTTAATTTTTCGTTTTGTTTTAACATTAGGATATACTTTTTTTATCGAAAATTAAATTCTCGACAGTAATTGATAGCTTATGGTAACGACTTTAGAATTACTCCGCATATTGTTGCAGCGAGCAGTCTGATTTATCAGCAGCGCCAGCAGCAACAGTACAGCAACGTGAGGGATCATCCTAGAGTCTCCTCACCGTCGTCCAGTCGACCGGCCAGTGCATCGTCTTCGACCTCTCAATGGCAATCGACCTTCTCGTCCGTTTCCTCCGAAACCTTCCTGCCGCGACAGGAAAACTGGAATACCGATGCTTACTCAAAGCGGAGCGGCACGCCGACCTGGACAGAACTCGGCACGCAATTAGATCCCAGAAGCTCGTCCTGGGATCGGCAGAACGGCTGTTACCAGAAGAAAGGCTCGCCCGTGTCCACGTGGAACCCAGATCACATCAACAAGAGGCCGTCATCGGCGACTGGTGTGACTGCCTGGAGCGACGTGGCCGTCGGTTATCAGCAACAACGACGCGGCTCCCTGCAACTCTGGCAGTTCCTGGTCGCTCTGCTGGACGATCCCGCGAATGCGCCCTGCATCGCTTGGACCGGCCGCGGAATGGAATTCAAGCTGATCGAACCGGAAGAGGTACGCGAAAGAAAAGTCTCCGCAGAAAGTCGGAGGAAATTACTTTCGAACGTTGTCATTTTCAAAATGGAGATTAAATTCGAATTTTAAAGAATATTCTGGGAACAGAAACGATTCCATAATTTCTGATGGAGGTATTAAAAAGTGCATGAGAATTAGTTATTAATGAGGAAAAATTACATGCCAGCGAAATTCTATTGGCGTGACTGTACTTCTAGATCTGAAAATATTAAATCTCTGAAAAGATTCTTGAGCAAGAAATTTTGCGCATGAGAATAATTCATGTTTAAATCGTTTATGGTGCGCTTATGGCTAAATTCTGATTTAGATTTAAATCACATATACAATTAAAACTCTTCGCGTACATATTAGAAGCTCGTTAATGTCCG
Source organism: Ooceraea biroi (assembly GCF_003672135.1). Taxonomy (NCBI): domain Eukaryota; kingdom Metazoa; phylum Arthropoda; class Insecta; order Hymenoptera; family Formicidae; genus Ooceraea; species Ooceraea biroi. The sequence goes on from NC_039506.1 coordinate 18,617,266, forward strand.
TTAGAGATTCTCAACTAATTTTCTATTATTAATAGTAATGAAACAATGCATGCCATCTAATCAAAGTATTCGTGGTAGCTATCTTTTAGCATGTAGATAATTTTTTAATTCCGCAGTTGTAAAATGACTCATCTTTTGCCAATAAAATTATATGTAGTGCAACGAAGTTTTATCCAAGCTTCTAATATATTTAAATCGGAAAGCTCACTTTAAAAATAAAAAAAGTACGAGCTTCTTGTTGCTCCTGTTGGCAGGTGGCGCGAAGGTGGGGCGTGCAGAAGAACAGGCCGGCGATGAATTACGACAAACTGAGTCGTTCATTGAGATATTATTACGAGAAAGGCATAATGCAGAAGGTCGCTGGCGAGCGATACGTCTACAAATTCGTCTGCGACCCGGAAGCGCTGTTCAATATGGCGTACGGTACCGGCGCGTCCTCGGGGATCAGCGGCGATGTTTCAGGCGCTATGGTACGTGGTCACGCAGCATCTGGGAAAGGAACGAGCGGGAACGAAGTCCCAGATTTGATGAAGCATTCCGCCGCGGGCTACAGTGACGCGGTTTTCGCTATGTACTCGAATACCGCTGCAGGTAATTAGACCTTCATCGATATATTAATTATTACCTCATGTATTGTTATTATTGGATGGACTAAAACATTGTGATCATTTCTCGCTATAAAAATCAAAAATCAAGTTTATTTATATTCAAAACGATTTATTTCTTTGATCAAATAATGACAAATTGGAACAAATTTAAGAAAAATGATCGGCAACGAAAAATGAAAGAAACATTTTGTTTATAAAACGATATTATGTAACACTATATTCTTTATATAATTAAATTATTTTTTCTATAATCAAATCAATAACTTCTCTTACATATAAATAAAACTAAATCACTCTTCTCATGATGAAAGATGTCGTAAAATACTTTTTGTCTCAATAAAGAATTCACAACGTCAGCCTCGTAAATTTGACTCTTACGACCCAAATGATCATTACTTTTATCATTCATAGTGTACGGCTCCTCCAGTCTTCACCACCACCTGCACCAGTACCTCGGCGGTAACGAGAGCTTCAAAACGCCAGCGAGCCGATACCACCCGCATTATCCCCATCAGTACGGCAGCAACCACCATCACCACCACCATCACCATCCGCCACCGAGCTACACGGAGACCTTCCTCAACTACAGTCGACTACAGTCAACGTCGCACGAGTCCACGCTCGATTCGAAAATGCAGGAACCACCATCAAGGGACGCCTCGTACAGCCAGGAAACGGTGGCGGAGAGTACCGGCAGGGACCGGGATACCAGCGCGTCGATACCGTACGAAGGGGTGCAGAGAACGCAATTACCAGCGATGACGCCGGCAGCGGCGTCCGCGCAACCCTCGATACTCGTGGACGGCGCGGCGAGCTCGAAAATCGAGCATGCGCCGTACACGTGTCTGGGGGTCGGCAGCTGCGTCTGTTAAATAAATGTGATGGAATCTGTTGTTTGCATGTTACTCGAAAGAAGATCTCTCACTTTCTCTTCTCTCTCTCTCTCTCTCTCTCTCTTTCTCTCTCTCGCGTCGCAATCGCGCTCGGCGCTTGCGCGTGACGTAGAAACAGGAAGCGTCGAAAGACGTACGTATATATAAGTATACATATGGTATCTTGTAAATAGCGTTGATTTTTTGCGCGTCGAGCCATCGTCATGTAGATAAGCTAATGAAATTGTTCCGCGCGAAGCTCCTTCGGACTCGCGTCCGAAGCGAGCCGTCCGCGATCGTCGCCGCGCGCGCTGGTATTCTCGTAGTTCACGTCTCGCGCGGCTATATACAGGGTGGCCCATTTTAATTTATACAGTCGATTTTTTAAAACACTAAAAGAGATACGAAAAAATGTTTCAGACAAACATGTCACGATTTCGAGGGGGACATAAGATGATACCATTGGTTTGACCTTGAATAGTCGTTTGAAGGTCACGCGAAGATCACCTTCAATTTCTTAAATTGAAACCCCAACTTTTTATTGCAGATTCTTATTCTCCATCGAAAAGTAAGTAACTTTTGTCTGAAACATTTTTCCGAAAAATGTCATCTTATGTCCTTAAAATGATCTTCAAGATGAGTTTTGAGGACATTTTAAGGACATAAGATGACATTTTTCGGAAAAATGTTTCAGACAAAAGTTACTTACTTTTCGATGGAGAATAAGAATCTGCAATAAAAAGTTGGGGTTTCAATTTAAGAAATTGAAGGTGATCTTCGCGTGACCTTCAAACGACTATTCAAGGTCAAACCAATGGTATCATCTTATGTCCCCCTCGAAATCGTGACATGTTTGTCTGAAACATTTTTTCGTATCTCTTTTAGTGTTTTAAAAAATCGACTGTATAAATTAAAATGGGCCACCCTGTATATATATATATATATATATATAATTTATTTTATAAATATTAATTAAACCCTCCGCTCACTGATAGAACGATCGCCAGGCACGCACGAGTTACGACTTGTATTTTTCACTTGCAGCTCGTCGCGCATCAGTAAGGGAGTGCTCGAGAGCGTAAATTATAAATAAATTGTAAACAGTGCGACCTCTTAAGACGTACCACGTTCATCCCAGCTCGTTTCGTTACATCCCGAAAGCGAACAATGAACGAGAAACGAACAAAATCACGGCCGACATAAACGCGTGCGACGGGTAGTTACGGCTCTCTCGCGCTGATCGCGAGAGACGAGAGTCTGCCATCCCGAAAACGAACAACGGATATTAAGTCATAGGATGGGTCATCCTCTCCGCGGCCGCGAGCCGCCGATGCGCGCGTGACGTAAGCGCGCGATCGTGTATTTTGGGCTCTGACACGTACGAATCGAACGTGTTTATATCGGTCTCTCGCTTCCACCTCGCCCGCTTCGCCGGCCGTCCTTCTTCAGCGCGCGGCGAAGTTTCGCCTGGCAAGTAGAACCAGTGACTCAAGTCGATTCGCGCCGGCCGCGGGCTCTCGCTGTCAGTCTCGCGCGGTCCGAAAGCTGCTACGCCTCTCGAGTGAGAAGGCGACATCGTCATCCGGAATCCGTACGGTTGACGATACGTGACTTGTGGCCAATTGTCGAGCGCGCAATCTAAGATAACACGGAGCGATCGATCAACGTGTTCAGCAGCAGCGAGATATTGCGTAAGAGTTCGGTAAGTATGCGTTCGCTTTACGTCAACGATTTTTTAACCGATCCCTCTGTATTTTCTTCGCTTTTAATATTTATAAGGTATTTTTAAAATATTTTTAAGATAAATTATTTTTTTTATGTATTTTCCATCCATTTGATCCACACTTAAGGGGTGAGTTCTCAAGTTGTTTCGAAGCATCTGTCAAAAATTGCGAGTTTCACAATTTGGAAAAATTCCACGCGCAGCTGGAATTTTAATAATACACTTTTTGCAGCCACGTAGCGCGCCAAGAACGTCACTCTCGCGCGACGCTTGCCAAATATAACGATTAAACCATCGCGGGTCGGTATTGATCCTGCTTTCCATGTAGGTTCCATAATCCGAGGACTACGTCAACGATAAAACTGACATACGCGCCTCGCATTCTCATCGACTGTCTCTCCGCCTCCGCCTCCGACCTCTCCTGATGATTGGCCATGCCGCTCGATCGATTATGCCATCCGCATCTCGCCGGTTTCCCAAAACTCACAACATTCGGCTCAGAAACTTCGCTAATCGGGCCCGCGCCGTAATTCATCATTTCCACGTTCTTATTGAGTTCCAATCGGAAATGATGACGCGATCAAGAGCAGACGCATAATCGCGTTACTCTGCAATCGCTCGATTAATCTTGCGTGATTACTCAACATGCGTCTATTCGCTACGTCCTCTATCATCATTCGATCATCATTGTTGTTAGTTAAAAGTTAAGATTCAGCTCGACACGATTTTTTTCACGTAGATGAAAATGGCAAAGACGAAATCCACGGATCAGGAAGAGAGCGCCATGGGTTTCAAGGACAAGCAGAAGGCGCTGGACACACTGAAGATCCTGGACGGTCGCGATGTCAGTTATCAGTATCACGTGATCATGAGCTTCGTCAGCCGCGCGAAAAGGACACTGCAGATCACGCGGGACGAGGAGAAACTGGCCAATCTGCGAGACGCTCTGAAGACCTTCGAGGACTGGCTGGTGGACTACAAGGAGAACAATCGGAGCAAGGAAAACCTCGCGTACCTGTCACTTGAGACAATCAAGGCGTTCCGCAGCCTGGCGAAGAAATACGACGTTTGGGACGAGGAGTTCTTCAAGTAAGAGCACCGTCGCGCCTTCCCATTACGATGGAAATTCAGGAATACTCTCCCCAACGAGATTCTGATATCGATCTTTGCTTTGCAGTGCGTACAAGGACGAGAAGGGCGACTACAAGGGCCTGCGCGCTGTAAAAGTGCCCGGCAAAGACGTCACGTGGGACATCGAGCGGAACCGACGGCTGAAGGAGATCGTCGGGCGAATCAAGCAGGAGTACATTCAGTGGTACGAAACGGACGTGGGTGATTTCCGAGGGTTCCCGACGAAGGAACACGCGCAGTGCATCGTGCTCGCGTACAGTCCGGATCCGATGAAGCTGAGGAAACTAGCGAGCCAGGCACGTGATAGGTTTGGCGGCGACGACGATGATGACATGGATGTTGAAGAGGAAGAGCAGAAAGGCACTAAGAGGACACGTGACAGCTCCTCGTCGGACAGCGACAGCGACAGCGAGCCGGAAAGGAAGTGCGCCAAGCGCTCGCCGGAGGCTGAACAGAGCGAGAAGAACGAAGAGAACGAGAGAGCGGAAAGCGGCGCGCTGAGCTTCAAGGATAAGGAACGAGCCCTGCAGAGCATCAAGTCCCTAAAGGGCAGAGACGTATCGTATCAATTTCATGCGATCAGCGGCTTGGTGAAAAGGGCCGAGAGGGTGATATCGTGCACCAAAGACGAGCAGAAGATCAAGAACATGAGGGAGGCTGTGGAGGTCTTCGAGAACTGGATCACCGACTATAATGTGAATGGCCGATCGAAGGAGAACTTCAATTATCTGACGATCGACGTCGTGCGAGCCTTCAAGCCGCTGGCCGAGCGATATAACATCGAAGACAATGGTTTCCTCGAGTAAGTATTATGTTTGGTCAATAAAACAAAAATCAATGATAAATAAATTCGATAAATTTTATAATTTAATTTCATTGAATTTGTCATTTATATAAATTATTTATATAAATTTGTATGAATGTTGATCAATTTTATTTATTTGATAAATTTATTGGAATGTTATGAAAAATTTACCTAATTTTGTTGATGAAACATTGAATTTTAGAGTCTACGACGAGGTAGACGGCGACTATAAGAAGCTCAGATCCGTACGCGTCCCGGATACGGATGTCACGTGGGACGTGAAGAGGAACGAGCACCTGCGCGAGTTGGTAAATCGTATAAAGAAGGAGCACATTCAGTGGTTTGACGTGGACGCTGAATTTCGAGGTTTACCAACCGCGGAACACACGCGGTGCATCATGTGGGGTTTCAGCCCCGACGTCGCGAAGCTGAAGAAGCTTCTGCCCACATTAAGCGAGAAGCTAAAACCCGCCGACTAATGTCATGATTTAATAAATGTTGAATTCCTCTCCCGGAGCGTATCGTCGGTTTCAAAACCGGCGGTTTTTTGCAATAGTGAGAATAAGAAAAGAAACGCGTTGTATGTTGTATATTTTATCGCTATATTTTATTGTTGTTCATGTACATTTGTATATCAAATATTTTATTTTGTAAGCAATGTGGGAAAAATAATATGGCACCGTGTGTTTCGAGAGACTCGTTAGCAAGAGAGTTAGAAGAGCACAACCCATACAGCGCGTAAGCTTCCAGTTTTATTGCAGGAATGTTGCAACATTACAAGTTGCAATGTAATTTTGCAGAAATATACAGTTGCAATATTGCACCGAAATGATCCTGCAAAGTTGTATGCGTTTTCGCTCCGCACCGCTAGGTGGTGCATATGTCGAGTTCTTGCTCGACGTTAAGATTTAGCTTCACAATTATATAAGTACGTGCCTTGGCATGATAATGATTCTTCTGAGAACTTTTGCACTTGCGGCAGAGGTTCCCATGGGCAACGTCCACGCACGCCGCAGGCATCTGAAGTCATTAAATTTGCCCATTTAATCATAATTAAGTATTAGCTAAAAAACAGATTACTTTATAATATTGGACCAATATAAATTACTCTCTTTTACTATACTATTATATTTTTTGCAATGTTTCTGGAGCACACGTTTCAATGTTGCTGCAACGTTTCCTAGGGCGGACATTTCAACGTTACTGCAATGTTGCAGCAACATTGCAGAGGCATTTCGCAACTTCCATGCGATATTGCAATCTTTCAATGTAAGATTTCTGCAACGTTTCTGCAACCTTTCGGTGCTGTATGGGAAGAAATTAATTATTAGAATTAACTATAAAATTAAAACATGTCGTATTACATAATATGGTATATAACTGTATGTACATACATGTATATGTAAAATTAAAAATTTCTGTTTTATTTTACGAAGCTAGCGGCATCTTAAAATCTATCGATCGACAGCCGCTCTCGCATCTGCGTGCGTACTTATCCTCCGAGTTCGATTGTTCACGGTTTAATAATCTCCCCGCGAGATGGCGCAGCGCTCGAGCAGCTGGAGTTCTTTAACCGCGGGGCCTGCTCAATCGATAGTTTTTATCAGACACAGTCGCGACTCGCGAGTGGGGTACGGGATCCTCGCGGTCCTCCGGTTTGAGGTTAGGGTTAGTGACTCGGTGACGTTGGACGCGGACGGCGGAACGGAGAGGAACCGAAACCGGTCGTGCCGAACCGAGGAACGCACCGTCGTCGGGCGGAATCGCTCGTCGTCGCCGTGCACATCGTATTGCGCGGTCGTTGTCGCCAGGGGGAGACAGAGAGAGAGGAAGAAGAACAGACAGATAGAGAGAGAAAGAGAGAGAAAGACCGAAGTGCGCCGAACGGCGACGCGCGAGCGTCGCCTCGCGACGGATCCGTTTATATCGCGCGCGCGATCGGAGCGGCACGCGAGGGACCGCGGCGCGGGTGGCATCCGCCGCGCGCGTCCAGAAATAGAACGCCGACGAAGCCGACGACCGGCGCCTACCGCGTCGCGCGGAGCGAATTCCGCCGCGAGGAACGGGAGAGAAAGCGAGAGCGAGCGAGAGGGGGAATCGCCCCCGTCTCCGCTCACCCCCTCCGCTCCGTCCGCCGCGGAATCCCGAAAGACGGGACACGCCGGATGATACCGGGCCGGAACGCGGCGTGACGCGGCGATGTGCCACGAGAGCCGCCCCCCGCGGCGGCCGGTACCCCGTCCCCTCTCGTCCCCGCCGCTCCTCGTCGCCGAGCGAACCGAGTGAATTCGGGAATGTACGCCGCGAACGACGAGGCGGACCGCCCGCGATCCCAATCCCGCGGATACCGTTGACAGAAGCCCGAGCCTCTCGATCGAATGCGGGATTCCGCGAGCGGCGCGAGCAGGCTTTCCTCGTCCTCTCCCGTCGGGAAGCAGGGCGGATCGGGGTTCGTCGCGACGGCGAGGTGAGTAGTGACATCGCGATGTTATCGACGGGCAGTGACGTCCCGGATCATTGGCGGTGATCGTTTAATTATCTCGCGGTGATGCGCGACGGTGATGGCAGATTTCGTCCGTTAAAATATTTCCGTTCGTGGAAGTTTGATTTGTTATTTGTTTGGCGATTTTTTTAACGCGATTAAAGGCGGTTTATTCTTGTGCGAGTAGTTCGAAGAATTGTTTTATTTTTTTGAAGTATTCCGCGATCTCGATTTCGAATTATGGTATTTTTATATGTAGGTGGTAAATTTTTATTGTAATTTAAAACAATTGATTTTTACATTCTTTCATTGACGAAAAAATGTGTTGTTTTAAGTATACCGATTTCCAAGTACTTTTATCTAGCGCGGTAAATATTTAGTATAACTAAAGATAATTATCTTTCGTGTACACATATCACGCAAAATTCTTTTATCGATGAAAATATCTCAAAGTCTCAGTTTTGGGCTCTTTTCAATAATAAAAATCGATAAATTTTTAATATAATTAAAAATAATTGGTTTTTACAAGGCATGAAAAATTCTTTTATTGATCATTATTTGTTCCACTATTTCAAGTACCTCGATCCGAACTATTTTCATGCCGTAATAAATTTTTAACGCGACTGAAAATACTTTAAATCTTACATAAACAGAAATAAGTATTTAAGGATTTTTCCGCAAGCAGAGTCGGACGAAAAATCTTTCAGACAGCTCGCGCGAAGCCGATCCTCATACATTTCTGTCTTTCTTACAGAATTCCGGAGCGGGCGCGTCGCGGCGCGTTGCATTTTCACACGTGACGAGCACTTTCGCTGATATTCACGGCTGTCGAGTCCGCCGAATGCGATGATAGCTCCTGCCTCGTGCGCGCGGCGCGCGTCGTCGGATATCGCGTGATAGTCGCACGACGGCGAGGAAGACGAATCGAGCGCGTCATCCCGTGAGAAGCGTGAGCTGGGATTCAATTCGCTGAAAGCGGTCGGGCGCAAATGAGGCGTAAGGCGAACGACGACGCGAGGCTGTCGGCGAGGATACCGATGACCGTACGTTGCGAGATGGCCGAGCGGAAGCTGCTCCAGTGAGAAAATGTCGCAGACCGCGGATGCCGAAAGCGAGACGGGCTCCATCTGCGACGAGGAACGCGTCCGGAAGCTGTTCCAAGCATGCGACGGCGACGGCGACGGGTACATCGACAGGTAAGGAGATACACGTTATCAATGAGGCGTAAAACAAGAGATAAAGTTTTAAAGAAAGAAGCACCGGCGGCTGCTGGAAAAAGTAAATTTTAAGGGAGAAATATTCGAGTAAGTGCGAGATAAAAATATTTGTCAATTACGAACGATTGCGATCGCGGTATTCACGATAATGTGTATATATTTATAATTTATGATTCTCTCTTGATTTACTTGACAATAATTATTTATCACATGACTGGCACAGTGAAGAGCCACGAAGAAGATAATTTAAACCGAATTGTGGCGCTAGTCACAATAATAATAATAATAATAATGTATCTTCATAATCTCCGCGATTCACTGTTCAGAATTGCGAAAAAAGATTCTATCACGAAGATGATATTATATTTAAATCAAACTCCTGGATATATAAAATCCATATCATCCAGCATGTGCCTTCACCTGATTCTTTCGCAACGTTGAGATAATTGCGAGATAACTAAACTAAGCGAGATAACTAAAGTAAGACAGACAGGTTTCTGCCTTACGTTTAGTTCCTCCAGATACTTACTTACGCGCTTGTTATACCGTAATGCTCCATGTATTAGGGGTGTGATTTAGTTTTGAGGGTTTTTTTTGCTCAAAAACGCATGTATTTAAATATGATAATGAATGAATACCTTAATCAAACTATTTTCCTTCGTTTTCTAGAACTTTTTCCCATCTTTCTGGCAACAGATGGATTCCACCACGATAAAATCACTCTTCTTTTCAGTTGATCCATTCGTCGACGAATTTTCGCACTTCTTCCAAATTATCAAAGTGTGTATCCTCTAAAGCGTGTTGCATCCACCGGAACAAATAATAATCGCATGGAGCAATGTCCGGAGAAGACTTGCCATTCAAGCTCTAATAGTGTTTCTTTCACTGATAACGCAACGTCAGGTCGAGCGTCGTCACGAAGAAGAATCACTTTCCGTCCTTTACTCGCAATTGGTGGTCGTTTTTCGTCCAATGCTTGCTTCAACTTGTACAATTGGTGTCGATAACGATCAGCCGTGACAGTCTCATGCGGATCTAACAGCTCATAGTACACTATCCCACCAAATACAGAGCATTACTTTTGAACCGTCAATATTGCGTCTCGGAGTGGATGTTGATGGTTCGCCTGGATCCACCCATGATTTTCCGCGTTTCGGATTATCAAAATAGATCCACTTTTCATCCCCAGTAACAATCCGAGACAAAAGACTCTTCTTTTTTTGCCTGGCGATCAACGAAATGCAAATGTTCAACCGGTTCGCAATGGCACTTTCCGATAATTCATGTCGAACCCATTTCCCTTCCTTCTGAATTTTTCCCATTTCATGTAAATGTTTGGCAACTGTTGTACGATCAACATTTAATGCTCTGGCAAGTTCTGAAGTGGATTGTGTTGGATTTTCGTGCAATAATGCTTGCAAATCTGCAGTTTCAAGCTTTCTTGGTTGTCCCGAGCGTTCTTTGTCCTTCGCATCAGTATCACGACTTTTAAAGCGTCTAAACCAGTATTCGCACGTCTTAATTGATGGGGCAGAATCACCATAAGTTTCCACAAGAATTCTATAACCGTCAGCCGAGTTTTCTTTTGATCAAAAAACAAAAGCAACGCATGTCGAAAATGCTAAAGAGCTTTCGGAAGTTGGATTTTTACGATGATATAAACACGACTGTTATTGCATCTATTGCTATAATGCTACTAAATGTCATGAATAATGTCAAGACTGTAAGAAACAACAGTTATCGGAAACAGCTATTGGAACAAACTGACACTACAGCCATCTGTTGCAAAACCCTCAAAACTAAATCACACTCCTAATACTACGGCCATTCCACGTTTCACGCCGCGGACGACGTTGGATCGTGGTCGGCGAATTCGGCGCGAACCTTCGCGCGGTTACACAATTAACGGAGGCTGCGATATCATACGCGCTCGCGCGCGGAATGGAAAGAGCTCGTTGACGAGATCGCGCTTGCCGCTGGCACGTACGTTTTAATTATTTCTTCAATTAATTAGAACCGTTGCTTTCTCTCTCTCTCTCTCTCTCCCTCGCTCCTTCCTCTTCCCTCGCTCTGTATACGGTGTGCTCGTTGGCTCTCGCGGGATTTAACGAGACACGGTTACCGCGGCGTATTTCTTTTTATTCGGCGTCGGGTAAACCAAACCGAGATCGTCGACGGTAATAGAGCGCGAGCGCGCGTCCAATAATAAGTACGCGATTATTTATTACGACGACGAAGGGCGGAATTATCTCCCGCGGAGCGGACGGAGCGGAGCGAACGCGCGCCGGTTCAACCACGGCAACTTCATCGCTCGTCCGTCTTATTTTTTTTTACCTCGAGAGCCAATCGCGAAAAACGGTCCCTCGTCGAATTCGTTTCTTTCACGAAACGCGCAGCTCGAGAATGATCATTTTTCGTGCAAAGCGATCCGCACGGAGAAGGAAGTAACATCGATTCTTGCGACTGGTTCTTTAAAGCGGATCTCGTCTCGTGGAGGCTGCGTCTTATGGCTTCATCCAATTTCGCTGCTCGCTCGCCGTTCCCGCTGTTATCGATGTCTCGATACATTCTCCCTTTGTTTTTTTTCTCTGCGAGGAACGACCGGACCGATGCCACGATATTGCGCTGCTGGCATGATGCAAGTACATCTTCCACCCCCTCAACTCACCCCCAGCCTACTGTACATGGAGCTCTCGCTATCTTTTTCAATGAAGCTTACGTACACCTTTTATTGCACTCTCGTCAAACGTTACTGTCTGTTTGGTTTCTTCCGTCCACTACGACTTGTGTGTGCAAGTTCCTATCTCGTAGATAGACTATAAAATTACGTTTGCATGCCCTCTCTCTCTCTCTCTCTCTCTCTCTCTCGCTCTCCGTATATTATTATACGCACGTAATGTTTGTACGGGCTTCGTTCCACGTGGAATATTGCGCAAATTACATGAAAGGCGAGCGACGCTCTTCCTCCGACTGCACTTTTTCGATTTGGATTCATCTTCCTAAATGGGATTCATGGTATATTAATCGCATTTTAATTATCTTTAAACCTTGCAAAAAATGCCTTCAATTTAATTAAAAAGTTATTTCTAAATTAAATTTTTAAATTAAATAATACTTGTAATTTAATATATAATAATAATAATGAAGACATTTGTCTAATCAAATAGCGTGCACAGAATCCGAGATAAATCGGCGGAAGTAAGCTGACGGAAGTTGTCGCGTTCGCGAGGATCGGAGCGCATTAGGTTCGTTTCCGCTAGTTCGAAATCCGCTAGAGGCACGGCATGTCGCACTCGCGAATAAAGATAGCTTCCAGATTCGACTCATCAAAACAATCGAGAGCGATTACGATTACGCTCATTAGTCTGTTACCTTTTCGAGGGATTCCACGAAACCGTTTCACCGGAAATAATTAAATTGAGTCACGAGGCGCTCAAAGCAGAGCCACGAGACTCCGCGCCCGCTTTGATCTCGCGATCTTTATTATCGATGGTTATTCAGACGCTTTCAGAGCTTCAGACATCGAAAACGGATTTGGAATTATTCCGAGAAATCATGCGCGCGATTGTTCCAAGATGAATTTCGCGAATCTGAATCTGAATCGCGACCGCAACATCTGCGGGATTGGAGCGCTGATACGATTTATAATTAATCGCTATTCCCGCCCCTTCCTTCTTGCTCCCTCCGTACCCTGATAATAATTGCCTTTTCGTCGTTAATTATCGCCCCGAGGGACTAACATCGATTCGTTAACGAGCGATAATTTATTGCGCGGAGAACGCGTCATCGCGGTGTTTTATGACGATCACTCGATTCGAGCGACTCCCCGCGCGCCTCTGTTTGTTCCTACATTGATATTTTATTTTGCACTTTATTTTTGCGAATCGCGCGACTAGGCTCGAGTCTAGTCCATAATATGAATGCGTTTTTAAATGAGATTCGCCGAGTCAAGAAGCCCGGAAGATGAGGGCAAAAGAGAGAGAGAGGGAGAGAGAGCGCGTTCTACAAACAAATTAAGAGAGTAAACGCGGCAGTCGCCGCAGTACCTCGGCGCAGAAGAAGAGAAAGATGAAACGATATTCGCCGACTTGTTGGCATTCATTACGGCGCGCTTTCGTAACCTCGTTATACACTCTCGCGAGAAGACGGCCGCCGCCTACGTGACTACGTCGCACGTAGTTCGTTAACATTTTTTGAGCCAGTACGACACGTGCGCGAAGCCCCTTCCAGCCTTTCCCTCTTTTCCTAAAATGTCTACGGTATTCGGAGCGTCCTTGGCTCTAATGATCCTCTGAACATAGCTAGAACATGTCTATAATCGGTTGTTTATTAATCGACCGGTATTCTCACGTACGACGATGTTCAAAAAGCTCCATCAGCTCTAAAGCTTCCTTAAGTTAACAACTTGAGGGTTTTTTTTCGCTGATTTTAAACATAAATACGTCTCCCTTCGATCCAAATATGAGGCGAGATGTGAAAACTCCTTTGCAGCTTTCAGAATCAAGTACTGGGAGAGAAATAAAATAATGTAGCATCGTTTTTTATTTATAAGCTAAATTTCGATGGGCAACTGTCAGATGGATCCCGAACTGGGGACCCAATTTTCCGGGACGCCGACAGGAATTTTTGCGCGCGCATGGCGATATCCGAAAAGCTCCATCAAGCTCCATCTCCCCCCAAAATATGTGATAATCAATGCATTCTTGATGTCAGCTTTAATGACAGATTCCTTCGCTACACTGAAAAAAAACCTGGTTGCATTAATTAGAAATCTGGTTGGTTCAACCAGTTTGTCTGTTGGAAAATGGACGAATCAGAATTCCTTTAGGAATTACCAGATGAGCATGATTAATTCCTTCCTGTTAAATTTACCAGATTTTCTTGATAATAATACTAAATGTATTTAGTTAAATTAACATGACTGTTTAGTGAAAAGAAACGTTTTTTTGTTTCATTACCGTGAGTTTTCTTGGATTGCTGTAAATGAAATATCACGTTGATATTTATACAGGATGTCCCGTAATAATCGCCTAACCTCTCGCATGCCAATAGAGCAGATCGAGATGAACAGAAAAGTCCCATATCATTTTGCGATATTCGCAATAATAATCGAGATATTGCATATTAAAGTCAAGCGAATCCAGAGCGCGCGGAGGCGAGTGCCGAGCCGCTCGAGGTATAGGATTATTATTGCGAATATCGCAAAATGGTATGGGACTTTTCTCTTCATCTCGATTTGCTCTATTGGCATACGAGAGGTTAGGCGATTATTACGGGACACCCTGTATAAAAAAATATAAGAAGAGAACACGTTTTTTCATCCGCCATCACTTCACCAGCCACTTCACAACCATTCCACTAATTTCATTTCGCTACGGGAGGAAAACGTGCCGTCCGTGCCGATCCGTTTCCCGAACATGCATCAACACGCACGACACGAAACAATAGAATGCTGCTGGAGTGCCCTGCGATTAACCAGAATTCTGATTGCATCTTCGTTTGTTCTTATGTCTAGTGTAATATAACTAGAAGTTTTATAGATCCAACTGAAAAATACTAACCAAATTCTTATAGTACAGTCTATCAAACGTTCTAGTTATAAAATATCCAGTCCTATCGTGATAACTAGAAATTCTTGGTTAGTTTAACCAAAATGCATTCTATCAGATACGTCTTGTTGATACAATCAAATCATTTTTCTCAGTGTAGTATTGAACATATTTTTCCTTGCCTAAAACGTCAGCTGAGATACGAGAGCTTCTTTATGAAACAAGTTGTTGGAGAAAAATAAAATAACGACACACCATTATTTATTTATGTAAGAACAAAATTTCTCTAGGGCTTTTTAGGGCCAATTATTGGGTCGATATTGGATATCGATATGGTCCAACTTTTCAGTACATCCGCCAGCACTTTCACGCGCGCATGGCGATGTCCGGAATGCTCTATTAGCCTCTTCCCAAGATACATGTTAGGAGCACTCTCGCAATATTAATTTTAATAACAAATTTCTTTTCGCCAATATATCAACTTGCTTTTTCCCCAATCGAAGCGTCAATTAGAGAAACAAGAGCTTCTTCAGCTTCTGGGGAGAAATGAAGTACCATTGCTCATCTAAAAGTCAAATTCAAAGCCAAGTCCGTGCTCGGGGACAATTAGCGGACCGGCGGTAGGGGTACCGGTGACCCAATTTTCTGGGGTGCCGACCGGCACTTCGCACAACAGGAGCGTTCGGAAACCCAACTGAAAAAGGAAAGCAAGGAAAAAGGAAGAAAGCGCGCAACCGCATGCGGAGGAATCCCGCGAGTGGAGAGATCTCGCGCGTTCCTGAACGCGCGCCGGCTGACATTGAGAAGTCGGAATCGAAGGGATCGCGGAAGAGCGCAAGGGGGAAGGGTCGATTCCGTCCCGATGCAAACCCTCGACGATGCCCGAGGGTTGACTCGAGGGGTCCGAGAGCGCGCGAGGAGTAGTCCCCGTTTTATGGCAAGTGAGTCACACCACCACTAGTGCCAACACCACCACCGTCACGATCAGGTCCTTTCGCTCTCTCCCTTTTCGTTTTGGTTTATACGACTGCTCCTCGCGCAGCTAGCCGGGGGCTCCGCGTTTGCAGACTCGTTTATCGGCATTTCTCTGAAGAGCAGAAAGAAAGATAGATGTCTGTCCCTCTTTCTCTCTTTGTCTGTCTGTCCTCATGTTCTGTCTCTTTTATTCTCTTTGTCTCTGTTCTTCCCCTGCGGCAGACTTTCTCCTATCGCGTAAAATACAGTCGGTTTCGCGGCGATGCGGTCGCATCCTCTCTCTCTTTCTCTTTTCCTCTGTCTCTCGTAATGCAACAGATTTCCGGGAACGGGAGCGAGTGCGGTCGTAAACGTAAAATTTCGGTCGCGCCGGGACTACGTGGAGAAATAAAGGAGCGAGCGATGGTTGCTCAAATCGAAACCGTGTCGGCGGATGTCGACTTCGTTTCTCGATATTGTTCTTATCTTCTCAGCGATGATTTATCTCGCGGAAAATATTTCGCAAGTTTTTTACACTACTTAGTCTGTTCTTTTTTCTTTTTCTTTTAGAAAAGAACTTTTACTTCGAATAAAATTTTTATCATTGAAAAAGTTTCAAGAAGAAGTTTCGCTTTGATGTGGGAATGAAAGAGGGAACGATCGTTGTTCAAGTCAAAACCGTGTCTCTGATGTCGACAGGAATGTCAACCTCGTTTGACGGCATCGTCTTCCCGCCTTCTTCTCGCCTTTATTCTCTCATTGACGATTTACTTCGCGAATGTACTCTTCTTAGAAACGGGAATTCCGTTAACTCCGAACAGTTTCTCATCGCGAGCAAAAACTCCGAAAAGGAATTTTACTTGGCTGTGTCAGAACGGGGTCGATTTAAAGCGCTCGCAAAGTACAAAGAGATGATGTAACAACGTCGTCTTTCAGAATTCTTAATAAGAATCAGATATTGGCAGTATTATTATTATTAAAACGTGCGAATATATTGGGTTGGCCAAAAAGTAATTGCGTTTTTTTCCAATAGATAGACATACATGTCTTGAAATGTAACTAACTTCATTCTAAACCGCAAATTCATTATGTAGGTTAACAACTCACAGTTCAAGCTTGTTTTAGAAAAAGAAAGTACACGATTTCGTTAACAATTGTTTGTTTGCCGTCGATTTCAAAATGGAAAATCAAAAAGAACATTTTCGTCATATTTTGTTTTATTACTTCCGAAAAGGGAAAAACGCTGTGCAAGCTCATAAAAAGTTATCTGATGTATATGGCGAAGATGCTTTAAAACTGCGGCAGTGTCAAAATTCGTTTACTAAATTTCGATCTCGAGATTTTAATGTGAAAGATGCACCACGCTCAGGAAGGCCAATCGAAATTGATGATGACAAAATAAAGGCACTGATCGATTCGAATCGGCGTTTAACGACACGAGAGATTGCTGAGAATCTTAACATATCGAAATCGAGTGTTGAAAACCATTTAAAACGACTTGGATACATTAGTAAGCTCGATATTTCGGTACCACATGAGCTCAAAGAAATTCATCTCACTAAGCGTATTGACATCTGCGATTCTCTTTTGAAACGTGAGGAAAATGATCGATTTTTGAAACGCATGATAACAGGCGACGAAAAATGGATCGTCTACAACAACGTCAAACGAAAAAGATTGTGGAGCAAGCATGATGAACCTGCTCAAAGCACTTGAAAAGCAGATATTCACCAAAGAAAGATTATGCTGTCAGTCTGGTGGGACTTTAAAGGTATTGTGTACTTTGAGCTGCTTGCAAGGAATCAAACCATCCATTCAGACGTATACTGTCGTCAACTGGATAAATTAAATGATGCCATCAAACAGAAACGTCGAGAATTGGTGAATCGCAAAGGTGTTGTGTTTCACCATGATAACGCTAGACCACGTACAAGTTTGGTCACTCGTGAAAAATTGTTGCAGCTTGGATGGGATGTGTTACCATGATGTTACCACATCCACCATATTCGGCAGACCTGGCACCATCAGATTACTATTTGTTTCGTTCTTTACAAAACGCCTTGAATGGTAAAACTTTACTGCTGATGAGGATATCAAATCATTCTTGGAATTGTTTTTTGCTGAAAAAGAAAAAGAACTTTTTTGAGCGCGGAATCATGAAGTTGCCTGAAAAATGGCAAAAGATAATCAAACAAAATGGACAATATATTGTTTAATAAAGTTTTTGTTTCCCATGAAAAATTCGCCTTTTATTTATATAAAAAAAAACGCAATTACTTTTTGGCCAACCCAATAGAACGTTATATATATCATTTTATCGTTAAAAATATTTGCAGTTAAAAATGTTAGCAGTAATTACGTCCTAACTTACTGCATGCAAAATATTGAACCGATTTTAGTAAATAACGGGAGTGCTCGTCGACGGACGTTATCGTTACATTTGTTCATTTTCCTTGACCCAGGACGCTCTAGATCCAACCGAATAATAGATGCGCCGCGCGGATTCACCTGGCTCGGCTTGTTTGCACGCGATGGAGCATGTAAACGTAGCGGGAAATTTCTCTCCCGAAAGAAATCGCACCGCGCGACGGCCGGCGCTCTGTTGTCCGAATCGATACGTCTCGACTCGTGCTCGGGGCTCCAAAAAAGTGCCTCGCGTTTGCAGTCCTGATTTATTCCACAACGAGCGTAAAAAGGCCCGTCGTTTCTGTACAGAGACTGCAAAGTAAATAAAAAATATATAGTAAATAAAATTTAGTAAGTAATAATAGAATTCATATCTGTGTATCATAGGCATACATAATTCAATATATAACATATAATGTTAGGTCATTAACTAAGTAATCCAGATCGCATCTAGTTGGGATAAATCGAACTAAACATATACTTATAGACACACAGAACAATTATAACTAAATTAATTTTATAACACGATAGGCAACCTTTAAAAAACAAATTCTCTAAAATACTGCTGTATTGAATTGTATCGCTATTTGGATGCGACCCGAATTATTTTAATTGCCTAATCAATAAAATATTTATAACATATTTTGCACAACATATTATACACCTGTTATATAGAATATGCTGTCTCATATATAACTCATTTATTATTCATACAATCATATTATTTCACATTTATTTATATATAATAGCCGCTTTTAGCTTTTGCACGCCCCATACAATTGATCGCCAATCGAAATTCTCTTGCTGGCGGACCACATTTTGCGGCATCTCGCTGAAACCATCCCATCGGCGGGTTTTTACACGCGGCCCGCACTCGTAATTTCGTTACGCGCGGCAGCTTGCGCGCCACACTCTTGTAGCCTCGTTTATTTCGCCTCGCTTCGACTTGCCCGCGATAAATCTCGAAATCGTCCCGACCAGTTATCGTTATTTACGCTTCTCTCCTTCCGGCCAGCAGGATACGCCCCCTTCATCCCCCTTCTCTCTGTTTCTGTCTTTGTCTCTCTTTGGGCTGAAAATTTTCGTTTTGTCGACGCGTCGTCGACTATCGTCTGGTCGATCGGCAACGCCAGTACATACGTCACCGTCCATATTTCTGTTATCGATGCTTGTAAGAGCTGCACTAACGTAAAGCACGAATCGTTATTCGCAACATGATTATTGCGAATAATGTTATTTGTAATAATTAATGGCGATGTAGTTGTAACAGCCGGTGAATTGTACGCTCGTTAAACAGCAAAAGGTTTTCTTCTTTAAGTTTTTATTCAAAATATCTTGTGCCTTTAATTTGCTTTAATTAGTAAATCGTTCTCAAGTATCGTAAAAGTTTCAAATATCTTTTATTTAATTATCTCTTTCTTACTTTATCATAATTTCGTCGCATCTGCTGAAAATAGAACAAGGAAATAGAATGAAAATACTTTTCCTCGTCTGTAATTTTAATATCTTTTCTTTAAATATCACTCTATTCTTATTGCCACGGATAATAGAATCTGCTGGAAATGGAATAAAGATATTGTCCTTCCATCTTTAATTTAAATATGTTTTCTTTAGATATCTTTCTCTTCATCGTGTCGTCTCAATTTGTCAGATCTGCTGGAAATGGAATATTCTTCCCAGACAAAGAATGAGAGAAAAAGACACTGTCAGAACAGAATAGTAAATACGCTTTTCAGGCGAGGCGGGCGTTGCGCGTTAAACGAATTATTTTCGGAGTCGATGCCGGCGCTGGAAATTTGATGAACCTTTCCGCGGTCGATACGCGCGAGTATCGCAGTCGCCGACGGCGTCAAGGTCTCGCGCCTCTCGTCGGCGTCACGAATTATTGATACCTGTCGGATTCCGAAATTAAGTGCATTATCGTTGCACGCCGGCGCTAAAATTGACGGCCGAATCGTGCGCGTGCGCGCGCGAGCCTAGACGCAATCCTTGTTCCATAATAGGAAAAACGTAATTCCCAGTCGCGCAAAAAAAGAAAAGATCGACGATGTCCGACAATCTTATCGACGCGAATCCCGTCAGAGGGAGTGCCGCGATTTCCCGCTGATTATCGCGAGATCTAAACCTTCGAAAGAGAGCGCCAACAACGAGGGATAAGTACTGAACAGAGGGATGACGGAGGAGAAGGGGGAGATTGAAGTGTGGTGAGTTCGTTAGAGCGCGAGGAAGGGCTCTCCTCCCGTTAAAAACTGGCAGGAGGTAACGTGTTCTCCTCGTCCTCCTCGTCAACCCTCTGCTTTTCTTCCCTCCCCCTTCCCCCGTTCGCCATTTCTACCTTTCTTTTTGAACTCTCTCTTCTTCCCCCATTTGCCTCTCTCCGTTTTGAATGGTGCTCGCGAATGGCATCCCGACCGGGCCGGAGAGGGATCCCCGTTGCGAGAGGGTGGATTAGCTGGAAGGTGGTGCAAGGCTCTTGTTCGCATAACGGACTTGGCGGGGGTGGAGGCTCGTATCCCGGCGAAGTAGAGCGGGACACTCGCGACGACGTACGCGCGAGCGAGCTCGGAGAACGCTGCAGCTCCCAATTTCCCTGCACCCTCCCATGCCCGATTTCACCCCGCCGCCGCCGCCCGCTCGGTATCTCTCATACTTCCGCGCGCAGCTCGCGCGTTTCTCCCTTCTTCCTGCAGAATTTATGAAAAAACTTTCCGTCCCCTTTTTGACGTGAGCGCGAAGCGCTCGTATCGTATCGAGATCGCGAAATTCACGAGAGGCAACGTTTTATAATAACGGTACCCTCGATCGAGAACTTCAAGGCGCTCTTCGGTCCCGAATTCTTTTGTTGCGGTACTTCGGACTGGTTTGCCTCTCTTCTCTTTCTCCTCAGGCGCGAGTTTTGTGCGCCCATTTCGCGAGCTGATTAAAAATAAAGACAGAGGAAGGAGAGAAAGAGAGAAATTTACTGTTCGAAAAACGGGAGAGGACGGTAACGAGATCACCGTGTTACAGGTCGGGGCATGAAATTGAGTTTTGATCCAATCGCGCGCCACGACCAATATACAGCGCAGGCACGTGTATTCCCTCGGAATTTTCTTCGGAACGCCCCGAGAGGAGTCCTCTCGAGCGGCGCTCGTCGTTAATAATTTCGATCCATCTGTGTCACGCGCAAGATTGTCGTCCACGAAGCGCATTCTTCAGTTTTCTCTCTATTTTCGCGTAATTTTTTATTCTTTAGTGCATCAAACGCACGTTACGCACGGCTTTGTATATTCTTTGCTGGAGACACTCGAGAGGAAAATCTGCGTGATTAATCAGTCTTGCGAGCTCACGAGAACAAGAGAAAAATATGCATTATTTATTCGATCGAGACGCCGCGCGAAAAGTTCACGCGATTAATCAGTTTGCGTAATACGCAAGACGAGAAAAAGAGTAAGAGAACGTTCGGATTTTCTTAGCTCGCGCGATTAATCACTTCGCGAAATCGTAGAAAGAGAGGAAGGAAAAAAAATAATCGAGGGTAATTTATGCGACCGGATGCAATCCGCGCGTGGATTCGCGCAAAACGGGGCGCGAATGGGGACGAAACAAGCCGTTAAATTCACTTTTCCCGCCGAACGGGTAAACACGCCGGTGCCGATGATAAACCACGTATTGCAGTGCAATCGTATCCCACGTGGCCGGCGCATTTATCGCGCACTCCGCCCGCACGGCATCGAAGTGCCGTTTAATTGCCGCCGCGTAAATACTCGACGCGCGGTGCGCCATGTACACCATGTGCACCCTGGTACCCATTTATTTCGAGGCTGCGCTCGAATAAATTAATACGGCGCGATAGAGAAAACACGAGGTCGCGAGCATTGAATAATTATTCGCTACCCCCTACGGTGTCAAAAAAGAAATCTAGAAAATTAATTAGTCGGCAGTGATTATGTAGAATGTGGCAATGTAGACCGCTAACGTTACGCTTTTTAGTATTGTAATCACGTTCTTTACTTAGAGGAGAATCCCCTATTATGAGATATGCTCCTAATATGAGATAATGGGGTTTCTGTTAAACTAGTGAGCACCATCTGTTAGTTCCACCATGAACTTATTACTCTTGGTGTAAAATGTATTTAGTGAAAAATTCATTGTTCGTTATTGCGTTTAGCCTTTGCAAGAAAAGATTTGTGAAATTGTGAACATGTCAAAGGAACTTGAGGTAATTCTTTAAACCTTGTTTATTATATAATAAAGAAATGGTTGGCAATACATTTAGTATGCAATGATAGAGTAGAATCGTAGTAACAGGAAAATACGCAATTTGTTGAATTGCTTAATTGTAGGGGTTAGATTTCATGATCGCGAAACCGCTAGGCATGTGAATCGTATAATGAGATATTCAGGGTACTCTTAATATGAGATAATTATTGCTCGAATATGAAGATTATGTAGTGTAATAAAAAGAAAGAAAATACTACTTAAGGTTAAAGAAAAGTTAATACGAATTTATATTACGAATTTTTGTGTATTTAATTTTTATAGAATCTGACTATGGAGGTTAGAGATACGAGGAAGCGTCGACAGTGGAATCGTGAAGATTTGGCGAAGGCTGTGGCAGCAGTATTTTTATAAAACTATCTAATAAAGTTTTTTAATTGCAATACTGATGTATTTTGCACTTTTAACACCGATTTCTCGAGGTATCTTATATTAGGAGCACACTTTCTCGATCCTGCGTAAAGCTCTTTTTTCAATTTTTTTAATTTTCAGAAAAAATAATATTTAAATTAGATTTTTCATTTTACCAACTTAAAGCTTATTAAATTCTCTTCAAGATAACGTATTACATTTTTAAATTCTGCCTATAAATTTCTTTACATTCGGCAAAATCGATATGGTATCTCATAATCGGGGACTTTCCTCTATTCTTAAAATTAAAACCAAAAAGTGGAATTAACATCAAAGCAATATTTATTTTATAAACTTATATTTAGTTTGTACGCTATTTTCTTACATGCTTGCAAAAGTTCGTACAATTAAATTATTATTTATTAAATATCAAAGCCATCCTTCTGCTTTGTGGATCTTTTCATTGCTTTCAAATAGCGGGATATTGTTGATTCATCAACTGCAAACTGCCCTGCAAGCTCTTTTAATGTTTAGGACGAGGTTTCGTTGAGCAATCTTCCAATTCGTGATCCTACTACTATTTCTGACCTTACGAACTTTTGCAAGCACCTATGACCGACAACTATAATCACCGTTAGGAGCGAAAGGGTTAAAAAGGATGAGTAAAACTTTATAGGAACGATGCATAAGTTTCACGGAACGACTGCGGAGAATTTTCAGGAGAGATGAAATCTCTGTTACGAGGCTTATGCTTGCTGTTTATGCTCGCTCGGTTTCAAACACGTCCAAGAGCCGACCGAGAGCAATGGCTGCGCAAGTGTCGAATCGTGCTTCCAATCGAGCTTTCGTCCGTCGCGGGACCGCATCGCCGGAAGCTCGCGTTGTCGGCGACGACGATACGGTGCTGTACACCGTAATCCATTAATATTGCGCGCGCGCGCGCAAATGTATAGTGGACGCGACGTATGCGAGAAGGAGACGGAAGGGGGAAAGGGGGAGATAATTAACGCGTGACGTTTAATTCGCGACGGCAGTCCCTAAACCGGCGGCACTATTGTTTCGACGATGAGAGATAGGAATCGATGTACCCCGGGGTTCCTGCCCTCAGGATGCCCCGACGATTGTGCGCGCGCGCACGTCCGCAAAAGGGTATGCGATGCCTGCAACTGCCCGTGAAAAACGATAAAATAGGAAATTGTGTGGCGGTAACCGTGCGTATACAAGTGGAGCAAGTGATCGTCGATGAAAAGGGCACGAGCTCGCAAATAGTCCGCTCGATGTTGCCGATATTTTCAGGCTACCTCGAAAAACTACTCGTGAAAGCTCATTTATAATCGATGACACATTTATGATATATTCGGTAAATTATTCGTACGTGTCGATTATTGCATGCTTCGATTGGCATTGAGAGATCGCGGTAAATTATATGAATTATGAGTGCTGCGTAAATTGCGATAAACAATTCGTTTGGAATAATTTTCCCCGCGTACATCACGCGGGGAGTGTTTTTCGGAAAATATCAGCGTTCGCCAGAAACCGTTCTGGTCCAGTTAAGATATTTATATTACAACGCGTCAGATATATAATTACAACGCAGAGTTAGAAACTTGGATATTTAAATTCACACTTAGATATTTAAATAATTAAAATCAAATAAGCTAATAATTACCTGTTAATTAATATTTCTAAATATTGATCTTGCTAAACCAACTAATCAATCAGCTATTGAAATACACCAACTGTTTAATCTATGAATACGTGCCAATTTTGCGCAACACATTGAATGAGAGTATTATGAGCGTTGCGATTTTTACGGGCGCCCAGACGCGCGACGGAATCATGAAGGACGGGATCGGCTTGGTTTAACGATTTTCCGGGATATCTCTACGTGGCAGCAGACGGCTGTAACTGATGAATCTTTAATTTTGTCCTGTCGGCCTGACCCTGGGCGGAACGGGTCCGCCGCGCGATTCTCCGGCGACGCGCTCGCTCGTGACGTTAGCGGATCCGCTCTTCATCGGTCCGCGGCGTCGCGGCGCGACCGATAATCAAGAGTGACGGGCCTGGCCTTCCCCTCCCCCCTCTCTCCCCCTTCCGCCAATCCCGCGTCCGTGCATCTCTCTCATCCTTCCAGTCGGTTAGGCAATTAGTTGAACGCCGTAATGGACGTTGGAGCGACAAGGCGAGGCGACCGAACAGACGGATATGACGTGACAAGCGCCGGCGCGCGTAGCCATCCCTTTTAATTAAATAAATCTCGATGGTATCGTTAAACTGATAGACCGCGTCTTAGGGCTCTCGGGATGGAACGATCGTGTGCTCGTTACATGGTCCCTTTACCGTGTGTACGTACGTGCGTCGCACATCGTCGTTGTCAGCTCGGATCGGGACGGGAAAGTCCACGAGTCGATCATCTCGCTGTAATGGATTATTAAATAGTCCCTTCGCAGAGAAAGAAGGAGGAGAGAGAGAGAGAGAGAGAGAGAGAGAGAAAATCATCGATAGAACCACTGCGGTGGCGAACCGGTATTCTACCTTCTACCTTTAACTGTTTCGCGGCTCGTCTCTTCTCGCCCCCCCCCCTCCCCCTCCTCCGTCTCTCGAAGACGCATGAATTATTCACGAGATGAATTATTCATGGGAAAAAGAAGTACTTAGTCTTCGTAGTACACATTCCGCTCAATGTATTATACGATACGAACGGCGCTTTATTATTTGCGATTTGCGTCAAGTAGTCGATCTTGGAGCCCTCTCTCGCCGCGACCGGTAGTCGGAGGGAATTCCCCGACGACGGATTTGAGTCCCGTCCCGGCGAACCACACAGGACTTGTAAGACCGGATTAAATTCGGTCCTCATCGATTTGTGCTTGCTACTCTCGCGATAAACTTTTATCTATGTATTTCTTTGCTTTCTTTCTTTTTTCTGTTTGTCTTACAATGATAGGAAAAAATAGTCCAAATCAGGTAAAATGGGAATATAAACTTCCGGGTGTCCAAAGAATAAAAATAAATATATTTAATAAATTTATATTGAATATGTAAATTAATTCAGTGCATTTAATTTTATATATTTTTGATAATCATCTTGAATTTTTAAATATTTCAATTTTGATATTGTGACTTTTTAAGATGCTACCGTTAATGTTTGTAAAACGTCATGACGAAGCGATCTAATTTTTTAAATAGAAATCGACCTCGATCTTTAAAAGAAAGCATTTAATCAATATGCGCGGCTAATAATTTATTCTCGTGACGTTCGCTCAAAACAGCCGTTGACAGTGGTTTTCTGAACTTTCAGCCAGGATCTATTGACGGTATGCCGGGAATTGAACCTGGAGAACTCGGTGGAGGAATTGATGAGGGAATTGGGCGCGGACGAGCACGGTCGCATTTCCTATCAAGAGTTCCTTAGGCGGCGTCTGGCCCTACGACCGGAAATCGAGGCACTGAGGGCCGGCAAACGGCGCGGCAGTCCGCATCACACTCACACCCCGGAATACCTACCGACAAGCAGCGATAACAGTCTCGGTGAGTGTCAGTACGAATTTTCCAAATTGTCGTGACAAATCGGAGCTTTCCGGAAACCAGACCCTCGGCAAACGTAGCGACATCGCTTGATAGATAAAAACTTAGATAAAAACTTGGATCGCGCGAATCTTGAATATAGTAAATCGTAATGTTAATTTTATCGTGTTTCTATAAATAAATTTAAAAAATATATATTTATTTATTTTATATATTTATTAGTTATACACATATAATAACGAGAATTTTATTTTATTTATTGATCCAATCGTTGTTAACGTATTTCGATGTCGCTTTTGTTATTCGCCGACTCTTAAAGTACAAATAACAATCAGAATGCGAAAAATGATAAAACATCTTGTACGAGGTATATCCCGACATCGTATCCAGCCTATTACATGTAATGGGAAAATAGATCACGAGCACTATTTGCTCGAAATTGATTGAACAATGAATACGGAACGATCGTGGAAACACCGCAGTAGCGCGTTCGTAATATCCCGATATCGTACGCTGTAACTGGGCGCGAGATCGATGAATGAATTGGAAATGACGACTTCGAATATTGCGCCGTGCATCTCCATTCCTCGCTATTGCCAGCCGTGAATCTACGCCGTTAAAGGATCAAATACATTACGGGAAAAGAAATTATTTATTATTTGCGACTTTTATTATATTGGGTCATTAAGTATGAAACTTTACAAATAGAACATAAACTTTTGCATTTTTTGGCACATGGACATGATTTATTTTCAATCGAAGTATGCGCCCATGTTATCTACACACTTCTGCCATTTTAGTGGTAGTTGGTCTATGCCTCTACTATAGAAGCCAGGAGTACGGGAATCGATGAAGTCGCGGAAGGCTGTTTCGACTGCTTGTTGAGAATTGAAGAATTTTCCCACCAACAAGTTGTCCAAATTCCGGAAGAAGTGATAGTCGGTAGGCGATAGATCTGGTGAATATGGTGGATGACGGAGAGTTTCCAATTCCAACTCCCGTAGCTTTGCCACGGTCAGTCGTGCAGTGTGCGGTCGAGCATCATCATGCAACAGGATTGGCATTGACCGATTGACCAATTTCGGTTGTTTAATAGCAAGTTGTTGCATCATTTCGTCCAGTTGCTTGCAATATACTTCAGCCGTTATCGATGTACCAGGTTTCATAAAGTTGTAGTAGATAACACCTGGACCTGGACCACCAAACAGTCACCATAAGCTTCTTCTGTGTAATGTTGGGTTTCGCGTGATGTCTCGGTGGTTCATCAGCGTTCAACCACTGATGTGAGCGTTTACGATTGTCGTAGAGTATCCACTTTTCATCGCAGGTCACAATTCGATTAAAAAAAGATTCATTTTTGTGACGGGAAAGCAAAGAAAGTGAAGCCTCTAGACGTTGCGCCTACTGCGCATCGGTCGATTCGTGCGGGACCCATTTGTCCAACTTCTTTATCTTACCAATTGCAGCTAAATGAACCAATATGGTGGGTGTGGAAACATTGAATATCGATGCCAATTCACGTGTACTTTGAGATGGATCGGACTCTACTACGGCTCTCAAGTGATCATTATCCACCTTCGTCTTTGGTCTTCCACGTGGCTCATTAGCGAGGCTGAAATCTCCATCTCTGAAGTTTTTGAACCAATTGCCCACCGTTGCTTTAGTAGTTGAACCTTCACCAAATACAGCGTTGATATTACGAGCTGTCTCCGACACTGTGGTTCCACGGCGGAACTCATATTCATAAATCACACGAATTTTGGACTTTTCCATAGTTCTATAAAAAAGAATCCACCAATAAAACTAATGAAGATATTTGAACAAACAAATATGACGTTTGAAGAGCGAACATACATCTATCACACTAACCTAACCTGATACTGACGTCTGGCGCCAAATTTGAGATAACAAATGTTAAAGATGACGCTTTTACATTTGTAAAGTTTCATACTTAATGACCCAATAGTATCACAACTTTTACTCCTTCAATAATCGCTTTCCTGTATCATTAAAAGTCACAAAATGTCTAAAAGTTCCCTTTTCACTAAAATAAACCGTACAATGAATGATTCTACGTCGATCTTAAACTTGTTTTTTTTCGATCTTAAATTTGTTTCTTCTTCAATTTCTGTAGAACTATCCGCTTATTCCTTCGCTTGCATTTTTTCTCCTAGCATTTCTTCATGTCAGGCGAATACCTTAGGCGTAATTTCTATTTCAGGAACCGTGTCGGGACGACATGAAAGCTGGGAATTCGACAGCGGTGCCCGTGATTTGTCGCCGGAACCGCACAGTCTTCAGAAGCTAGTAGAGGCGGCGGCCGGTGGAACGGGAAACATGCTGGACCTCGCGAATAAGGTAAGTAACCGACAATTAATATTTGCCACAACGAGCGATTATCGTCATTTGTATCCTCGTAAGTGCGCGCGATCTTCTCCCCGATATTAGAGATCGATTAGATGTCTCATGCGCGCGTACGCGGAATCGTTCACGAACGACCGCTCGACGAACGTCTATCTTACCGTTATAAATTCCGATAAAACCTGTCGCACCTATCACGTTCGCATACGTGCGTGTCGACGGGAAAAAGCTTGCGAGACGCAATGCTGTCACTTGAACGTCCAGGGAGCTCTATGTATTTCGTTGTGTTGTAAATATGTTGTATTACACGTATCATCTTTTGTACACGGTGAATAATACACTACGTTTAGCGACGTAAAAGAGACGTATAAAAAATTTTGAAATTTGCAAGAAATCCGCAGACTCATCTTGCAAACGCCATATAATGCGACGCATATTATTGTGGCAGGCTATTGCGAAGAAGCATTTACATTTGCGAGAAACGCAAATTTATTGTGGAATTAACGCGAAATGAGTGATAGCGATACACTTTATTGAAATGCAAAAAATACCACTGAAAAGCGTCGAGGCGCTTACAAGGAATGCAAATTTATTTTACGGACGCAATATGCATAACGCGACACGCTTGTCAGCACGAATATTAAATATCGCCGAGAAATGTTGAAATTTGCAAGAAACGTGGACCACACTTTGCAGGTACAAAGCGAGTCACGCGACATATTTATTTGTCGCGCACAAACGAATATCGCTAAGGAACGAAATTTTTCAAGGGAAACACAAACGCAGGGGAACATTCGTAAGCGTCTTGAAAGAAATATCTCAAGACGTCCCAAAAATCGTGCGAGAAATCGTTATTTCTATGTATATCGCAAATCGATCTCATCTCTATATCGATGGTGACGATAGGGCCATCACCACCGCGACACTGCGATGAAAAGTCAACGGAGCGACGTGCAATTACCCGAGGGCAAATTGTCTTTGCATGCCGATAATCCTTGATATTCCTCGGCGAGGGCAACCGCCCCCAACTCCTTCATCTCCGCGCGTTCTCTCCTGGCACTCCATTATTTCCCTCTCTCTTCTCTCTCTGTGGAGTTCGCGCCTGGGAATTTCTTTGTCAGCCGCAATTAACCACAATACCGCGCCGAGGTGCGCTCCGACGTCGCGGAAGACGGCAAAGCGTGCAATTTCTGCATTCCCCGTTTAACCCCTGGCTCGTTCGTTCGCTCGTCAAATCGCGACTTTACACCCTCACGCCCCTTCTCCCTCACTCCTCCCTTCGACGAATACGGTATCGAATTACGCGAGGTGCTAAATCGGCCGATCGTCGACCCTTCGTCGCTCGCGAGCTTTCCAGGTTTGGCGCTTTGTCGCTCGCAAATGTAACGCGAAACCTCGCGAGACCTCGCGTCTCTCGTTTCGAAAGTGTATGAAAGTGGCTGTGGCGCAAAACGGGAAAAATAAAAGGGCCGACCGAATTCCGGGGTTATCGCGATTTCTCGCGACGAGGAGAGGGCTTCTCGCTCTCCGCGTTTCGAGGAACGAGAACAGAAAGACGATGCTTCAGGAAAGGAGGAAGGAAAGAAAGAGGGAAGAATGCCGTGTTTACCATCTATAAATAACCGTTATTACGCTCCGCATTACGGCATCGAAGAACCGAGAGAACCGCAGCGGCAAGCTTCGCCTGCTCGCGAAACCGCATGCGAATCCGGACACTAAAACACCGTTACGTAAACGCATAATAACAATTATGCACGAATTCATACGTAATTAAAAAAAATTAAACTTAAAACAAATTCTTTTTATTTCCGAGAATTTAGAAATGCGCCCTTTTCGGACGTTTAGCTGAATGCGCGCGAGAATCGTGAGAGAGGATTAACTTCATCCCGGCTCGTTATCTTATATTTTTTCTCTCCTTTATTACCTCCGTCTGGAGCCCGAGCGAACGTGTGGAAAGCCAACGCCTTCCTGGGCGCCGCGTTAGAATCTTGACGGCGTCGGGGCGAGGGTACGTCCGTTTTCCGAGAGAAACGCGAATATGCAGCGGTGTCTTAGGCCGCCCGCAGCGAGCGGGCGTTTTCTCGCAGAAACGCTCTATCTACCCTCGCGCGCTGTACGCCGTGAAGTGCGAATTTCCATAGAAATGGAATAGAGAAGTCTGGGCGCGAGAGGGAAAGAAGACAGAGAATGAGAGAGAGAGAAAGAGAGAGATGTCGGCGTAAACATAACACGGCGTTAATTTCCTTCGTTACTCCCGCGAGAGGAAATTGCTGAAGCTGAATTACCGCACGACGGAGTGATACGCTATCGCTAACTCGGGTCGCGAGGTTCTCTCTTCCTCTCCCTCGCTCTTTCTCTCACTTTTGCGAAAGCATCTTCCCCGACGATGTTATTAGATGTCCAAATTAATTTGGTATCTTTAATATATTGCTCAGTCCTAGTTAGTAGAGGGAAGTCCCCGATTATGAGATACCATATCGATTTTGCCGAATGTAAGGAAATCTATAGGCAGAATTTAAAAATGTAATACGTTATCTTGAAGAGAATTTAATAAGCTTTAAGTTGGTAAAATGAAAAATCTAATTTAAATATTATTTTTTCTGAAAATTAAGCAAATTTGAAAAAAGAGCTTTACGCAGGATCGAGAAAGCGTGCTCCTAATATAAGATACCTCGAGAAATCGGTGTTAAAAGTGCAAAATACATCAGTTTTGCAATTAAAAAACTTTATTAAATAGTTTTATAAAAATACTGCTGCCACAGCCTTCGCCAAATCTTCACGATTCCACTGTCGACGCTTCCT
This sequence comes from Ooceraea biroi, assembly GCF_003672135.1. Taxonomy (NCBI): domain Eukaryota; kingdom Metazoa; phylum Arthropoda; class Insecta; order Hymenoptera; family Formicidae; genus Ooceraea; species Ooceraea biroi. Next base: position 18,648,312 of record NC_039506.1, read on the forward strand.
CGTATCTCTAACCTCCATAGTCAGATTCTATAAAAATTAAATACACAAAAATTCGTAATATAAATTCGTATTAACTTTTCTTTAACCTTAAGTAGTATTTTCTTTCTTTTTATTACACTACATAATCTTCATTCGAGCAATAAGTATCTCATATTAAGAGTACCCTGAATATCTCATTATACGATTCACACGCCTAGCGGTTTCGCGATCATGAAATCTAACCTCTACAATTAAGCAATTCAACAAATCGCGTATTTTCCTGTTACTACGATTCTACTCTATCATTGCATACTGAATTTATTGCCAACCATTTCTTTATTATATAATAAACAAGGTTTAAAGAAGACGTACCTCAAGTTCTTTTGACATGTTCACAATTTCACAAACCTTTTCTTGCAAAGGCTAAACGCAATAACGAACAATGAATTTTTCACTAAATACATTTTACACCAAGAGTAATAAGATCATGGTGGAACTAACAGATGGTGCTCACTAGTTTAGCAGAAACCCCATTATCTCATATTAGGAGCATATCTCATAATAGGGGATTCTCCTCTATTTTTAATTTAAGTATCACGCATACGAAAACGTTTACGAAATTGTGATAATCAAGCGATCAATCTAATCATCAACCTTGATCAAAAAGACGAAGTATCGAATTAATTCGCACACCTAATATCAGCCGTGCACGTTTTATACGTTGCGCCATGCTCGGGAATGACGTCAATATCCCGTAATTGTAACGAAATGCCCGTAAAACGGAGAAGAGAGCGAGGGAGCGCTGTCGTAATCGTCGACGGTTCCACGTCGGAAGAAGGACAGATTATTATCAGAGCGTATAAAGACGGATGCGCGCCGCGAGGCGGCGGCGCCATAAAAACCGAAGCCGAAGGCACAGACGCAAGCCACGATGACGAACGAAGTAATAACCAGCCGCAATAAGATTCCGTAATTCTTCCGCGGACAAACGATCGCGGCGAGTGATTCGAGCACGCGATAACCCTGCCCGACACGTCGCCGTCGCCATCGTCGCTCCGCCTCGGGTCTCCATCTCGAGGAGAAATATTCCTCCGAGGATCCGATGTTTTTCTAGCGCGGTCGATCGTTATTTTCCATCGCGACGCCCACATCCTTTTTCCCGAGGATATTTACTTCCACCCTTTCCTCGTCGGGCCCCGAGAATCTCATACGTTCCTTCTTCCTCCTCCTGCTCCTTCCGCTCGTCGTCTCGTCTCCACGCGCTAGTCCCGCTATGAATTCTCGTAATACGCTCGCCCGGCGCAATAAAGCTACGCCCTCGCGGCATCGCGCAAGAGGCGTTAAATTGCGTCAACAGGTGCGCGCCAGTTCCGCCCTCGCCAGCGTTGAGGGTAATCCGGAGGTTATTCGGTATCGAAATTTATTTGGCCGACGAGAAGAAACGAATTACTGTCGAGCACAGTCGACTCGAAAGCAAACCACGTCGCGCTCTACGGCGTTGCTCCAACCACGCTACGCTGATCCGATCCCCCGCGCGTTCCAATTCCCTTGCGGTACGAGCGAATGCGAGCACGCGGACGATACCGTAGGCATCTCCGCAAGACCGTGAAGATTGCTGCGTGACGGCCGCGAATCGTCGGCGTAGTTGCTCATAATTATGCGCAGCAGCCTTGTTTTCCGTCGTTCCACCGTTCGAGCGACGAGCTTCAAACGTGCGCGCTCCGTTTGGCGCGTCGGCGCTTGTAATCGCGTGCCTCGTTAGCGCGAACAGCCGGTTCGAATACGGATCAGAATCGCGTGGATGAAACCCGTCGACGGACTCCACTTCCGCCAGACGCTAAATTCGAGAGGCATGCATGATCGCTGAAAACTCTTTCGGAGAGAACCGCGTCACGTGCGACTCTTTCCTCTTCTTTCTTCTCTGCGTACCTCCCGCGGGAAGCGTCACGCCGTGGCATTAATTGAGAAATTAGCGGACTTAATTAAGAAGGCGCGCCCACGTCGACCCGCCCACATAATTACACTAATACGAACGCGCAACGCCACTCCCCCCGCGCTTTCGGGTTCCCCACGCGGCGCACTTTTTCTTTTGTTCTCATCTCCGGTGCCCTCTGACTCGACCTTCTCGTCTCGAGAGAGCTTTCTCGATCCTCTGCAGGTTCGGAAGTAGGACGGTTAATAATCGCTGTCACATTTATCACATAATATTATTCGTCGATGATTGATATTTTGTGATTTCAATGGTAATTATATAGAGATACGGACCACCTCCGATTTCAATAACTTTGAGATATGTTATCAAGATCATCGTCCTTATCTTATTAAAAACTTATTAAAATCGGCAGGTGGTCCCTATCTCTATATAATTACCATTTCAATAAATTTGCCAATGCCACACTTTTATAGTTTATTTTATTGTATATCGTTTACTTAGGACTTTATTATTTATAATTATTTAGAATTTTATTATTTATAATTATTTAGGATTTTATTATTTATTCATACTTGCTGCAGTCGCGCTAATGGCTTTTGTCGAGGATATGCGTAGTTTACGTCATGCGTCAGCGCAAGAACGCCACGTATCCTCACGATACCGCAACGAGACGTGGTTTTTCGCCGCGCGACGCGCGTCCTAACGAGTTGGAAGCGCGAAAGAAGATCCCAGAGCGCAGGCGCACTTTGCGGTGATCCTAATAATTTCGCCTAAGTGTCGCTATTCGGTTAACCGCTATAGTAATCTTCTCGCGGCGGCTCGTAACGTATGTGCGTGCTGCCATAATAGTCACGTTCTCTCCTTCCCTGTGATTATGTCAGCTGCGAGTTTCTTGTCGCTTCACCCTTAAAGGTATCCGTTCGCGGGGATCTTAATGGATCCCCGTTTTATCTTAACCGTTCTATCTGAAACCGCGCAGCCGAACAAACGAGATTCGCAGCGAGCCTCCGGTTTCTGTCGCACGGTGTCTGCTATCCGCTTCCGCAATCGATGACACGGCGAGCTTATCGCGCTTGTGATACGGTATTTGTAATTTGATTCTATATTTAACGGTACTATGCACGCGAGAAGAGGCTCTTTAAATAAATTGTCTTATTATAATTATAATTCACAGTCGATTAAGGGGGTATTCTAGTGTAAAAGCGGAATTTGTATGCTATTTTGGTGAATTTTTTTTGAAAAAAGTATAAGGTTTTTTGAGGCAGGGTTTTCCCTGCTTATTCATACATATTTGGTGTATGTTTCCAAATTTTTGTAGTAGACAATAACTATAAATAAGCGCTGCACATGATATTAAATAAGAACATGAAAAAAGAAGTTGGTCCATGGTTCCCATGATTTCAGCTGTTCTGTTCATCTGAAACAAAACAACCAAAGAGATTCTTAATTAGTATGAGTGTGGCTATAGCAGGTACCAGAATGAAAAAAAAATGTTGAAAATTTAAAACGACTTCATTGAGAAAATTAAGTTTCGATTTGTGCCATTTTTTTCACCATTGAAGGGCTGTAGAAATTCCAAAAAACAATATTTCGACTTGATTGTGGTAGGGGCTATAGCCACACATATACTGAAGATGTGTGCAAAAGCCTGAGTCAATTGATTAACTGGTTTTTGAGATATCATGGGAACCAATTTGAAAAACATGGTTTCGAGAAAAACACGTTTAAAGTTTTTCATACTGATTACATAGAGATAATGTTACTTACGATCAATCGGCTAGTCCAGGGCCATACAGGGGACATTCCTCTTGTTCGTAGAAGTCCTGCAGAGCTGATCTCTCTTCCCTGCGATTCATTCTCTGATCTCGAGAGAAGTTAGTGGAGCGCCGCTCCGAGCGGGTGATACGAGCTTCGTTCCGGGAGTTTGCGTACATCACCGCTTGCTGACCAATACTAACTCCCATCACGTTCATAAGTTTGAAAATTGGCATAAATCCTTTATTGAAAATTATAACTGCCAAGAATGTTGCTATTTCAACAACTTTCACGCCAGAATGGAGATGTTTTGGAGCAAAAGTCCAAATCAATGAATTTAGAGATTCATTGTACTATATAACCTGTACTATACAAAGGCTCCAATTCAAATGTACGACCTTCAAAGAATAACGATCTTCCGATCCTATCTAAAATACTAACACAATGCTTTGTTGTGTGCCGCGCGGTCCAACCGCCGAGCGCGCACCAGAGGTTATTTTCTATTAGGTGCTATTACTTTGTTAATTTTGCGAACCGGGCTAAATCTTCTCGCAGACATATTTTCCATACCATATACTTGCAAAATATGCCAAAAAAAAAAATTCGATTTTTCTGACATGCTACACTAGAATACCCCCTTAAGTTTGCGAAAATTTAATTAAAAGTTATACGACTCAACGATTTTTCTGTTGAAATAACATTGGGCGTGTAATCTCCAATTGAAATCTCGCAAAATGAATTAAATTATTTAAGTCAGTCACAAAGTTTTCAGAGCTTAAATATTTTAACGCAAGCAACGATGGGGTCGTATAATTCTCAATTAAGCTCTCGTGAGGCGAATTGATAGTAAATTAATTATTTACATCAATTGCATCATTCAAAGGAGAGTTTCCTTTCTAACTCTTTAACGTTTAAATTTATTTCAACACACAAATAACGTACGATTCGCAATTAAGCTCTCGCAAAGTTAACAAAGATGTCGGCAATGCTCGACGCGTTAACCGACGGGTCAGTAGGAACAGTACCCTCCCCCTCACCCCTTCGTTTCGCTGCGAAGAGCTCGCGGCAAGCGCATTACCGTGCCGCCCGCAAACGGTACGACGGCATCGCGCACCGCGAGTGAGCGCGAACGCGGGGATAGGTAACTGCAGCCGCGCGCGGTTGAGCTTTCGGTGCAACGAGCCGGATCGGCAGCGCTCGGTGGTACTCGGTCGCTCTCGGCTGGCGCCTCCTCGAACACCTTCGGGGTGTGCAGGAAAACCGAGCGAACGGTGCCTCGGCACAGTCCGCTGTTCAGTCCGTCACCGAACGTCTTGGCGCTCGTCCGCGTCGTTCACGTGTGTCCAGGCTCGCGCGCGCGCTCCCCTTGCAAAATCATCCCGCTCGCGGATTCGCTGGTGAATCCGCCGTCGATACTCGCGAGTTCACGGTAAACAGTGAGGACCGACCGGAATCATTGGTCACGTGCGAGAACTGCGAATTTTCGGAGTCGGACTCGCCGCGAGCCAATCAGCGCGACGAACGTAAGATTTCGTAAGATCGTTCTCGAGAACCGACGCGATCGAGAATCTTTGACTCGACTCTCTTGACTCGCGGTCCCTTCGCTTGTCGCGGCAGGCCGATCCAAGCACGAATCGTGATCTCCGATCAGCCGGAGGGTCGATCGGGGATTCGCAGAATCGGAGACGAGACGTCCAGGGCAAGATAGTGGGCCACGAGAGTCGTGGCATAGTCGCGCGACGCACAGGGCAAGGGTTGACCTCGTAAGAAGAATCGATGCGGGAGCAATTACGGCACCAAACGCGAATTGCAGCGCGGCGCGGCGCGCCGCGCGTTATCATCTTTCCCGCATTCCGGTTATATAGGCGCGCACGACGTCGTTCTTCCCTCTCGCGATCGACCCCGCGCGCGAAAGCCCGTTCCGCCAATACGTTCCTGTCGTCGCACTCTCGCGAAGTTATCGGCTTAGTGGATCGTGTAAATTTCCCGCAATTTACCGTGCACTTTTTTTTAGCACACGTTGAATGAGTCGAAAAATTGCGATGATGTTTTTTCATGAACATTTTACAAACGCTATCAAACGACGTTGTTTCATACCTCGATGCATCGTATGGAAAAGTTATTAAAAATTGTCCGAAATACGGCATTCATAATTACAACCGGCTAATGCAGTAATTAGCCAATTAGTAACAATCATTACCACGATAATAATAATGATACTAATAATATTATAAAACCATTAGCGATGATTCGGTTGATTGCACAAAACTTATTCCAGATGCAAATAAATTCGAATCGGCTTTCACGATGTGACACAAACTCTTCGTCTCATCTAATCACGTTTCGATGAGAATCGATTTCTTTTACGTGTTCTCCATAAAGAAGAGACCACTGTTGAAAAGAGCAAAAAGTATCCAAGGGCACGGCTCAGTAACGCGGAAGCGCATTAAGAACTTTTACGACGACCATAATCCCGCGACGTAATCGTAACCCTTTCGCGATGTCCCACTGCGTTCGGCAGGGCGAGATTTACGAGCGGCCGGATAGCCATGTCGAGGGGCGAGGGGGAAGGGGGAACAACCGGGTGGTACCGCAACCAGGATCGAATAGTCGCGTGCGTAAGTTCGTCCGTTTAATTAGGTGATAGGAAATCACGATTAATGGCTCAAATAAAACACGGCCATTACTCAACGAGCGCTGATTTGCATTAACGACGCGACAATTCGCGCTAAGTAATTACGCCACGCATATATATATATCTCGTTACTGCATCGCAACTCTCTCCCCGTTCTCGCGTGAACCGTTAAACGGCCCGTGACTCACGGATAATTAATACATCGAACGATCAAACGTCGCGATACATCGTCGCGGGCTGCGATACCGGCGATCATGTGCTAAAAGGGCGGTTTCGCGCCGAAGGAGCACGCCACGCTCGAGAGCCGCACTTGCGAAGGACCGTTAATGCGTTTCTTGCGTGCGTAAACTTTGCCGTGCGCGCCTCGCCGACGAAAGCGATACTTACACCGTATCCGCTCGCGGGCGTTATTCTTTTTACGAGGCGTATAAGTGACGCGTTAATGACCGTCCTTCGTCCTTCGCGCCGTAATTGAGATCGCCTCGATGCCGGGCGCAGGCCAGCTTATTCGAAAATAAGCTCGTCTTGGTTGACGCATCACTCGCTCGCTCGCCGTTTTTCCGTATCGCGTGCATTCCGCATCCCTTTCAGCTGGGTGGCTCGGTTGGCGCGTCGCCAGAAAGCTTTGGGGCGAGGCGGAGGGGCCGGAAGGACCCGAGCTCTCTCGCGAGTTCCGGGGAAACAATGCGATTCATTTAACTTCCATTAAATCCGCGTGCGCCACCCGGTATACGGTGGGCTCACGCGTCTCGCTCGGTTCGTCCGTTCGTCTGTCCGTCCGTCCGTTCGTCTGTCCGTCCGTCCGTCCGTCCGTGTATTAGTCTGACTAGAATAGGATCTCGACTACTAGGAGAGACCGGCTCTGTGTATGAAACTCCCGAAAGCTTCCTTCCCGTCATTATTCCGGCATCGATCAGCACCCTCGGGACGTTGCATCGCTCTCTCGGATGCAATAGCTGCTCTCAGACGTATTACTGCTACTGTTATTGCTGCTACTTAGAAATTCAGTTCAACAGCCACGTTTAATAGCGAGCCAGAGAAAATAATACGAGCGGAGCGTACGTGTTCTGTAAATGTCAGAGAAATTATTAGAAATTATTATCTGTTATATATGTTGAATTACTTACATATTATTTCAACATATACATATAATATCACATATATTAGGGGTGTGATTTAGTTTTGAGGGTTTTTTTTGCTCAAAAACGCATGTATTTAAATATGATAATGATTGAATACCTTAATCAAAATATTTTCCTTCGTTTTCTAGAACTTTTTCCCATCTTTCTGGCAACAGATGGATTCCACCACGATAAAATCACTCTTCTTTTCAGTTGATCCATTCGTCGACGAATTTTCGCACTTCTTCCAAATTATCAAAGTGTGTATCCTCTAAAGCGTGTTGCATCCACCGGAACAAATAATAATCGCATGGAGCAATGTCCGGAGAAGACTTGCCATTCAAGCTCTAATAGTGTTTCTTTCACTGATAACGCAACGTCAGGTCGAGCGTTGTCACGAAGAAGAATCACTTTCCGTCCTTTACTCGCAATTGGTGGTCGTTTTTCGTCCAATGCTTGCTTCAACTTGTACAATTGGTGTCGATAACCATCAGCCGTGACAGTCTCATGCGGATTTAACAGCTCGTAGTACACTATCCCACCAAATACGGAGCATTACTTTTCAACCGTGAATATTGCGTCTCGGAGTGGATGTTGATGGTTCGCCTGGATCCACCCATGATTTTCCGCGTTTCGGATTATCAAAATAGATCCACTTTTCATCCCCAGTAACAATCCGAGACAAAAGACTCTTCTTTTTTTGCCTGGCGATCAACGAAATGCAAATGTTCAACCGGTTCGCAAGGGCACTTTCCGATAATTCATGTCGAACCCATTTCCCTTCTTTCTGAATTTTTCCCATTTCATGTAAATGTTTGGCAATTGTTGTACGATCAACATTTAATGCTCTGGCAAGTTCTGAAGTGGATTGTGTTGGATTTTCGTGCAATAATGCTTGGAAATCTGCAGTTTCAAGCTTTCTTGGTTGTCCCGAGCGTTCTTTGTCCTTCGCATCAGTATCACCACTTTTAAAGCGTCTAAACCAGTATTCGCACGTCTTAATTGATGGGGCAGAATCACCATAAGTTTCCACAAGAATTCTATAACCGTAAGCCGCAGTTTTCTTTTGATTAAAAAACAAAAGCAACGCATGTCGAAAATGCTAAAGAGCTTTCGGAAGTTGCATTTTTACGATGATATAAACACGACTGTTGTTGCATCTATTGCTATAATGCTACTAAATGTCATGAATAATGTCATCACTGTAAGAAACAACAGTTATCGGAAACAGCTATTGGAACAAACTGACACTACAGCCGTCTGTTGCAAAACCCTCAAAACTAAATCACACTCCTAATATAACAGATATATAATAGATTGTAAAAATACATACACAAAATATAAAGATACATAAGAAACGGTTTAATATAAATTTGATATGTAAAATTAAATAATTTATATAATTTTACTAAGGACAGTAATCTTTTCCGAGCGAGAAAAGTTCATCGCGATATCAGTCGCGAGCGATCGAACGCGATTCGACGTATGTATGTACGTACGCGCGCCCACATCGGGTGCATAGATCGTTAGATGCACTTAGGCAGATAAGCGGCTCGTTCTCTGTTTTTACCACGCGTTGCCGGGCAATGCACACGGTGACACATTTATGTCCGCAATGAGCGATCTATCGCGGATGGGCTGCTTCTTAACGCGGGATAATGGCTCGCGATCTTACGGTTACGCATCGCCGGCCTCGTATCCAATCGCCGGATAATAAATTGCTTGTCGTACGCTCGCGCCGCTGCGGATGACGCGTCGCGCTTTGATTGGAAATTCCGTCGGGAGACGGAAATTATAACGGCGTGAAAAAGGAAAACTGGACGAACGTGGATCGTACATCGTAAATATAATTACGCGCTCGATTCGTGAAGGAAAACGCGTTTTATAACGCAAATCCCAAGCAAGTGCAGCGTGCACATCTCAGCTAACGCGCACCTTCCTCCCGTTTAGCCTTTTTTTCCCGATGACCGATTTGCGGTTGGTTTTACGTTCGCTCGAAACCCCCCGTTTGCCGTTACCTGAACGCTCGTCCGAAAGTGGCTGTCGGCCCGAACGCGTGCGTGACCCTTGACCCTGCTCAGCACGGACGCGACCGCGTTTCCGCTGTTAAATTGATTGCTCGTGCCATTAATCGGCCTGAAACGCACAAATACGCACGTGTGTGGAATGAAATTTTTATTCCGTGACACGCCACGCGGACCTTCGATCTCTCTTTTGTTCATCAGGTAAGAGGGAGGGGGAGGGGAGAGTAGAATCGGTACGCTGCGCGTAAACGGTAAAATCGACGATTTGATTTCAGGGATCGGTAACGAGTTTAACGAACTAGTTTCCTCGCGAGCCGTCCCGTTCCTTCCGCATTCTCCGTTCTCTGAGAAAAGGAAGGAACGAGTTGATCCTCCTCTCGTGCTCGTACACGCTTCTCTTCTTCTTCTGTTCTTGAAAAAAAGGGAGACTATGAAGGTGCATTACAGGGGGAGGGAAGAGAGAGAGAGAGACGTTTATTGGCGCTCTGGGACAAGTCCCCTCAAGCGCTTAACCAACTTAAATACATCCATAATAATGAGAAACATGTAAGATCACAAATATTATAAAAGTGATACAGCCAAAAAAAAGAAAGAAAATACAAATCAACATCGCAATACAAAAAAAAATAAAATAATAATAATAATAATGAAGCAAATAAAAGAAGTGAAAATAGAATACAAAGTATAATATAATAATAATAATATAGCAAATAAAATAAGTTCAGCAAGCATTAAACATATATGTAGAATACAAAGTATATAAAGCAAACATATAAATGAAAAGAAGAAAAAGAAAAAGAAAAATGAGCAGGTACAATTAAAAATCAAATATAAAATGAATACACAAAAAAAATAAAAAGAAAGTCGCAACGAAATCAGGTAAGAGAGAGAGAGAGAGAATCGGGAATTAAGATATCCGGTGAGACGGCCGCGCGGAGCAGAAGCTCCACTTCTTGACTCTTTGATGGGCTTTTTTGCAGTCCGCGTCGTTCGGAAAAGTGGCTTCTCCATGCTGGCATTGCGCAATTAAAGAAAGGCACTCATCGAGCTCCGGCTCAAGAAAGGGTGGAGGAAGAAGGGAAAGGTACTTGAGCGCGACGATAAACGGGCCGGTGTGCTATGCACGCTTCGTGTTTAAATTTAAATCGATTACACTCGCCTCGCGGAAGCGCGATAGGTTTATCAGTCTCCATTAGTAAAAGATAAATAGAAAGATAAAAAAAAAACATCTCGCGCCGCTTTTATCGAACTCGCGCGCGATCGATTAAAAACAAATCGATTAAACGCCCTCACCTCGCTCGCCCTCGAGCGATTGCTTCATCCGCCTTTGCGGGAGAAGCGAGGAATGAGCAAACAAGCAATTCGCGTCGCTTTTATTGAAATCCCACACAATGTTATTTAAATTTCCAAAGACCCGGGGCGACGGCGCAGCGCGCATTAATTTGCGTTCGTCGCACGGTTTGTTCGGATTTGTGCAGGTATACCCGGGAATCATTTTGCAGAAATTGAACCGCGCGCGCACGTGTGCACGTGTGTTACTTAATTGTGCACTTTTTGCGGCGGCGATAAAAGCGGACCGCAACCGGCCTAATAACACGAGTGCGCGCGACACGCATTCGTTAGTATTTAATTACTAACAACTTCGGCCGATCCGCACGCGTTAATTTATCCGGGTATGCTCTTTGGAGCACGTACATGGGTGCACCATGTGCTGGCCGCGCATACATGCACCGTGCACTAATTACTCATATAAAATCCACCCGTCGCGCCCTTAGGGCAGCCCTTACCGCTTGGCTATGACTCGCGTGAGTCATATGGCGATTATTCGCGTGCGTTTTGTCTCATTTTTTATAAATCTATTTTTTGTATGTTATATATTTTATTAGAATCGTATTATATTTGCTCTCATTATTTGTGCGCATCCGTTGCGTATATTTATTCTCTATTCTATATTGATTTTCTCGTATAAATATTTGGTATCATTTATTCTGCACACAATAATCTCTACGTATTTGTAGAGATATTTATTATTTTTTCATATTTTTATGTTAAAAGTAATCCCTACATTCTCGTGATTTCATCAGTTCTATATTTTTGTGTGCCTTCGTTAACCCATACTCTGTATTTCGATGTACGTGTATATCTCTTCACTCATACAGTTCTCATATCTAATTTCTGTAGTCCCACGCACGTAATATCGTTTTTAATTTCAAGGAACACCGCATCATGTACGCGGCTCTGCGTTGCATAAATTCAATCGTCCCCCTATCGGACACGTCCTGTCGCAACTTCAGCGGATTAGCACGTCTGCCGACCGGTCATTTAAATCCGTACTCCATGCACGCGCGCATCCGCGATGCCGCGGATCATCTCCAATTAGCGTCGTTCGCCAATCGCCGTCCGCCTGCCCAGACAGTGCCCCTAATTTCGCGGCTTCCTCGGCGTACCATCTTGAGTAATTAACTCGTTTAATTAATGGAGCCGCACCGCGGATAAGAATGGTCGCAACTCGTTACGGTCGTTACCGCCGCCACGGAATTCCGGAATTTCGCGTCAGCGATGATTTTTATCTCCGTGTGCGGCCATCTAAAAACACACGTTTGCCGAGGACACATATCATTCCTCTCTCTTTTCTCGCTTTCCCTATTTCCTTCGGGACCTCGGTACCCAACGGAGAATTTTTCCTGTCGCTCCTCGTCAACGCCGTTAGGTCACGTTTTCCTCTGATTATGCGATTATTTATTGGCGCAGTCGCGGATTGTCGGTGTATCGCTCTCCCCTTTTTTTCTGGAGTAATTTGGAGTTTATTTCCGTTCTCCATTTCTCTCTCGCGCGCACGTATTTTCGTTCATGCCATTCATACGGCGTACAATTTCACGAGACACAAACCAGGACACGCTGAATTAATGATCGCGAACTTTGCGCGGCGCGGTTTCGAGATGCAGCGCGCCCCGCGGTTTCCACCGCGCGCAACACGCCCTCGCGTGGGCTTGAATAGTTAACCAACAATTAAAGACTTTCTAGACCAAGGAGAGATCCTGCCAGCTACCTGGGGCCGATGCAAATTCGATTACACGCAACGCTCCGTGAATCCTCGTGGGCGTCGCGAGGACAAACAAGTGTCGTGGGCAGCGGATGATTTATTAAATTCTCATTTCTCTCTCTCTCGGTGTTTTTAAAAATAACGTATATTTGCGACGCCTACACCACGCCTTTCCGAGTTTACACGTCCTGTGTCTGCTTTATCGAAATTATAAACCTAAACTCAACAGGTTTCTTTGAATATTTGTTGCGAGCGTGCAAAGGTTGGATGGCTGGATTTTTAGTTATTTTTCTTTTATTAATTATAACGCAATCGTATACGTCAGTCGAAGTATTTATCGTTGTTATCCATCACCTTCTGCCATATCGAGGGAAAAAGGTGATCGCAGTTACTAAAATTTACAGTGACCTTTGCCAATATTTTTTATCGGCTGCGTGTGTAATATTATTAACATTGCAACAATGCTTACTGCAAAAATGCTCTTCCTACCCATATCTATTTTATTCCTCGATAATAACCGCAAATACCAAACGCTTTTCTCACTGCGGCCTCCAGACGACAGTCTACCTTCGCGCCCGCGAAGTGGCCACCACTCGACCAATAAAGTCATACGCGTCCGGCGTAATTTGTGCATGCCTCCAGTATCAAGCCGCGCGTTTTGCAGAGGACGGTATATCGGATCCCTCTGAAAGTTCGCTACGTGACTGCTAATGAGCGTCATCCGGAAATGGCGCCGTTTACTCCCCCGTCCCCGCCAGCCCGCTCAGGTTTAATGAGCCCCAACGCGAAGAAAGGGTTAATCGAACCCACGACAGTCTCGACGACGCGCTTCTTGCAGCGGGGATCACGCGAGCGGAGTTTCCGCGTCTGCTTTGGTCGCTCGCGACCGTCGTTGGCCGCGGCGCGCCCCTTTCCCGCCCCCTTTATTATCGCAGTCAGTTTATCGAGCGTCTGATTCGAAGCGCGCGATCTGCCTCGTCGCGGAGAGCGATCGCGGGGCGCCGTAACGCGCAAATGTGTTTTCACCCGGGAGATTCATGCGCTGCACGGCCACCGTCCGTCTTCAGACGTCTACGAGAAACGACAACGTAACGACGAAATTAGGTTGCTTCTTACGTCGCCCCGCGTGCGAGAACGGGGGTTGTTTTCGGAAGTTTCCGCGCCGCCCCCGCGGGCAGCCCTCCCTCCACGGTGGAGGGAGGGAGGGAAAGAATGTTTCCTCGTTGGCCCAGTATCGTAAGACGCAGCATAAACCGGTCACGTCGGCGCGAAGTCTCGTAAACGAAAGAGGGAAGAAGCATCCGCATCGATCGCCGACGCTCGCACGCGCCGCGGAAAACACCCTCGCGATGGGCGGACGACTCGCACTTGAACGTTAAAAATGTGGGCCGCGAATGTCTCGAATGTTTATGGCGAACGATATTTAATCACTCTCCGCGGAGAGGTTTTTAATCTTTTAATCTCCGGAAAAATGATCCGATCTCGGAAATATCATTTCGCGGTTTCGCAGTGCTACTAATGAATAGTTAACGAGCGCAGGGTCGCGTTACGGTGGGCTCGTTAAGCGCCTCAAAACTTGTGGCGACGAGTCGAGTGCGAGATTACGAGGGTGGCGTCAAGAGGGTGGCCGCGCACGAATTTTTTTCCGCGGACTCGTTCCCCGAAAATGTTACGTTCAAATTGCGTCTACTCTCAAAATAAATTAAAAAACATTGCGTGAGACATTGCGCGAATATTGCAAAGATGTTAGTCCTTTTTCCCTTTCCCTAAAAATTACACTTTCCAGCCGACTTAAGGATGGTTTCAAATGTTCTCGGTGGATATTTAAAATAAAATAAAAATCGTCTAATACATTCGTGGCTTCGCAGCTTGAATGGAAAATAGAGAATATTTTGGAAACGGGTATCGATTCGAACGCACAAATGCCGACTAACATCGTTAGGACTCATGCGCGAGGTCCACCCACGGTGGACTAGGAGCGTGCGAGCGAACGAGCGAGCAAGTACGAAAAATATATGTAGTCCGAGTCCGAAATAGAACTCGATCAATACGATGTGCGAAATGTAGCGGTATCGATGTAGCCGCTAGATACGATATCGTAACACGGCAACAGTATCTCTCCATCGCCAGATCCTATTTGCGAAATCACGACTTATTCGGTGCCGCGCTCGCCGTTATTTTATTCACGAGCTCACCTTCACGGATATTTTATTCATACGCTTATACATTTGCGATACAGATACGTCGATGTTATATGAGTGATATCGTGCTTGGATTGGTCTCAATATCGATCGCATTAATTCGCGTTCATTTAAACCGTGGCGCAATTTACGCGCCTTCGTCGCGCCTCCGTGGACGCACATATCCTCCAAATATTCAGTAAAGCATTCGTTAAACATCCATCAGGCGTCTGGAATTCCGCTTGAAGTTGAGCAGTTGAGGAAACCGCTCGCGCGCGGTCTCGTCTGATCTTCGCGCGGAAGGGAATAAAATTCAAAACTAAATATTAAATAAATCCTCTCTCGTGCGCGTCCGCAAGAAGGAGAGGCGCGGTGGTATCGTGGATTCTGCGATCCGTCGATCGGGCGCGCGGCGATCCGTGACGATCCCGAATCGCGGTCGATCGGGATTACATCGCGCGGAACGGCGGAAGATGCCTTCCTGAGGAGCAACTCGGACGATCGCGGGCGAGCAGCGAGCACCTACCGGTGCTACCGCAAGAGCGGCTCTCGCAATTCAACGTGGCGGGTTTCGCGGTAGCCGTAAACAATGGCTCGGCGGAGCCGCGCTGCTACGTGGATCACCTGCGCCGGCACGTGCAGCTGCAGCAGCAGCATCAGCATCAGCCGGTGCAGCAACAGCCACCGCCGCGCTACCCGCTGCAGGTGCAGATGTTCGCCGGTCACGTGTCGGCCTTGGCCGCGAAGGAGGCAGTGCTGGAGCCGCCGCTGCGTCGCGACGACCTCGTCTACGTTCACTGCGCCACGACGGAGGACGAGGAGGCCGCCGAGGACGAGGAGGACGAGCCCAGGGGGCTCACCAGGTCTAGGTCGTGGCTGTGCTGCCCCGGCGATCGCAGATCCGATAAGACCGTGCCCATACAGGTCGAGGCCGATAACAAGGACAGACAAAATGCAGTAAGTTCCCCCGCCCTCGTCCGATCGACCTCGGACGCTGCAGTCTAGGTGAAGGAGAAAAGGTGGAACGCAGAAAACGAAGACGATTCGTATTCCCAGGGATGAAATCTCTTTTCGATGTATCTGCATTCTCCTCGGTGCGAGATTGCGATTTATATTGGGAATCTATATTTACAGGGTGTCCCGGGTTTTAACCGACAAACTGCGGGAGCATATTCTACTAGTGGAAATAAGAAATAATTCTTATATCGAGTTTGCTTAGAAATGCTTTATTACAAAGTTATAAACCAATATTGAAAAGAAATACGAGATAAGTAACAACGGAACATAGTGTAGAATTTGCAAGGTCGAGGATGTTTATGTTACGTGTATTCACATGTATTCATGTTCACTATGTTGAAACGATTCAGTATGATTGTTACTTTCGCAACAGTAGCCGTTAGATTTCAATCGTCGTGTCAACTAGCAATTACTATCAGAATGCCAAAAGTGTTTTCAAATGAGGAATACACCGATATTCATTTCGTGTACGGATTCTGTGACGGAAATGCACGAGCTGCCGTACGAGAGTATCAACGTAGATTTCCTAACAGGAGAGTAACCAGATAGTTCTGTGTTTAGTAATACCCATTTGCAATTACGTAATTTGGGTTCATTTCGACCTATGAATGAATATGATGATGTTCGTTCAGCTCTAAGACACCGACGACGCTCGGAAAGAATCTTAAATCTTCGCCAAAACAGCTGGATACAGTTAGACGGTTGTCCATCGCACTATGCTAGACAAGTTAGAAACTGGTTAGATGAACATTATGCTCATAGGTGGATTGGTCGAGGAGGACCGGTTTTCTGGCCTCCAAGATCGCCCGATTTAACGCCTCTTGATTTTTATTTATGGGCAACTTTAAAAAATAAAGTTTACAGTACAGAAGTAATCTCGCTTGAAGATTTAAAGCAACGAATTACTAATTCAGTTACTGAGATGCAACAAAATTTTCAGGAACGTCGTACTGTAACAAATTCTGTACTGCGTCGATGTCTAGCTTGTATCGATGCGCAAGGACAACATTTTGAAATGCGTCACTAAATCATTGCGTAGATAATTTTTATTTTTGTGAAAAAATCCGTTGTTACTTATCTCATATTTCTTTTCAATATTGGTTTATAACTTTGTAATAAAGCATTTCTAAGCAAACTCGATATAAGAATTTTTTCTTATTTTCACTAGTAGAATATGCTCCCGCAGTTTGTCGGTTAAAACCCGGGACACCCTGTATATAATGGAAGTCTGCTCGATAACTCATACTCGACGAATATTTCTCTTAAATTTTAAATTTTTCATTGTATCCTTGCTGTTGAGATATTGACTTACCGTTCTTCGTATTTGTCCGAAAGAATTCGGAGGTAAAGCCATTCTCATGTGACGTTAATGTTAAAAATTTACGACCTATTTGGAAGAGTGGCAATTTATCATACGATTCCGGGAAAGGTAGGTTTTTTTAAATTTACAATTGCATCCCACCTCTCTTTCTCCTTGTCTCCCCTCTATTTATCTTTGTCTAATACTCTAAAATTTCTAGCAATATTCTCCACACCATGAAATAATAGACTACATCGCTGGCATTTTTTGACACGCACGGAAGCGCGATCGTGCTCATCGACACAAAAAAAGAAAGGAAAAGGCAGGATTTAAGCAGGAGGATATTTCTGCGACAGATAGCGATGGTTATTAAATTCCCAAATTTCCGAAGTCTCAAACGAGGAAAGAGCATATTCACGATTTATGACATGTTATTATGTGTAACTTTCACCACTCCGCCTCGCGCAATTTCGTCGTAATACGAGGGCGGATTAAACGTTTGTTTCGCGCGCGCGCGTTCACGTAGCTCTGATATTTATGACGCGTATCCCAGCGCGTCGGAAAGCTCATCGTCGGGGTGTCTCCATGGACCTACCGCGTCCATGACCCCTGTCCGTCTCGCGCGCACCCCTCGGTTTTTCGACAAATTTCTTTCGGGCCAATCCCACGACCGGTTACAGTCGCCTCCAAGGAAACTTCCGTCACCTCCTCCCTATTCCTCTTTTACCTCCTCCCTCTTCCCAGTGTCCCTGTGTAAGGAGTAGAAGGATGAGGAGGAAGAGGGAGAGAGAGAGAAAGAAAGAGGGACGCAACTTTGCGAAAATTACCTCGAAGTAAAATCTGATAAAACCGGGTCCCGCGAAAGCCGAGGCGAGACTTCGCAGTCTGCCGAGATACGTCGTCTCTCTGTTACGTAGAAATCTTTCATCAAAGATACATGGTTCGCCCGCTGAATGTTGAACCCCCGGCTGAGGGATGCAGTTTAGAGAGCTGGGAGCACGCGCCGGGGCACTTCCGCGGCATAAATCAGTCGCGTCTTAGCGCGTTTCTCGAAATAGACTCGAATTCGCGATCACTCGAATCGCGAGAACTGATCTGTTTTATTCGCGCCGGGTTCCGGATCGGAGGGGAGGAGGAGGGAGGTACGTGTTCGCAGAGGAGGCCGGACGCCGCGCGTGCTTTTTATAGACATTGATTACGTTTCTTCCGATTATAGGTGCGATCTGCAAACGCAGCGGTGCACGCGAAGGGGACAGGATGGAGATTTCATTATCGCGGGCGGGTCTTTGTTTGAACGAGCGAGCTGAGATAAGTCTCGCGTCAGCGGATCCGATACGATTCGAGGAACAGCGTGAGCCACTTTCTTTGTGAAGGAACCAAGCGAAGTTTTTAATATCCCTGTGATTAAATCTGCTTCCGGATCGCGGAAACGAGAGAGAGGGAAAAAGAGAAGGAAGGATGGGGTCGAATTGCGCGACGAAAGCTGCTGTTCCGTAATGAATCTTCGCTCATGCGTGGCTGGCAAAATAAGCGCGAGCCGTGAAACTAGCAGACACCTCGATTGCATTCCACGGTGCGTTCCATGGCGCGCACAATTGAGGCACTTGCCAGGTATATCGCGACTGCGCCAGCCGGGTCACATACCACGTAAAGTTCAGCCGGAGGGTATATCGTTAATGCTCATGGCTTGCTTGATATTGACGGGTGCGCACGACGAGTTGATCGACATCGTTTAGTGGAAATACTGAAGCTCGAGATGCTTCGAATTGCCTGAGGAAAATCCTAGGAGACTTTTAGAGATTATTAAGATTTCCTGGGGAGCGACAAGCGACTGTTTTCGCATTATGTAACTTTCGAATTATGTAATAAAATGACATAGTAATAATACTACGTAAAAATACAAGTATGAACCAAATATAAATTTTGTTAAAATTCCACAAGGTGGCTCAAATATGCACCGGAATTTGCTGGCGAACAATTCCGACTTAATTTAAAATTTTAAACCATGCTCGTGATTTTGTCAAAATTTATATTCGTCATAAGTATATTATATTAATTATTTTCTTTATATGTGTAAATATAATATAATATAGTAGATTAATAATATTAGATTGACCGGGGAAAGTCCGTGCGAATTTTTTTAGCAAAATTGAAACGCAAAACTTTGTAGTAATTCTTATAATACAAAGTTTTATAATAATTTTATAAAATATTTTTATTCTTATAATACAATATCCCTGTGATTGAATGAATTAATTTAAATCTTAATCAAAGCTTTGCGTTGGAATTTCTCTAAAAATATCGACACAGACTTTCCGGTCAAACCAACATTAGCGTGTGTCGCATCGTTACTTATATGAAATTTCACTCTGTGTAATTTCATTCTTGATACTCTTTTCGTACTAAATTCACTTACTACGTCATTACGTCGCTACGTCAAATTGAATTTCTCCCATATTCCTCTCGCCTTTCGCGGAATAGTAGGACATTTCTCTGCAAAAGCGTCGCGACAATCGCACGGATTACGCTTTCGAAGTGCTTCGTAGCTCATGTCGTATCAACGAGAAAGCTATCGCTCGTTCGGTCCGCTGGATCGCGAAATATCCGAAGTCTTCCATTTTTCTGCCCTCTCTCTGCGCCGCGCACCCCTTCTCACCTATGTGCGGCGCGGCGTCTCACGCCATCATTTACACGCCACCGGTCTCGAGATGTGGGTTAATGGCTTACAGGTCCACAGGATCTCCGGTTGCCCCGGTACCCCTTTGCTCCGATGACTGACTTTTGTCCGGGCGTTTTCTTTTCCTCTTCAACAGCGACACGGAAAGTTACCCGGTAAATATGCATTCCGCTCGGATTTGCGTCCGGTCACGATCACTGGGACTGCGATAGCACGAAAAAGTCGGATCGATTGCGATCATTACTGCGCAGTTGCATCCAGAAACGTCGCGTGTTTCATCAACTGTTACATAAACATTATTGGCAATTATTGGCGCTTTTTTTAGATTTATACTAATCGGGAAACCATGGAAAATTGATCTTTTCACCAAGAACGATCAACTTTGATTATTGCTATCTAATCGCGCGCTTGTTACTATCGGTTTTGTGCTTGCACGTACGCACAACAAACGAAACGAGAGAAAACGTCGGAAATGGAAATGACATCTAAACTAAAATCGGGAACAGTGTCCGAAGGCGAGTTTGATAATCGAATCTCTCGCTCGCTCGTGACCTTACTCGCCGATGAAACGGCGAACCGCCGGCCGGCTGGACGGCCGTGCGGCCTTGTAATTGAATCCTTGATTGCTTTTTGTTTGAATTACACTCCGGCCATCGTGTCTCCCCTGTTTGCGCTGGGCCGACACACACACGCGCGCGCGCGCGCGCAGGTACACGTCCACCCTGACCTTAACCGAGGATCCTTTGTGAATGAAACATCGAAAATTGCGGAGCTTCGCCAAAGCCGTCGTCCCGTCAAACATTCCCTCGTCGTCGCGTAACCGCGGCTTCCGTTTCCGCAAAGTACGCCGTTCCGGATTTATTGACCGCGGTGTTTATTACATGTGGATGCACAACGGTAATTTCTCTCTCGGTGAAATAATAACTTTTTTATTGCGCGCGAGAGGTGCGAAGCATACATGAAGATAACAAATCTCCCTCCGCGCGCGATTAGGCCTTCTTTCCGCACGTCGGTACCGGATCGGTGCCGCAGGTACCGGAGTTGCAATGAGGTGGGGCCATCACGCAGGGTCTCCCATCGGGACAAGCCGGTGCGTCCTCGCAGCTCTTCCCGGGCAGATGGATGTAGTCGTCCTCCTGCGCCATCACCGTCGCCGCAATGATGGCGATCAACACGAGAACGATGGTCGCTTTCATCGTCAGTCGACTTCTCTCGCCTGTTACAGAGTAGAGGGAGAGGTGACACTGTACGAAGGCGCGGGAGTTAATGAGATGTTAAATTTGCAATTGAAATTGGGATTTTAAGGACGTATAATATTTTAGTTGTGAATTGATGTTAGCTACATGAGTTTGTCATTTTTTTCATTGTGTGTTCTATTTATGATTGAAACATGTTTTGCGTCTTTTTGCGATTTTGAAGTATTAGCGTCTCTTGCGCTGCACAGTTTGTCATGCAAACGTTGACGGTTTGCTTCGACAATAAATTGGATTTTTTATTCGTCATCGCGTATGATGTTTTAGAAAATAATCGCCTGAATGCAGACTCAATTAAATTCGCATGGATGTGTGTATATGTATTACACTCGTGGCATATTTGGCTACTTATGAAGCAAAATATACGCTGAAATACACAAAAGTATATATAATGTTTTAAAATAAAATAATAATAATACTTGTCAAATCCAAGTTTTGCAAATATAGTATTCACCAGAGGGAAATGAATTCTTGAAAAGTAGCATACTGCGCGCAATAAAGTTGCATAACGACAAATAATAGTGCAATCAAACAAAAACAAAATACCGATAACAGTATACTGGCCAAACCAAACCAAGTGAAACGAATGCGTGTATCAATAGTTGCTTATAGCCCGTAACGTTTTATTTGAAGACAGCATAATTTACTCTTACACAAAGTTACACTTAATAACTCACTTTGTAGTAACCTAAAGTTGCTACAAAGTGAGTTGACGCATGGAGTAGCCACCCAAGTTCGCATTCGCAATTCAAATATTTAACATTAAAGTTAGCAGAACATCGTGAACATGACATGACAGAATGATTGAGTTTTATGCGTTACAAAATATAGCGAAATTTTACAAAAATGCAACGAAATACAGCAAAAGATTACTAATAAAATCACGTAAAATTTGTATATATTATAAGATTAAAATAATATAATATAGAGGAGAATCCCCTATTATGAGATATGCTCCTAATATAAGATAATGGGGTTTCTGCTAAACTAGTGAGCACCATCTGTTAGTTCCACCATGAACTTATTACTCTTGGTGTAAAATGTATTTAGTGAAAAATTCATTGTTCGTTATTGCGTTTAGCCTTTGCAAGAAAAGGTTTGTGAAATTGTGTATATGTCAAAGGAACTTGAGGTAAGTCTTTAAACCTTGTTTATTATATAATAAAGAAATGGTTGGCAATAAATTCAGTATGCAATGATAGAGTAGAATCGTAGTAACAGGAAAATACGCAATTTGTTGAATTGCTTAATTGTAGGGGTTAGATTTCATGATCGCGGAACCGCTAGGCGTGTGGATCGTATAATGAGATATTCAGGGTACTCTTAATATGAGATAATTATTGCTCGAATATGAAGATTATGTAGTGTAATAAAAAGAAAGAAAATACTACTTAAGGTTAAAGAAAAGTTAATACGAATTTATATTACGAATTTTTGTGTATTTAATTTTTATAGAATCTGACTATGGAGGTTAGAGATACGAGGAAGCGTCGACAGTGGAATCGTGAAGATTTGGCGAAGGCTGTGGCAGCAGTATTTTTATAAAACTATCTAATAAAGTTTTTTAATTGCAATACTGATGTATTTTGCACTTTTAACACCGATTTCTCGAGGTATCTTATATTAGGAGCACACTTTCTCGATCCTGCGTAAAGCTCTTTTTTCAAATTTTTTTAATTTTCAGAAAAAATAACATTTAAATTAGATTTTTCATTTCACCGACCTAAAGCTTATTAAATTCTCTTCAAGATAACGTATTACATTTTAAAATTCTGCCTATAAATTTCTTTACATTCGGCAAAATCGATATGGTATCTCATAATCGGGGACTTTCCTCTATATTATAATATTAACAACACATAAATAATAATTAACGCACAATTTGACGATACGCGTTAAATTATGAGAATCCCGAAGGTCACAGAAGGGCTTTCCGACGACCTTCGGAGGACTTCAATGGCAAGGACTCCTAATACTCGCCGAGCGATCTGGACGTTACCTGTGAACGCTTCTTCGCACGAAATCAGGATTACCCGCACGTCCGTCAGAACTCAATGCCGCGCCGACGATATCCCAAAGACGAATGATTGCATCGTCGCGGGTCTATCGCGTTCTTATGCGCCGCGTCTTCCTCCTCCCGCCGCCGACCGCTCCGCAATTACGCAGCCGGCAATCGTTAACGTCTCTCGTAACGTCCGACATGGGTGGCTGCGCGTGAGAAGGACGTTGAGGTGGACACGGTGTTTTTTTCCCTTTTTTTCTTTTCCTTCTTTCCTTTTTTATATGCGCATGCTTTCCGCGTGCGCGTGAGCGGTGAGGAATCGCGATGGTCCCTCCCCGGGAGAGAGGAGCGGGCGGACACGCGCGCCCGTGTTCCGCTTAACTCGATTTCGTGCGGAATCGCGGAATCTGATCCCGCGCGGCGATAGCAATTGCTCCGCCCGTTACATCACCGGACGTAACAGCAAAATCGTAAACACACGCGAAGTGGATTCACGCAACGCACGAGGTACACCGCATATTCTGCGTATTAGGATCTTCGTTGGCTTCCCATGGTGGTGATGATTTGCATCGTAATAATAATTACGATTGCCCCGATTACGTTGACTCATGAATCCGCCCATCAATTCTCGGATTCTCGTTTATGCTAATTAGCTGTGATTGGAATCTGCGAAACTTCTTCCCGGAAGAAGTAATTTCCTGGAATCCTATCTACGTCGCTAAAAAAACGCTAATAAAAGCAATTATTACAATTTTATATATAATATTTATTTTATATATATATCTAAATTTATATACATGTAATTTATGATATAATAAGGAAAGAAAAACAGAATATTTATTACTCGCGATAGCGAGGAACCATGTTTCTCGATTTGAGGAACAACTTGCGCTAATGATGAGTCTCCCCTTTCTTTTTTCGCAGCTACACGCGGCCGCGCTCTCCTCGCTGCGGTCCGAGGTGGCCGAGCTGAACTCGCGGCTGGTGACGTCTACTCGCGCGCGAGAGACGGCCGAGGCCGGGCTGATGCGGGCGGAGATGCAGGCGGTCCGCGCCGAGCAGCGCGCGGAACAGCAGGCGGCGCGGCACGAGGAACGGCTCACCGAGTTGCATTCCGTCATCGCCGAGCTCAGCAGACAGCTGGAGAGGCATCGCGCCACCGTGATCGCCGAGGAGGACGAGTACGGTAAGGACTCCCGCCCCGGTTCCAGGATACGGCGGCACGCGCGTCAGAGTGTGCGTCGGGACTCCGCGCACCGAGTTTTGCTCCCCGAAGAGCAGGAAAGAGAAAAAGAGAACGAATGAGCGAACGAGAGAAAGAGAGAGGGAGACGGGGGGAGGGAGACAGAACGACAGGGTTCGTTGGCGGAGCTCCGAGTAACCGGTAACGAGTGCCATGGTCAATTCCCTGGAGCACGCGGGGCAATTCCCGGTGGGCAATCAGCTATCTCCCTGGACCTGGAGCAATAACGATAGTAATAGCCCTCGCGATAGCTCGTGCGCTCGTGCGCTCTGGATTCTTGGTGCTCGCTCTCCCTCTCTCTCTCTCTCTCTCTCTCGCCTTTGTTTCTCTTTCTCGGGTATCGGGAAGAAGAGAGATCAAAAGGGTTTGCGAGCGCATACCGTCGCGTCACCCGCGCGAGCCGATGGTTTCTTCCGGCAGTCGCTAATTCGCCGACAGATAATAAAGGGCTGACGGGGCGGATCCGTTTCTCCGAATCGCGATTGTCGTAGAATTCCTCCGAGAGCGTCTGAATCGTTCGCGGCCGTGGTGCGAGAATGATTTTAATGATGCGCAGAGGTCGAGACGAGCAGAGACGCCGAGGGTTCCATTACCAATCCGGTGGAGGAGAGCGAAGGCGGCGGAGACATCCAAGGAGACGGTGATCGCACTTTGGGGGACGCTGATTCCAGTTGTTGCGAAGATGAGAACCGACCGGCAGAGGTAAAAGGAAATTTTTTTAGTACTGGCTGCTGATATAATATAATTATAAATATTGGGTTGGCCAAAAAGTAATTGCGTTTTTTTCAAATAGATGGACATACATGTCTTGAAATGTAACTAACTTCATTCTAAACCGCAAATTCATTATGTAGGTTAACAACTCACGGTTCAAGCTTGTTTTAGAAAAAGAAAGTACACGATTTCGTTAACAATTGTTTGTTTGCCGTCGATTTCAAAATGGAAAATCAAAAAGAACATTTTCCTCATATTTTGTTTTATTACTTCCGAAAAGGGAAAAACGCTGTGCAAGCTCATAAAAAGTTATGTCATGTATATGGCGAAGATGCTTTAAAATTGCGGCAGTGTCAAAATTCGTTTACTAAATTTCGATCTGGAGATTTTTATGTGAAAGATGCACCACGTTCAGGAAGGCCAATCGAAATTGATGATGACAAAATAAAGGCACTGATCGATTCGAATCGGCGTTTAACGACACGAGAGATTGCTGAGAATCTTAACATATCGAAATCGAGTGTTGAAAACCATTTAAAACGACTTGGATACATTAGTAAGCTCGATATTTGGGTAGCACATGAGCTCAAAGAAATTCATCTCACTAAGCGTATTGACATCTGCGATTCTCTTTTGAAACGTGAGGAAAATGATCGATTTTTGAAACGCATGATAACAGGCGACGAAAAATGGATCGTCTACAACAACGTCAAACGAAAAAGATCGTGGAGCAAGCATGATGAACCTGCTCAAAGCACTTGAAAAGCAGATATTCACCAAAGAAAGATTATGCTGTCAGTCTGGTGGGACTTTAAAGGTATTGTGTATTTTGAGCTGCTTGCAAGGAATCAAACCATCCATTCAGACGTATACTGTCGTCAACTGGATAAATTAAATGATGCCATCAAACAGAAACGTCGAGAATTGGTGAATCGCAAAGGTGTTGTGTTTCACCATGATAACGCTAGACCACGTACAAGTTTGGTCACTCGTGAAAAATTGTTGCAGCTTGGATGGGATGTGTTACCATGATGTTACCACATCCACCATATCCGCCAGACCTGGCACCATCAGATTACCATTTGTTTCGTTCTTTACAAAACGCCTTGAATGGTAAAACTTTACTGCTGATGAGGATATCAAATCATTCTTGGAATTGTTTTTTGCTGAAAAAGAAAAAGAACTTTTTTGAGCGCGGAATCATGAAGTTGCCTGAAAAATGGCAAAAGATAATCAAACAAAATGGACAATATATTGTTTAATAAAGTTTTTGTTTCCCATGAAAAATTCGCCTTTTATTTATATTAAAAAAAACGCAATTACTTTTTGGCCAACCCAATAATATATTAAAATAATATATATATAAATATATAAATGATATAAGACACAAATTTTTTAAAATACTTTATTAATGTTTTATGATTACATGGCATAATCTTGATATCTATTATAATATTTTTAAAAGTCTATATAATGAATATATATAATTTTTTGTAATACTATTCTGTTATTCTATAATAATTATTTAATTACTTTAATTAATTATATAACATTTTACTTCGCAATTATTCTATAATATCATTTATTATCATTTTTATGATTAAAGATTAATAAATAATCGTTGTTAACGTAGAATGGCAGAGAACAGCTGGACAGTCCGGCCGCGTTGCCGACTCCGGAACCGACGCAACAAGCAGCATCGTGTCAGAGCGTGGCCGTGGAGACGCTGCAAGAGGAGATCACGGCGTTACGAGCGGAGATCACGAGCTTGCAGGCGCAACTGGCCCATTTCAAGAGCCAGAGGCAGACGACGGGTAGCGATTCGCCGCGCCGAGAACTCAGAGTGAGTAGCGCGATGCCTGAGATTCGACCTGATAAAATTTGCACGATCACCAAGACTCGTCACGTAAATTCCACTATATTTTGAAGAATGAATAATTTCATTTAAGAAAGAGAAAAATATTCCTCTTTTTTTGCAGCCAAGAGGCAACAATAGTTCCCCGGAACCTTTGACGGCGCCATGCTCGCCGCTCTTGCCACCGCTGCAAGCACCACCGACGAAGAACGTGACGAGGGAGGAACCGCCGGTCCTCAAGATGGCAGAGAGGGTGAGATTGAGACGAACGGATGAGAGACACATCACTGGTCCCGACATCACGAATCTTGGAGTACGACTTCAACTCGTATAACAAATAATTATTCACTTATTTTGTCTTTAGTTTTATGGTGGATATAATTATGCGACGATTTCGTATTTCAGGTATGCTCCACCATGGTCGCCGAGCATCTCGTGTCGGATCTTCTGGAGCAGTCGAATCTGCAGGAACTGAACGGTTCGGAGAAGCAGTTCGAAGTCGAGACGGAACGGCTGAACAGCAGGCTCGAACACGCGCGGGCGAACAACGCGGTCCTCGCCCTCACGTTGCACGAGAGCAAGGCGCAATGCGACAGGTACGGTCAAAAGTGCATTAATGCTCTCCGTTAATGCTTTAATATTTTTCAAACATATTTTTTTCTTGATGTGATTAATTGCAAGATTCTTCGCAATTGCTTTGTGCTCGTGAAGATATAAAGAATCGCACGTCGCGTAACGTATTTACGAACGAGAGCGCATTTGGCAACGTTGGTACCGATTACACATTTCTCGAAATGATACGAATGCATATGCAAAACAAATGACAAAACAATCAAAATGATCTTTCCTTTCGCGTTCCCAGATTGAGTTTGTTGGTGGGCAAGTACGAATCGAACGCGACAGCGTTGCGGCTCGCGCTTTCATTCAGCGATCGCGCTATCGAGGCCTACGACGTCCTGGTCGCGCTGTTGGAGAGCGAGATCGCGCTATCCACCGAAAGGAACGGCGTGACGATCGATAACCGGAGAGCTGCCGAGAACGTTGCGTATCATGTCTTGAATAGACTTGAGAACGACTGCACCAGTACGCTTGGAGCTCCCTGGGAAGATAGCATGGTCCTATCAGACGAGTACGTATTTTGCATATCGTGCGCTTTAGCATATCATGTATCCATTCATATGTATCAATCGGCAGGCAATCAGGCGGCACAATAGTGAGTTAAGAAGAACCGCGGTCAGCAAACTATATTATAATAATAAACAGAGACCGGATCACGGTGCCGTTTTTCCCACTCCAAGCGCGTGCTAGCGGCCGAGCGCCGCGAGAAGCAATACCGTCACTGCACCAGTTTAACAAAGGGAGCATCGTCACGTAGAATGCAAAAATATCTATATAATAAATATATACATATACCTACATATATATAAACAATATATACAATATATAAAAATTATTATATAAATATATATGTTTATATATTTAAAATATTATATATAGGTATTTAAAATAAATTATTTTTCATATCTGAAACAATGAGTAACAAAGTAATGAGATAAATTGTTAATAACTAAAAGCTCTTGACGACCAGACTGGCAGTTTATTTAAAAAGTAAGAACACAACGTTTCGATCAAAGTTTCTGATCCATATCAAGTGTTCAACGCAAAAGAGTATTTCAACTAAATCTCATTCTAAAACATTATTTTTATTTTTATTTTGTAACAAATTTGTGACTTTATTATGTTTTAGAATGAGCTTTAGTTGAAATACTCTTTTGCGTTAAACACTTGATAAGGATCAGCAACTTTGATCGAAACGTTGTGTTCTTACTTTTTAAATAAACTGCCAGTCTGGTCGTCAAGAGCTTTTAGTTATTTGGATTTCCTGGCGTTACATATCATACAATAATAAATTGTTAAATTTAAAATATGAAAAATAATTTATTTTAGATACCTATATATAATATTTTAAATATATAAACATATATATTTATATAATAATTTTTATATATTGTATATATTGTTTATATATATGTAGGTATATGTATATATTTATTATATACATATTTTTAGTATATAGATATTTTTGTATTCTACGCGACGATGCCCCCTTTGTTAGACTGGCGCAGTGACGGTATTGCTTCTCACGGCGCTCGGCCGCTAGCACGCGCTTGGAGTGGGGAAAACGGCACCGTGATCCGGTCTCTGATAATAAATCTCTGAAGTTAAATCTTAAATCACAAGAGAGGCTAAATTATAAAAAATATTATAACATCATAATAATAATTGTAGTAATTTGACGCGCATACATACCACCGTAATATACATTTCTCAAACCGCGCTGAACGTTTCGATCATATTTTAGACCATATTTTAGATCAGCGGTTACTAAGAAATATTTCAAAAAACTCGAGTTGTGCACGTTGCACATAGGACGACTATAAAAAGCTATACATTACGCATGTCTTCGGTAGGTCGGAAGTAACTTGGAGTGTGGAGGACGAGCAACGTCTCAGAAGACACATCAGCAGGCTGAAGGGCGAACGCACGATGGTCAGGTCAACGGCGGTCGAGCTGGAGAGCGTGCACGCGGAACCCCTAAACTCGAAGAACACCATTTCCCTGGCGGAAGCAAGAAAACTCGATCTGGAAACTGCCGTACTTATGCAGGTACCTAGCGAAACGGAAAATATCCAAGAATCCGTGGAATAGAACGACACCCTTCGACACCCTAGACTTTAAGGGGATCCTGGAGTGGCCAGTGAACTCCGTCGCGGCGTCTGTATTACCGGCGGAATCGATGATTTTCCTGCATTGTCTTTTTATTGAATTCACAGAATGAAAAATCCTTTTCCACGATGAAAGTACACACAATAATGTAGTGTGAAAAGCAGGACTTAACTTTCCAAACGGAAAAAAATCACAATTTTTGATTCAGCCACGATTTCACGGGCATACGTAGGCACGAAATGATCACGAATCTTTCTGCACTAATTACTTTTACACTAAGCTTCTAAACTCATTTCTAAAAGCTTCTCCATATTCTTTCATTTTGTTCCGTCCTTGCGATTATCGAATTTTGGCCACACAAACTGCAAAACATTTATATTAAGAACATTAATGTACGAGGTGACGTCACAATAAGCCGATAATAAAACTGTAAATTTTTTTGTCGTTTTTAACATAAAGTCGAGTTTCGCTCGGTATATTTCTTTGTATACTTTAATCGTGGAGAAGGATTTTTCATTCTATACAATCATTAAAGAGTAATTAGTACAGTAAGATCGACCAATTCCGCCGGTAATACAGACGACTCCAGGATCCCCTTAAGAACTCCGAAATGTTGTCTCACGGGAACTCACGTGACGTTTCCAGGAACTAATGGCCATGCGAGAGGACAAGGCTGAGCTACGTGCCAGAGTGTTCCTTCTGGAGAAGGAACGCGCGACGATAGAGCTGAAGTTGAACGCACGCGACACGCAGATCGCGGCTCAGCACGCTACTATACAGCATCTGCAGGGCCAGTTGAACGACGCAGAGGCCATGCTCGCAATGGCGACAAACAAGGTATCACATAAAGTCATAAGAGATAAAATCCGGTCATTCTTCTCTTCGTGCGCTAACCGAAGGTAAATCTAGGACCGGGGTTTGAGCGACAACGAGAGCGAGGGAATGGAGTCCGAGCTGATCGAGGCGTTGGGTCGGGAGGCGAGACTGAAGGAACGCTTGCAGGATTTGATATCCACGCTGGACGAAGTCAACAAGAACTCTGAACTCAGGCATCAGCAGTCCGCCGAACTTGTTAACGATCTTAAGAGAGCTAACGGGTAACTATCGCAGAAATTTGTCTTGTACATCGCGCTTCCGAAGAAAGAACATGTTTGTGATAAAAATGAAGGTCTTCGTTTAAAAACAAGAAACGCAAATTAAAATAAAAGCCTTCCTTTTTAGAGCCTTGGTTCAAACTCTGGAAAAGTCCAAGAAGAAGTATCAGTCCAGGCTGAAGAAACTAGAGCAACAGATGTTGGGAATGGTGGAGAGGCACGCTGCGCAGGTATGACCGAACATAGGTGAAGTATCGGCTTTTCAATCACTCTCGGTGTCCATAGAAAGCAATAATTTATTACGCTACGACCATGTACATTCTTCTATACGGCGCGATCACTTGCTCTGTAACTTTTTCCGTTCCTCCTCCAATCTTCGTTGCACGAGATCCTCCAGATCGTCGAGCGGCCGGTAGATGGCGTGGACGCACTGCGCGCCGGTCAGCATCGAGACGCCTGCGGCTACGCAGAAGAAGGACGTTCGCAGGATAGACACCATCGTAGAATGCGCGGAGAGTCGATCGAGCTAGGCCTCGCCTCTTCGACGAGTCCGCCTTACGCTTCCCGCTGTAACCTCTCTTGCACCAGCTCCTCTATTCTCCGACGCTTGTATATTTTGTAGAAGTTAACCTCTCCCACGTGCCAGTGGATCATGGAAAACTCGAGGGCAGCACCGAGGACGAAGAATACTGGCAGGAAACTGTACTCGCCGAATATCCGTCTCCCTGGCCAATTCTTAATGATCCTCCTCAATTGTTTCTTAAAGGTCATTGAGGTATCCTTACTCGGCCAAACGCCTCGCGCAAAGTCGCTCCCGTGCTAGCGCTCCGCCATATTGGCTCACCCCTCTCGCGCACTGCGCACGCGTGTACAGCATTGGGGCTCTTCATTGACATAGGAATATATCGACGGAGCCTTTTACGAGGGGAAGCTGAGATTAGCGGTAAGGGGAGAGCACTGGCACTTCGTGTAACTTCGGCTGTTCGGGTATGTTCGGTTTCGCCAGTGATATATACAGGGTGTCCCGGGTTTTAACCGACAAACTGCGGGAGCATATTCTACTAGTGGAAATAAGAAAAAATTCTTATATCGAGTTTGCTTAGAAATGCTTTGTTACAAAGTTATAAACCAATATTGAAAAGAAATATGAGGTAAGTAACAACGGATTTTTTCACAAAAATATAAATTATCTACGCAATGATTTAGTGACGCATTTCAAAATGTTGTCCTTGCACATCGATACAAGCTAGACATCGACGCAGTACAGAATTTGTTACGGTACGACGTTCCTGAAAATTTTGTTGCATCTCGGTAACTGAATTAGTAATTCGTTGCTTTAAATCTATCTGGTACTCTCCTGTTAGGAAATCTACGTTGATACTCTCGTACGGCAGCTCGTGCATTTCCCTCACAGAATCCGTACACGAAATGAATATCGGTGTATTCCTCATTTGAAAACACTTTTGGCATTCTGATAGTAATTGCTAGTTGACACGACGATTGAAATCTAACGGCTACTGTTGCGAAAGTAACAATCATACTGAATCGTTTCAACATAGTGAACATGAATACATGTGAATACACGTAACATAAACATCTTCGACCTTCCAAATTCTACACTATGTTCCGTTGTTACTTATCTCATATTCCTTTTCAATATTGGTTTATAACTTTGTAATAAAGCATTTCTAAGCAAACTCGATATAAGAATTTTTTCTTATTTCCACTAGTAGAATATGCTTCCGCAGTTTGTCGGTTAAAACCCGGGACACCCTGTATATATGTACAATGAGTTATTGTGTTGTGTTGGAATGTAGCAATCACATTAACGCAAAAAGGAAAAATTGGCAATAACGTATGAAAGAAAATAATGATCCAAAAATTTCTTTTCATCTGTAAGTAAAATACATACAATTGTAGGTTATACACAATGCCGGTAAAACGTTTCAGATATTGTTGTGTTTATTATTATTTAAATTTATTATTATTGTGTTAAGAAAGAATTTTGGCTTGATTATACACCTAGACCGAGTAATAGTGGCACCGAAAGACAATCTTATTTAATTATTATATTTTTAACGTAATTTAGATGTAACATTGTCACCTACTGAAGAGGACCACATCCCGTATGGTCGAAACGTCGTTCTAGTAAAGAGAATTATAACCAGTTGTGTCGAATATTAATCGTACTCGTTTACTGAAATTATCTACTGGCGGTGTTAAGAAAGAATTTTGGCTTGTTTATTATTATATTCATATGAACAATTGTTCAATAACAGTTTTTCATTTATAGTTTTTATTAATTCATATATTTAATAATAAATATATATATATAGTCAAATATATCGTATATATTATTATTATTAAATATATGAATTATAATAATAAACACATAACAATATCTAAAACGTTTTACCGGCATTGTGTATAACCTACAATTGTATGTATTTTACTTACAGATGAAAAGAAATTTTCGGATCATTTTCTTTCATAAGTTGTTGCCAATTTTTCCTTTTTGCATTAATGCGATTGCTACATTCCGACACAATACAATAACTCATCGTACATGTAATTTCAGTATCATAATTTTACAAAACTTTATCAAGTATCATTCGGGCGATGTCGAGAACAGCCGAACTCGCCCGATTTGCCAGCAGCCTCTCCTTACCGCAAATCTCATAACCCCCCTTGCCTAAGTTCGTAGCATAGGCTCCGTCCATATATTCCTATGTCAATGGAGCTCTTCTCTCTCTTTCTCTTTCCCTCCCCGCCGTCTTCTTCTCTTCTTTCTCTCTTGCTTATATTACTTCATAACTTGTTCATAATAATGTAGATATATAAAATGTGTGTGTTATAATATCATAAAAGTTCATCAGATATAAAAGATCACAATCCATATTTTTTACATAAATTTGTATATTAGATTCTAATTGATTCTCTGCTGCTTGCAGGTGAAAACGATGAAGCAACGAATATCTTTACTGGAGGAGGAATCGATGGGCTACAAGGGGAGCATAGCGCTTCAATCGCAGAGTTCTGGCGCCAGCGAGACGTCGTTATGACAGTCGAGTGACTAAATGGCAGATATGACGCGCGTTGCGAGCTTGATGATCCAATGATCGACACCTTTAACGTCTTTCCTTCGCGAGGAGATGAGATCGCGCAAAACGGAGATTGAATTCACGTATTTTTTTACACCGAATAGTCAGTCGAAAGTAAAAAGAAAAATGCTTAGCTATCCGCTTTGTAATTATATCGTGGTATAATATTGCCGCTGTCCTAACGAATAAAAAGAATAGAGAGACTCAGCTGGGCCTACGCAGTGTGTGCAATGTGTCGACACGAATTCAGTTATTTAAAGCAGACCCCCTTCAGCACGTGTCGTAAATTATAAAAAATTGTTAACCGCCCTGTACATATGTATATTGTAAGCCTAAACCAAGTGTGATACATGTAAACTATAATGAAATAAATAGTGCTTTATTATGAATGAAGTCTCCACGAAGTCTCTATAAATATCTCAAAAAATGGAAATTCCTGTCAGCTTAAACTTTTTTTTATTACTTTACATATCTTATAGTAATTATAATTATTACATAAATCTATTAGTAATAATTAACAGTGTACAGACCTAATCACTACGCATCATCTTCATCTTCTTGCTGCTGCATCTGGAAAGCCATCGTCTCCGTGGCGCTTTTTTCCGGCACATCGGGTCCCTCCTCCGCACTCGGCACATCGTTGATCTCCACAGCCTCCTTGCTCATCGACGTCATCGTCTGCATCTGCTCCTCCAAGTGTGCGCACGCCTGCTCGATCTCGTAATTCTTCGACACCAGGCCGACCCACTGCGACTCCAAAGCGCGCAGTTTATCCCCCCCTTGTGTCTGCATGGACTTCCTCTGCCAGTTCACCTCCTGGATCATCTTCCTCAGCATTTGCAGTTGTTTCTGCGCCTCGCCCACCAGCTGCACCAGTACCTCCAAGTAAGATTTCCACGCCTCACAACCGTAATCCATCATCAGTTCCAAATTGCAGATTCTGAAATCACGTAAGAACGTTAAAGAATGGAAGAAAGAAATTGCGGCATTCAGTCAGTCTGGAAAGTCTGGCTACCTCGTAGCTTGATGTTCCAGCTGCGCGCTGCTGTTCTCCACACTCTCGTTCCACGCATCCACGTCGTTTAGCTTGGTGAACGGAGGTGGTGGCAACTCGTAACGTTTCATGCTGAGCACCTCCATCGGCAGGCGATTCTGCATCCTCTCAAACTCGTGCTTTAGCACCTCCGTCTCGAATGCGGTCAAGCTCAGCGGCTGCAGGTGCTCCAGGTAATTCTTCGTCGGTCTGTATCGGCGTGTCTCCTCCTCCACCATCGCTAACGCCTGAAATAAGATGACACTGAGATTCCTCAGGACCTCGTAAAAAAACGGGAGGGCAGTTCGTGGCATACAATATCAAAACATAACCTCCAATTACTATCCCGTTCTATTAAATGGTAAAGAAAATATTTTAACAGACAAAAATATAAAACGTAGGGGCAGTTCGTGGCGTAACAATATCAAGACATAACCTCCAATTACTATCCCGTTCTATTAAATGGTAAAGAAAATATTTTAACAGACAAAAATATAAAACGTAGGGGCAGTTCGTGGCGTAACAATATCAAGACATAACCTCCAATTACTATCCCGTTCTATTAAATGGTAAAGAAAATATTTTAACAGACAAAAATATTACGAGGAAGTAAAGTTTACTTACCGCTTCTCGCACACCAGGTTCGTCATATCCTTGGTCAATATACGGCAGAGCGTCAACAATCACTTCTCCAGCCATAGTACATCAAATTCGAATTAAAAAAACCAATGCTGAAACGGAAAACTGACTTG
Organism: Ooceraea biroi; assembly: GCF_003672135.1. NCBI lineage: Eukaryota > Metazoa > Arthropoda > Insecta > Hymenoptera > Formicidae > Ooceraea > Ooceraea biroi. Next base: position 18,683,750 of record NC_039506.1, read on the forward strand.
CCGTCGAGTCCAAATATCGAGGAATCAGAGGAATGAGTACACTGATATTCAATAAATATCGGCCAGCCTTTACATTGTTATGAACAAAAATAATTTTCAGCACTAAATGGGCTAAACTGACGTAACGACTCGCGTGATTACTGTTATGTTTCTGCAGCTATCAAAATTAACAGCCGGACGCCGGACCAGAAATACCCGCGGCCACGGATCACGACAAGATTGGTCCACTTGACTTCAGTGTTCTTTGCAGCTCTGTGTTTCAACTCAAAAACAAGAATTTTTCACACTAGCCTATCCTACGACCTACGTGCCTAATCAATCACGTGGGTCATGCGACCTATCGAATTACAAATACATTTTCCCACTCATGTATACATACCACCATGGTGGAAGTAACAAGATGTGCTATTATCTCGGACGAATTTCGTCACGTTCTGCGCAGCACCAAATTGTCGCCATTTTGCAAATAGCAACCAATAGCAACGCGATAATAAATGTAAACGAAAGTGTCACGACACAGGTTATGCACTGTTTCAGAGTCTCGCACATCGCACAATGCCGTCGTGTTCGTTTAAACAGTATAAAAACACGTCACGAAATAATAAACATGTTAGGTATTTTTCATTTCCAAAAACTGAAGAAATGATTGCGCAGTAGAAAAGACTTTGCAAAGAAAATGTCGATGCAAAGAACGGTATGTATATATGCAATATTGAAAGGTGGTAAATGGAATTTAACAAATTAAATATAATAGAATATAATAAAATACATTATTTAAAATTTCTTTATCTAGCTCGGGTTTGTTCTCAACATTTTAAGACCTCGCAATATAAAGATCGGTCATTTTTACGTGAGATACTACCTATACAGGGTGTCCCAGACCTACCGTATCACCGGTTAATGGTAGATTCCTGAGGTGATTCTGAGACGAATATTCCTCTTGCAAAATGTCGAGGGTGGCGTAGTTTCGGCGCTACGAAGGGTTGTAGTTATCCTATCCTTGTGTAGAATTTTCCCGCGTTCAGTGACGGTGAGTCGAAGGGGTCCCGCGCATCGCGCACACTTCAATTTGATCTTAATTTTTCGCGGCTGTTCAAATTGAAGTATGAGAGGTTCCATGAAGCTTCCATTAATGATCCACGGAACGTCTAATAGACGTCCACCGATGCTCCATGAACCGTCCATAAATGATCCACGGATCGTCGGTTAGTCGTCTGTTGAGGCTCCATGAAGCTTCCATTAATGATCCACGGAACGTCGGTTAGTCCCCAGGCAGCACATGTTAGTCTAATATATGTTTCTTAGACGTATCTAATGTCTAAGAAACATACAGTACCATTTAAGAAACGGTTTAAATAGAAACCGTTTTTAGACCTAAATTTTAAAAACGTATTTTTCACGTTTCCACAGAAACGAAAAATGTGTTTTATTAAATTGATTTGAAATTATATAATTAATATAGAAAAAATAGTAATTTCTACTTAATTTGCGAGTATTAATTATTTTTACATCGTACGTTTCAATGTACTCGATTATGGAACAAGAGACAAAAATCGACATAAGTGTGCGTGTGAGATTCCCGCCTCTGATTCACCAAGCGACCGATAGATGGCCAGGCCAGGCGTGACGTTCTCGCAAGAAACATTTGCGTTATCACTTCATAAATAACCATCCGGAAAACCGATCCAGTACTCTTTTCTTCTTCTTTTCTTTTGAAATCATTATTGCTTGAAGTGATATCTCATTCCAAAGGAGTGAGATTTCACTACACGAAATTTAGAGAGTAATTCATAAAATATAAAAATCTAGTTTTTTTACAAAAATGTGACTCAACTCTGTCCATCTTTGAGGCACTGATATATAGAATTGATAAATATTTTTCTGATGGTTTCTGAAACGTTTTTTCCCGAAAAAGACACGTTTCTCTTAACGTTTTTTCGTTGGACATTTTTCTCCTAAATAAACGTTTCAATAAAATGGTTATGAAACGTTACGTTAAAACGTTTATAACGGCTTTGAAACCAATGTGTGCTGCCTGGGTCGTCCTTCGAGGCTCCATGAAGCTTCCATTAATGATCCACGGAACGTCGGTTAGTCGTCCACCGAGGCTCCGTGAACCGTCCATAAATGATCCACGGATCGTCGGTTAGTCGTCTATCGAGGCTCCATGAAGCTTCCATTAATGATCCACGGAACGTCTAATAGACGTCCATCGATGCTCCATGAACCGTCCATTAATGATCCACGGAACGTCGGTTAGTCCCCAGGCAGCACATATTAGTCTAATATATGTTTCTTAGACGTATCTAATGTCTAAGAAACATACAGTACCATTTAAGAAACGGTTTAAATAGAAACCGTTTTTAGACCTAAATTTTAAAAATGTATTTTTCACGTTTCCACAGAAACGAAAAATGTGTTTTATTAAATTGATTCAAAATTATATAATTAATATAGAAAAAATAGTAATTTCTACTTAATTTGCGAGTATTAATTATTTTTACATCGTACGTTTCAATGTACTCGATTATGGAACAAGAGACAAAAATCGACATAAGTGTGCGTGTGAGATTCCCGCCTCTGATTCACCAAGCGACCGATAGATGGCCAGGCCAGGCGTGACGTTCTCGCAAGAAACATTTGCGTTATCACTTCATAAATAACCATCCGGAAAACCGATCCAGTACTCTTTTCTTCTTCTTTTCTTTTGAAATCATTATTGCTTGAAGTGATATCTCATTCCAAAGGAGTGAGATTTCACTACACGAAATTTAGAGAGTAATTCATAAAATATAAAAATCTAGTTTTTTTACAAAAATGTGACTCAACTCTGTCCATCTTTGAGGCACTGATATATAGAATTGATAAATATTTTTCTGATGGTTTCTGAAACGTTTTTTCCCGAAAAAGACACGTTTCTCTTAACGTTTTTTCGTTGGACATTTTTCTCCTAAATAAACGTTTCAATAAAATGGTTATGAAACGTTACGTTAAAACGTTTATAACGGCTTTGAAACCAATGTGTGCTGCCTGGGTCGTCCTTCGAGGCTCCATGAAGCTTCCATTAATGATCCACGGAACGTCGGTTAGTCATCCACCGAGGCTCCGTGAACCCTCTATGAATGATCCACAAAACGTCCAATCGACGTCCCATGGACGTCTGTGAAGATGTCTAATGGAGGTCCATTGGACGTGCGCAAAGCGGAACTATGGATTTCTAGTGGCTGTTCATTGGATGTCTAAAGGACGTCCACTGGATGGTCTGAACCTCCATGACAGACGTCCATTGGACGTCCAATGGAGGTTTTCGTTTTATGTGGGTACACACAAAAGATCTTTTATTTAATCCTTTTCTTATCCGAATCTTTTTTTTAATTCACTTAAATTATTCAAGATGGCGGACTCTTGTCACGCTCTCTTATCGGTAGAAATGTCTGCGCAGTAGCACACCTTGTTACTTCCACCATGCATACCACATGATGAACTCCGGTTTCGCCGGTATTCGCATTGTCGATGCTACCGGGAACGTGAGTCTTTCTTCGCTGTTCGCTGTACTTGTGTATGTTTGATAATTAATTTACTGGCCAGATGAGTTCCACATTTTGTATTAAGTGTCCCGTATGTACAATGCCAATATCATTAAAGCAAATGTATAGCACAAGCTGTGGACATTTATTTCACTTTGTTTGTCTGCTGGAATGGTTTGATAGGTAAACACACTTCACCGGTTATATTTATACGTGATTCTTGTTTCCGTTCGACAAATGTCAACAGCAATTTTTTAATTATGCTTTTCGATTATATGTATCCGTTTCTGTTTCCAAAGTCCAAATATCTGTAATATTTATTTTCCTTCATATCTTGCGAGTGAGATTACGGTTTTCATTGGAACTGTCATGAAAACACAAAAGTATCAAAACAGTGGTGTCTTGAATAAGAAATTCGAATTATTACATTATTTTAAAGATTATGGTTGCAATAAAAACTTGAAGTTTAGCGAAGTTTAATAAGATATATGATTGCGGAGGGGACAGTAAAGAGACGTTTACTTTTCGTAAATTTTCCAGCCGATCGGTAAAATAACATTCTTGAGACATTGGGTGCGGGTTGGAAAAATATCCGGTTTCGAGAAAAATGCAAATAAAGTTTTGTACATGAATTTCTTCCAACAGATTCATTCCCACACACGTTTAATCAAATATTTCAGAGTCATACAATCCTTTCTCAAATATCCTTCATAGAGGACATTTTTCTCTATTTCTTTCTCTCTCTCGTTTTAATCCTTACTCATTGGCAACATAACTGTGCGCAATGAGACAGACATTCTGCCCATACGACATTGATCCATTCAAGCGCTTGCAACTTTGCTGAATTTTGAAATATCATTGGAACCTTTTAGACAGACATTTTGAGAATAAGAGAAAATATAAAAAGAAATATAGGAAATTTTTAAATTCTACATCAGAAAACTCACAAGTACAAATAGCGCGTGCGCGCGTGTGTGCAGTACTCGCGCTTTTATTTTCAATTTCCTTTAGAAGACATAAGAATTCAATCCAAGTTAAATTATTTTAACATGTATTTCAGAGTGGATTGTTGTCCACTGTGTCGCGAAGCGATACTATCACCTATCTGTATCAGGAGAGTTCATCTCGTACTTACAAACGTTGTATCCAACATCGTGTTCGACCATGAATTCGACGATAACGTCTATGATGACAATGAATACGCCAATTTTACTGTGTCTGACTTGAGAAACATGATTATCTTCTTGAACTATAAGTATGAACACCATGAATTTTATGAGTGGAAACATGAAGACAGAAAGATAGCTTTGGAATTACGAAACCATAAACTTCAAGAAAAAATGCAAAATATGGACGTCAAGATCAAAGAGCAACATAATATAATTTCTCATTTAAAGAAAATTGCAAACTTTCCAGCAAATATTTCTTCAGAATATGATGATCTTAAAAAGGCACTGCTTGAAAGAGAAGAAAAACTCCATAAACTCAAACGGTATGTATTAGCTAGTGTGAATATTTTCTAATTTAATCGTTCAATTTTGCCGTAATACTCGGAATGAATTTGCTCTTAATCTGCCGGCATATTGTTAATACTTTGCATGTTTACGGTTATATATATGCTCTTATCATTTATCAATCTATTAACTACTAATCCTCAACTTATAAATGTTATTAATTATACACGCACACACATATACGTGTATTAATATGATAATATATTTTCTATTAATGAGATTCACTCATCGTTGTCATCTGTTATGCTATCATCTGTTTGAAAGAATTTATTTATTATTATAATTTTTTATTTTTTAAAATTTAGTAATAGATTATATCGTCCAACGTAGCCTCTAATTTATAGCTATATTTTCTTGTCTTTAGGGAAAACAAAGAATATCGAAAGATTCTCATATCAAAATATGCATTTCTAAAACATCAACTGTGTGAAGTGCAGTCGTTATTACAAGTAGAAAGGAGTGACATTACTAACTCTCAAGAAAAGTCTTTACTGGGCATGAACAAAATACTTGTGATATCCTCTACGATATGTGTTACGATTATGATAGGTATTTAGCACGAGAAAATGTTTGACTTTTCTAATATTTTTAATAATATATTATACATTATTGTATACATAATACACTATCATGTTTCATTGCGAGGATTCATTGATGCGATGAGAATTCATGTTTTTATAACCACCAAAATCGTAATTTTACCACAAATATACGTTTATTAATAATAAACACATATTTATTATATGTAAAAGTAATGAAAATGTACAACTAGCTAACTCAAGTAATATTCAGGCCATCATACACGAATTCAGTACGGATGTGAATTTAAGACAAATTTAAGACATAAAACATAGTCATTAATTTTAATTAAAGATTATTAATTTCAAATTAAATATCAATGATTTTAGATATAATAAATAAATATAATAAATTTTAGATAAATATATTATTATTAATAATATATTTATTATATCTAAAATCAATGATCTTCATTTATTATCTGTATTTATTACATCCAAAATTAATAATTGAAATAAATCTACAGGATTTCGAATTTGGAGACGAATTTAAGGTACATCTCTTTTCGGCTGATGACTTTAGAACAGTAACTGATAAGAGCATTACATTAGGATTTTTAAGTATACTTGTTTTTATGATACTTTTGTACAGTTCTTACCAGTTCTATTACTTTCTTACTGTTTGCTGTTATTCACTTTTATCAAGGTATTTTATCAACCACTGCAAGTTCCTCACAATACAGCACTAGAAAAAATACTATAAAGAGAACGTATAAAGGCATAAAATATGACAACGGAAAGGCCATTAATAAAATAAAAGCTTACACGACAATACCTTGAGGTGAGTACATAATTTTATTTTGAGATAGTTGATAGTTTTTTTGGGACATTCTGCATATATTAGTTTTTAGCTTTGTCATCTTTGTAATAGCTTCATGATTCCATCTTTTCAGTATTTGTCATCTCTTTTTTATTAAAAAAGATTAAACAATGATACGGATACCTTTTGTTACAACCTAATATGTACTGGTAAAATAGTACTACCCCCCTTTCCACTATTATCACTTACACCTCCACAGGAAGCACCGTTCGTTTATTCTTATGTTTATCCCTGATGTCACGTGAATTTTCTGACCTATCAGGTACATTTTCCCACGCATGTATCACATGCTCGTTTCGCCGATAATCACATTGTCGACGCTAATAGAAACACGAGTTCTGCTTCGCTGTTCTGACTGTGCTTGTCTATGTCTGTTAACTAATTTCCTGGCCAGATGAGAGTTCTGTGTCCCAAATGTCGAAAGGCGATATCAGTGAAAGAAATGTACATTATTGAGTGTGGACATGTATTTCATTATGATTGCTTGATAAAATCGGTAGAGAGGTAAACATATTTCATCAGTTACATTTATGTTTTTATTCTCATGTGACAAATATCATCAGTAACGGACATTTCCGCTTTTCACATGCGGATTTTTTCTGAAATCCAAATCTCTATCATATTTATTTTACTTCGCACATTCACTGCTACATGCAATTTGGCCGATTACTGCTATAACTAAAAATTAACCATAATATATTCATATAATCGTTTTAAAACTTTTAATAAATAAAAATATTAAGACGCTTACAATTACATTTGTATTTGTCCGTTATAGTTTTCTCTTATTATTAAACACTCATTATCATGCAAATATAAGTGATTGTGTGTTGCAATTAATATTACGTTCAAGGGAAAGATTGCACTGATGGTTTTTAGCAAATTCAAATGCTTTGTAAAACAAACTTTGTAGATATTAATTCTTAATACAAAGTTTTGCATTACCGGAAGATTTTTAAAAAATATTTAGTTGGTATTAAGAAGTAATGAATAGCGTTTGCGTTTGCATTTTACCAAAAAAATCGACATGGACTAAAAAAGTCAACATTCTCTTCCAGCCAATGTCCTCCGCGTGCCATAACACATCATAACTGTCACATTATATTTCTATACTATATATTATATATTTGAATTATGACTTCAAATTTTTTATATTATACATTTTATATTTTATTTACTTTATGGGATACTGCCCAGATAGCACAAAAGTACCAGAAATGTTCTAAGAACGTCCTACGAACGTTTGAACATTCTTTGAACGTTCTTAGATTGTCTCTGGAACTTTTGTGTTATCTGGGTGTATATATACAGGGTGTCCCGGGTTTTAACCGACAAACTGCGGGAGCATATTCTACTAGTGGAAATAAGAAAAAATTCTTATATCGAGTTTGCTTAGAAATGCTTTATTACAAAGTTATAAACCAATATTGAAAAGGAATATGAGATAAGTAACAACGGAACATAGTGTAGAATTTGGAAGGTCGAGGATGTTTATGTTACGTGTATTCACATGTATTCATGTTCACTATGTTGAAACGATTCAGTATGATTGTTACTTTCACAACAGTAGCTGTTAGATTTCAATCGTCGTGTGAACTAGCAATTACTATCAGAATGCCAAAAGTGTTTTCAAATGAGGAATACACCGATATTCATTTCGTGTACGGATTCTGTGACGGAAATGCACGAGCTGCCGTACGAGAGTATCAACGTAGATTTCCTAACAGGAGAGTACCAGATAGATTTAAAGCAACGAATTACTAATTCAGTTACCGAGATGCAACAAAATTTTCAGGAACGTCGTACCGTAACAAATTCTGTACTACGTCGATGTCTAGCTTGTATCGATGTGCAAGGACAACATTTTGAAATGCGTCACTAAATCATTGCGTAGATAATTTATATTTTTGTGAAAAAATCCGTTGTTACTTATCTCATATTTCTTTTCAATATTGGTTTATAACTTTGTAATAAAGCATTTCTAAGCAAACTCGATATAAGAATTTTTTCTTATTTCCACTAGTAGAATATGCTCCCGCAGTTTGTCGGTTAAAACCCGGGACACCCTGTATAATTTATTTCCTTCTACTTGAACTACTTTCAGAAGACAAGAATTCAATCCAATTTAAATTACTTTAACATGTATTTCAGATGGGTGAAAGCTACTTGTCCACTCTGTCACAAAAGTAAGATAATCACCTATATGCAAAGACTTTATCCCACATTCGACACAAACGATGAACAAAACGTGTCCAATGTCTACGACTATATGTCCGACGATGAGTTCTACGATGATTTTATCGGCAAATACGCCAAGTTTACGTTATCCGATTTCAAAAGAGAGATCACCTTTTTTCATTATCATATATTAAAATCTCAGAAGTCTGTTAATTATTATCGCACGTTAATACCACAATTAAGACAGGGAAATATTAACCTTAAGCGAAAAAAACAATGTATGGGTAGTGAATTGAAAAAGCAAACTCTTATAATTTCTCATTTAGAGAAAAGTGCGAAATTCGTAGCGAAGATTTGTTATGAACATGATGCTCTAAAGAAAATACTGTCTGAAAAAGATGAAGAACTCCATAAACTCGAACAGTATGTATTAGTGTGAACATTTTCTTGTTTAATCTTTCAATTTCATTTAACATTACGCGAATTGTCTGCATATGATCCTCCCTTTTCAATTATATACGAAAGATCTTACACTCAACCAATCTTAGAAACAGCTTTTACACTATCTGTTCGAAATTTTGTTCAAAGAATGCCAAAAAAATCCAACAAATTAAGTCTAGTAAGAGAATAAGATAGCAAATTGATAGCAGAAATTGATCAAGATTTAATTTTTAAGTAGACAACATCGATTTTGCTTGATATTGCTTGATATAATCTATCTATGTCGATAGGCTCTGTTGGCAGAACATGATTGTAATGTGAATACAAACGATATTGATTTTGCCGTAATATTCGGAATGAATTTGCTCTTAATCTGTCGACATATTGTTAATATTTTGCGTGTTTATGGTTATATATATTCTCTTATCATTTATCAATTTATTAACTACTAATCCTCAACTTATAAATGTTATTAATTATACACGCACACACATATACGTGTATTAATATGATAATATATTTTCTATTAATGAGATTCACTCATCGTTGTCATCTGTTATGCTATCATCTGTTTGAAAGAATTTATTTATTATTATAATTTTTTATTTTTTAAAATTTAGTAATAGATTATATCGTCCAACGTAGCCTCTAATTTATAGCTATATTTTCTTGTCTTTAGGGAAAACAAAAAATATCATAAAATTCTCATGTCAGAACATACATTTCTACAAGATCACTTGCGTGAATTTGAAACACTCTTACCACTAGAAGACATGAGTCCTGTTACGAGTCCTCCTCCTCGTACACCTCAAGAAAATCGTCTATCGGACATGTACAAGAAGATACTTTTGACGTCCTCTACGATGTGTTTTATGATTATGATAGGTATTAAGGACGAGGAAATATTTAATTTTTCTAATATTTTTAATAATATATCATACATTACTAAATAGTACACTATCATGTTTATTTTTGTGAGAATGCATTTATCAATGCGATGAGAACATATCCACTTTATAACTACTAAGTCATAATTTCAAAATAAATATGCATTTATTATTATTAATAATAAATATATACATATTAAATTTGAAAGTGATCTGTAAGGATGAAAGCCCCAAATTTAAGATGTAAATCGTAAATCTTATTTTCATTAATTTTAATTAAAGATCATTGATTTTAAGTATAATAAATATATAAGTATTAATAATATATATGTATTTCTTATCCACAATTAATGATCAAATAAATCTACAGGATATCGAATCTGGAGACGAGAATTTAAAGTAAATCTCTTTTCGACTGATGACCTTAGAATACTTAGAATAATAACTGGTAAGAGCATTGGATTTGGATTCTTAAGTATATTTGCTTTTATAATAGTTTCGTAAAGTACTTATTCTTTTTCTCTATCATTTGTATAATTGTATCTTGATAAAAAAGTCAGGAAATAATAAAAACCGATATGCAAACAATCTTATTATCATACTTTATCGTTCCATCTATCTCATCTATCTCATCTATTTCGAAACTAACACTATGCGACTTCCTACTATTTGTTATTATTCATTTTTAATTTTGTATCAAGGTATTTTATTCATTCAATGCAAGTTCCTAACCATGCAGTACCATGGCAGTATAAATACTATATGAAGAGGACATATAAAAGATGACAACGGAAGATCCGATATAAAAAGCTGACACGGCAATGCCTTAAAATGAGCAAATAATTTTATTTCGAGATATTTGATCGTGTCTGGACTTTTGGGATTTTTGCATATATTGCTAGCTTTAATGCTATATTAATTGTTTAGTTCATGGAAAGTTTCCTCCGTGAAGAGCCATACATTGCGCTTCTATCAACTGTATCATTAACAGATGCCGTAACGTTGAATTTACGAGTCACAAGCATTAGTGACTACGTGAGCTGCTTTAATAGTCTCAAGTCACAGCTATGATACATCTGATAACGTAGTTTCTAATGATGATAGTCATGTTTCTCGTAAGTTACTGTAGTCTTACCGTTATTAACAATAATTGATTGAATTAGACAAAGAAACTTAAAAATGTTAAACTATTTTCAGGTAAATGTTAGGCAGCAATAACGAAATTGCACAAGCAATTGGAAAACCGTCGGATTCAGCAAGCACAAGGCACAAGAAAAAGGTGGAGCTAGAATTAAAGTTGTTGAATGGAATTGACAAGTCTCGGAAATAATATGAAGATAAAATTAAAGCGCTGTTCTTCATGAAAATTTTATGGGCTGCTGATCCAACCTTCCGCTACATATAATACCATTGATTTAATAGTTAACAAGTCTGATGTACATATTGTAACGTAACACATCTCGATATATTGGACAAGTAATTTTCAACATCTCCTACTTATTAATTTATGCGACTAGATTACTTTTTCGACAGGAAATGAGATGATTCCTGTGCGACGAGATATAAAAAATCGCTAAGTGCGTTCCGTGTTTGAGGAAAAGGTTTTATTTTTGTAACAATAATAATTGATAATAATGTAAGAAAAAAAGCTTATAATTATTATAATAATTATTATAATTATTCAAGTATTATATAATTATTATATTATAATCGATAATAAGTATTATAATTGATAATAATATAAGAATAAAGGTTTATAATTATTATAATAATTATGCTATATATCGCTTTTCTTTTTATGTAATGTCGTTATCAGTTAATAAGTTTTTTTTCAATAAATTGTAATATACAGAGCGTCCTATTTTAATTGATCACACACAAAAACTTTTATGATTCTAAAAACATTTGTAATGATAAAATTTATTTATTCCGATGAATGTACTGTAAAACTAAAATCTTTATCGACATATTTTCAAAACCTGAAGCATTAAGAATTCTCTAAATGCAAAAACATCGATTTTTTAAACTATAGTATAGTGTCTCCTCTTAATACCGTCACATTCCATTGATTCCTCGTAAACACTGCAATCTATTGACCCCCATTCTAAGTCTTTTATCATAGCTGGCATCATACATATAACAGCCTCGTCACACTAAATGTGGAGAAGGTGTACAACAAATATAGAGTGGTGATATATGTGCAAATTACACATAACATATGAATAGAAATAATACAAGATTGCATTGCTACTTAGCGATAAAAATGGAACCTTTATAAAATTTTAACAAGCTGCTACGTTAAACAAATGATTAGATTGGAATTCAGTTGAAAAATTATATATGTATATATAAAATATATGTGCAAGAAGTAATATTCTTATTCGTTGAAATTCGTATTAAATTTTAATTAAATGTTAATTTATTATAATTATTATAATTATTTGATCATGACTTGGTTAAATATCAAGTGCTATAACAAAGTCGGCATTAATGTATATACTTGACAGCATAAAATAATAACATATTTCGATATTTAAAAGTAGTAATTCTTGATTCTTCTGAGTTAATTCAAATGCATAAAAATACCTGTAAACTGCTGGTATTTATCAATCACGGCTCTCTTCAAGTAATATTATAGATCTTTTTTAAGATATATCGGACGCTGCTATCTTCAACGGAGAAGTGAACTTTACGAATGCACATCATGGAATAAGACGCATGAAATTCTGCCGTTAAGGAAAAGGTGAATTACGCATGCGTGGGTTTCGACCAAGATACTATTTTACGAATATTTTTCCGTGGGAAATAACCACATGGCGAATTTCCTTCACCATTATATTGATCACTTAATCGTCGCTCTTCTCGGGAGTAGGTGATAAATTATGTATCGATCGATATTATGTGCTATCCTATACTCCGTTTATATTATTACACAATTTTCATGACACCTTACTGTGGTAGAGAAAAATTATACAATTTTATATAATGTTATATGATTATATAATTCGCAATTGCTCCTATATGCGAGATGAAGTTTGACGAACCGTTACAAAATAGTTTGCAGTCAAACGTAACTCAATACCCACAGGATCATGTATAAAACGAGTATCTTGGTCCAAGAATATTTCAGCTTGAATAGGATTGCATTACTCGCCGTTGGCTTGTGGCCTTATCAACAATCAAAGTTTGCTCCATGTCAGGCAGCATTGTGTTTTATTCTTTTCACAAGCTCTGTCATATTCTTGGTGCGTGAATATTTCTACTCTTAATGGTTGCTATTGTATAATTTACATGTCATTTAGATGAGGCAATGAGTTTTTGAACCACATAAATCCCAAGAAATTTTTAATTACAGCTTTCAAGGCTTTGTTTTGTAGAATATTCCTTTGACTTTACTATTCACTTGCTTTCTGTATCAACGTATTATACTTTCGTTCTGATGAATTATATCTCCTTTTGGATTAACATAAAAACTGTAAGTTAGTTTTTTATTTTCTCCAAAAGTAAATCCCTACAATATACTATACACTATGTAAAAATTTCCTTTCATACTTTATAATACTATCCAGCATGATATATTGTTAATACAATAGATAAGATATATATTGGAGCAATTGCAATATATCTACAACAGACTAAAGGATTGGAAAGAAATTGCTATCTATAACAAATATGGAAACATTGCAAAACGACTAACACTCGCCTGTATAAGTAAGTAGAAGACCTGTTAATTTCTATGATCGGAAGTATTTATTAAGTTTAGAATTAAAATAAACTAGATTACAATATTGACTACAAAATTATGATTTACTGATTTGTTATATTGTATTATATTGCACATGCATATATGTATCTTATTTTTTACCCAAACGAGATAATGTTTAGTAATAGGAATATGCAATCAAGCTCATCTTATTGTAATGCAATGTTGGCCATACATTTGTGATATGATTATGCCCAAAAATGTGACCTATGCGCGCCACCTCATAATAACTGTGACTACATACTTCGCCGTACAGGAAAGATATTTCTATTTGTTGCTCCTATATCTAAACGCAGTTTGTACTGTAGGAACAGTTGCAATCTTAGCGGTAGGAACAATGCTGGTATCATGTTTCAAACATATCTGTGGAATGTTGAGAATTGCTAGGTAAAGAAATAAATTTAGAAAAACTGAAAATGGATATGTATCCACATTGTGGGAAAAACAGGTTTTACTTCATAGAAACTAGAAAACCTAATATCTAGATATAAGTATAGCGGAGATAATATTTACAGCTACCGCTTTGAACAAGCAATAACTGCGACGTTACAAAGTATTACCAAAAAAAATGAAACCATGATTTACAAGGAGTTCATCTATGCCGTGGACACTCATCGCAAAGCTATGGAGTTAGTATTTATATGATAAGATGTATACATTATTACCGTTAACGTCGATAAAGCAAGGGAAAACGTATTTGTTTGGAAGCAATTATTATAGATATAAAATAGTATGCATCAATACAGGAAACAAGAATTAATAGGAATTACAATTTTAATACTAATTGCTGCTGTATGAGGCAATTATTATAGGCAATTAACTAAATACATGTAGTCAAAGATGGTCAAACATGAAATTAAAAGTTAATTAAATTATTTCATGGTAACTTATTGTAATCTGATTATATCCATTTTTTCAAGGATTGCCAAAAGTTTTGTGGGCGACATGGAACGATCACTTTTCATTGTTACAATGATTACTGTGATTTGTATGAGTTTGAATCTTTATGCCGTAAGGTTTTTACATTGGATATTACTTATGACTAATCTACGTAACGTTTTACAATATTTAATTCCAAAAAAAGTTTTAATAAGAATTATTAAGAGAATCATAGTAAGAAAGTAAAGTCTAAATATCATGCGAATTGCTTAAACACAAAGGTTTAAAACTTCACTAGAGATTGTATGGAAATTGATTACTTTTAAAGATATAAATATTATTAGAGATGTTAAGATATTAATTGCACAATGACGGTGTTTTAGATATTGCAAGTTGAGTCACTTATGCAAGAAATAGATAAGATATTAGGATATCTTGTTACTATCATTTGTCTTTTTATATATATGTTTGTAACCAACTATGCTGGACAGGAAATTACGGATTGTAATAATCATATATTTCTTACGGTGTAAGAAATATTTTTATTTGTGGTTTATATAATTGTATTGATGTAATTTTCAGGGATGAAAGCGCTCATACATCTTTTTAATAATTCTCTAATTCTATATTTCCATAATTTAAAAAAATAATACTTTTGTAAAAATATTGGACTTGATAATTCTCAAATTGTCAATTCTATGCCACATTTCTTATAGATACAATGCTCCATGGTACTTAGTACCGTTGAAGATACAGAAGTTGATCTTGTTTTTATTACAAAGAAATAACAAAGCTTTCACATTGAATATCGGTGGATTATTCACATTATCTGTAGAGAGCTTTGCTTCGGTAAAGTTATACATTTAAGGACATACAATACATAAATAATGCATTGTTTAAAAGTAAGGAGAAAGGTAAACTGAGGAGAATGTATTTGTTTGCAGCTAGTAAGTGCATCAGTATCTTATTTCACTCTTATGCTATCTCTCCAAGACTAACGGAAGTATCCCAGACAGCGCAAAATGTCCTCAGGATCATCCTGAATATGTTCAGGACGATTCAGGATATTTCGAGGACGTTTTAAGATATGATACTAAATTTGTTTTTATGAAAATTTAATATGCATTTATAATTATTTTCAATTATGTAGAATATTTAACATAATGTAGAAATTTTGAGTATTGTAATAAAATATAAATAACCCATAAATATCCACTGGATAACCACAGGATGTTTGTAAAATATCTGGCCTGTCTATATTATGTCAGATAGCTTACAACGTCGTAAAATTATCCTAAACACATCCAGGATATCCTGAGATATTCCTCAGTATTTCCTTCCAATGTGGAGAAAAAGATAAATTCTGAATTAGTACAGCCATTTCAGCTGAAAAAAGCATATCTATTTCAGAATTTCCTCCTTGAAATGTACGAAAAATATCCCAAATATATCCTATGAAAGTCCTTAGGATATTTCACAGGATCCTTAACATCCCAGGCAGCACATGTTAGTCTAATATATGTTTCTTAGACGTATCTAATGTCTAATTCGTCTAAACATTCCATTGATTCCTCGTAAACACTGCAATACTGACCCCCATTCTAAATCTTCTATTATAGCTGGCATCATGCATATAACAGCCTCGTCACAATAAATGTGGAGGAGCTGTACAACAAATATAGAGTAGTGATATATGTGCAAATTACACATAACATATGAATAGAAATAATACAAGATTGCATTGCTACTTAGCGATAAAAATGGAACCTTTATAAAATTTTAACAAGCTGCTACGTTAAACAAATGATTAGATTGGAATTCAGTTGCAAAATTATATATGTATATATAAAATATATGTGCAAGAAGTAATATTCTTGTTCGTTGAAATTCGTATTAAATTTTAATTAAATGTTAATTTATTATAATTATTATAATTATTTGATCATGACTTGGTTAAATATCAAGTGCTATAACAAAGTTGGCATTAATGTATACTTGACAGCATAAAATAATAACATATTTCGATATTTAAAAGTAGTAATTCTTGATTCTTCTGAGTTAATTCAAATGCATAAAAATACCTGTAAACTGCTGGTATTTATCAGTCACGGCTCTCTTCAAGTAATATTATAGATCTTTTTTAAGATATATCGGACGCTGCTGTCTTCAACGG
Organism: Ooceraea biroi; assembly: GCF_003672135.1. Lineage (NCBI taxonomy): Eukaryota > Metazoa > Arthropoda > Insecta > Hymenoptera > Formicidae > Ooceraea > Ooceraea biroi. The sequence continues at coordinate 18,700,510 of NC_039506.1, forward strand.
AGAAGTGAACTTTACGAATACACATAATGGAATGAAACGCATGAAATTCTGCCGTTAAAGAAAAGGTGAACTACGCATGCGTGAGTTTCGACCAAGATACTATTTTACTAATATTTTTCCGTGGGAAATAAACACATGGCGAATTTCGTTCACCATTATATTGATTACTTAATCGTCGCTCTTCTCGGGAGTAGGCGACTATGAGTATCAAACTATTTATGTGCTATCGTATATTCCATTTATATTCTTAAACAATTTACGGCAAGTTCCTTTAGTAAAGAAAAATTATACAATTTTATATAATGTTCTTAAAAACTTTGCGACAAGTTACTTTAGTAAAGAAAAATTATACAATTTTATATAATGTTATATGATTATATAATTCGCAAGTGCTTCTACGCAAGATGAAGTTTTACAAAATATTTTGCAGTCAAACGATAACTCGATGAGCTCAGGATCATTTGTAAAATGAGTATCTCCATCCAAGAACGGTACTTCAGTTTGAATAGAATTCTATTGCTCACTGTTGGCTTATGGCCTTATCAACAATCAAAGTTTGTTTCATGTCAGGCAGCATTGTGTCTTGGCATTTTGACAAGCTTTGTCATATTACTGGTACGTAAATATTTCTAACAGTGTTTGCTATTTTACAATTTATGTCATTTAGATGAGACAATGCTTTTTGAAACAAATATAAATCTCAATAAAGTTTTTATTATAGCTTTCAAGACTTTGTTTTCTAGAATATTCCTTTGATTTTACTATTCATTTGCTTTCTGCATCAACGTATTTTGCTTTCATTTTGATGAATTATATCTCCTTTTGGATTAACATAGAAACTGTAAGTTAGTTTTTTATTTTCTCCAAAAGTAAATAAATTCCTACAATAAAGATATGATATGGAAAAATTTTCTTTCATACTTTATAATACTATCCAACATAAAATATTTTTAATACAATAGATACAATATTTATTGGAGCAATTTCAATACATCTACAATAGGCTAAAGGATTCGAAAGAAATTGCTATCTATAACAAATATGGGAACATTGGAAAACGTATAACAATCAGCATTACAGGTAAGAAAAAGACATGGTGTTAATTTTTATTATTGTGATTATTTAGTAATTTTAGCAGTGAAGAATTATAAGTTAGAATATATTGGGTTGTTCGGAAAGTTATTTCGTTTTTTCAAGGAAAAATGAAAAGCGGTTTTTTCATATTTAGAATAAATTTTATTCAGTGATGCATTGGCCATTTTGTTCCACTACCTTTCGCCATCTTTCTGGCAACTTTAAGATTCCACGCTTATGGAAGTTCTTCTCCTTATTGACAAAAATTTGAAGCAAGTGATTTTTGACGCCTTCATTTGAATCGAAGTTTACATTGTTCAAAGAATTGTGTAGAGACCGGAACAAATGGTAATCGGATGGTGCCAGATCAGGAGAGTATGGTGGGTGTGGTAGCACATCCCATCCAAGCTGTAAAAGCTTCTGGCGAGTGACCAAACTTGTGTGTGGTCTGGCATTGTCGTGATGGAATACGACACCTTTCCTATTCGCCAATTCTGGTCGCTTCTGCTTGATGGCAGCATCCAATTCATCCAGCTGACGACAATACACTTTCGAATCAATCGTCTGGTTGCTTGGTAATAGCTCGAAAAATACGATTCCCTTCCAATCCCACCATACAGAAAGCATGATCTTCTTTTGATGAATATCTGCCTTGGATGTCGATCGAGCAGATTCATCTGCCTGGACCATGATCGTTTTCGCTTAACATTGTTGTAAACAATCCATTTTTCATCTCCAGTTATGATTCGCTTAAAAAATAGTTCATTTTCTTCACGTTTCAACAATGAATCGCAGGTGGTAATGCGTCGAATCAAGTCAATTTCCTTTAAATTGTGTGAAACCCAAATATCGAGCTTTGAAACGAATCCAAGGCGTTTCAAATGATCGTAAACAGTCGAATTCGATAAATTTAACTTTTCAGCAATTTCGCGTGTTGTTATGCGACGGTTTGCATCCACCAGAGCCTTTATTTTCTCGTCATCAGCTTTAATTGGCCGACCTGAACGTGGTGCATCTTTCAAATCGAAATTTCCAGTACGAAATTTCGAAAACCAATTCTGACACTGACGTTCACTCAATACATCTTCTCCGTACACGGCACACAATTTTTTCTCGCTTGCACTGCATTTTTACCCTTTCGGTAGTAAAAAAGCAAAATATTACGAAAATGCTCACTTTGATTTTCCATGTTTGATGTGATGCCAAAAAAAATTACTTGACAGATCGCAACACAATAAGATACTAAATGACGTCTGAAATGTCAGTTGTCAAAATATAAAACGAATTTGCCGCTTAGAGTAAGGTTAAGTATCGAGGAACGCGACTAACGACATCTCTTTGTGAAAAACGAAATTACTTTCCGAACAACCCAATATTTATATATTTACTGAAAAATTATAATTTACTGATTTGTTGTATTGTATTATATTGCTCATGCACGTTTGAATCTTTATTGTTTCTCTAAAAGAGATCATGTTTAGTAGTTGGAATATGCAATCATGCTTATCTTGCTGTAATACAATGTGGACCATACATTTTGGATATGATTATGCCCAAAAATGAGACCTACTCGCGCCGCTTCATACTAGTTATGTCTAATTACTTCGCCGTACAAGAAAAATATTTTTATTTATTTCTTCTGCATCTAAACGCAGTTTTTGCTGTAGGATCACTTGCACTCATAGCCGTAGCAACAATGCTGTTATCATGTCTCAAACATATCTGTGGAATGATGAAAATTGCTAGGTACATAAATAAACTTAGCAAAATGGAAAATGGATATTTATTCACATTGTGAGAACAGGTTTTACTACTATTTACAGCTACCGCTTTGAACAAGCAATACTGACTATGTTACAAAGTATTACTTTAAAAAATAAAACCATGACTTACAAGGAGTTTATCTGTGCCGTGGACATTCATCGCAAAGCTATGGAGTTAGTATTTATATAATAATATTTAGATAATATATATACATTATTACCGATAACGTCGATAAGCAAGGGAAAACGTATTTGTTTGGAAGCTATTATTATAGACATAAAATAGTATGCATTAATACAAAAAAAACAAGACTTAATAGGAATTACAATTTTAATACTAATTGCTGCTGTATGAGGCAATTATTGTAGTTAATTAATTAAATGTAGTCAAAGATAGTCAAACATGAAATTAAAATATATTTAAATTATTTCATGGTAATTTATTGTAATCTGATTATATCCATTTTTTCAAGGATTGCCAAAATTTTTGTGGACGACATGGAACGATCACTTTTCATTGTTACAATGAGTACTGTGCTTTGTATGAGTTTAAATCTTTATGCAGTAAGGTTTTTACATACGTCTTACTTATGAGTGATTTACGTAGCATTTTACAATATTTAATTCAAATAAAATTCGAAAGAAATTGAGAATAAGAAAATAAATACTATATTAAGAATCATGTTAAAATATTATAATATTATAAATATAGAAGCTAAAGTCTAAATATCATGCTAATTGCTTAAACACAAATTTTTAAAAATGCATTAGAAATTGCATAGGAAATGATCAATTTTAAAGATATAAATATATAATTATTAGAGATGTTAAGGGTACGCCACCTTGACAGCCTCAAAAAATGGGTCAAATTCGAAGTGATATTTCTCAAAGACAATTCAATAGAATCAAATAACTTTTGTGGGGGTTAATAAAGTATCAGATTCATATTTTAATCGCGATACTGGCAATATCTGATAGTCGGACATATTTTAACTGCACGCCAACAAATTTGTTTCTACCGCGGACGTGCGATCCTTCAAAGTGCTGTAACTTTAAATACTTCGTATCCTGAAAAATCCTTTTGGCCCAACATTTCGGACACTTCAAACATGAAAATTAAGCAAACAAAACTTTTCCATTTTTTGAACTTGTCAAGGTGGCGTACCCCCTTAAGGTATTAATTGCACAATGACGATGATTTTAGTTATCTCAAGGTGAATCACCTGTGCAAGAAATAGAAAGGACAATCGGACATCTTCTTCTCATCATTTTTCTTTTTACATACATGTTTATAGCCAACTACGCTGGACAGGAAATTACGGATTCTAATAATCATATATTTCTTACGGTGTAAGCAATATATTTTTATCCGTGATGCTTATATTTTTATTTGTGTAATTTTCAGTGATGAAAACGCTCGTATATCTTTTTATAATTCTCAAATTATCAATTCTATGCCACGTTTTCTATAGATACAATGCTTCATGGTACTTAGCACCGTTGCAGATACAGAAGTTGATCTTGTTCTTATTACAAAGAAGTAACAAAGCTTTCACATTGAATCTCGGTGGATTATTCACATTATCTATAGAGTGCTTTGCTTCGGTAAGTTATACATTTAATGATATATATTAAGTAATACGATACGTGCATTGTTCTCAAAAATAAGGAAAAAGGTAAACTAAGGAGAGTATTTGTTTCCAGCTAATAAATGCATCAGTATCTTACTTCACTCTTATGCTATCTTTGTAATAATAGTAATGAAAATATAACACATGCAAATAGCGCATATTAGAATAGGTATAAAACTAGATGAAAATGCCGACATTCTCTTATTCAACTGAGTTTAAACAAATTAATTATAGGAAGTTGGTAAGAAAATTATAACATTTTTCTTTTCAATACCATAACGTTATGCATAAAGTAAGCAAAGAAAATCATTAATTGACTTATAGATACAATCAGATAAGCTGACAAAACCAAATCTGAAGTGTTTTATACTATTGAATGTATAAACTGTATCATTCGAATAAAATGTGCGAATAAGAAGGGATGTATATGATATGGTGATGATTAATATATGTGAAATATGTAAAATATTATAATAATTTAAATTTTAAGTATGTTAATAAATTATTTGAAGAAATAAATTAAATACTAAATAGTCAGTGATCGTGCTTGTGAAGCGATATTGTAAACCAATAAGGAAATGTATGGTATTAAAGCAATATATGTTTATTTTAGCATTATTTATTCCATATAACTAAGATGCAAAAATGCGTATGAATTAAAAGTGTAACATATTAAGATGATTAAAGACAATAAATTTAGATATTAATATATCCTATTAATATTGCGGAAGATTGCAAATGCAGAGTCCTTCACTTCGCGCATGCGCTCTAACCTAACCTCACAAGCAGCAGTATGCGGTTAGTATATTATAGAAGGTCCGTGATCATATATGACACTTCACTTTGTTTGCGCTGCTGTGTCTACCGTGAAGATAATGTTTACCAACGTTTTATCATGCCATTTTTATGTGATGCAATGCATATTTAGGAACTAATTTACTAGAGGGATAGAAACGGACGCAAGCCAAATCTATGTGGTTAGAGTTCTGAAAAATTCGCCGAGAAATTTGCTTCTAAATTCTAAAACGACGCCATTTTACACACGAAATATCAGCTACACTGGACCTTCGCGAATGATTTCTCATTCTTACGCGGGGTATATGTGTGTGAGACGTGGAGTATAAGTGAATCTTTGTTTCGTTTCGACTTGACGATCACATCTTTCCCGGCGATATGATCGTTACGAAGATTTAAGCTCCTGGCAGTCGTATTATTCTTGGTGTTCACTCCCCTGTGACGTGCAGTCACCAGGTTAGTTGTGACAGGTTTAAAAAAACCTCGCTGTTCTTCTCGCGCGATCCAATTAATTATTTTATTGTTAATCTATCTAAGTTTATCTAAGATATTTTATTACAATTAAGTTACCGCACTTGAAAGAGAGAGAAAGAGAAATCATTACAAAAATATTGAAGAATTATGTTTACCAAGGGCATCATAAATACTGCAAAAAGAGAAACATTTTATGTTGCTAAAAGAAAATATGATTGTTAAGTATTTCTCTTAACATGAACCGTCAATGTTTCCTTCCAGTGCAATAAACGCAGGAATACTAGAACATAGTCATGGCTATGCACACAGTACCGCCCAAGCGGAAAGAGATTTACAAGTATGAGGCCCCGTGGCCTCTGTACAGCATGAATTGGTCGGTGAGACCCGACAAGAGGTTTCGCCTGGCTCTGGGAAGTTTCGTGGAGGAGTACAATAACAAAGTGCAGATTGTTTCGCTGGACGAAGAGACGTCCGAGTTCAGTGCTAAAAGCACATTTGATCATCCTTACCCGACCACGAAGATCATGTGGATACCGGACAGCAAGGGTACCTAGATTTAAATTACATCTTTCACGTGTGTTATTATTATCACATAACGCATCATCAATCTCAATCATATTTTTTGTAACTTAGATTGCATATATCACATATAATCTAGCTCTAGCCTTTTGTATGATTGTATCATGCAATAGCAAGTATTTCTCAGGTATGTTTCCCGATCTTCTCTCCACATCGGGCGACTACTTGAGAGTGTGGCGTGCCTCGGAGCCGGAAACTCGCTTGGAGTGTGTCCTAAACAACAATAAAAATTCGGATTTCTGTGCGCCTCTTACGTCCTTCGACTGGAACGAAGTGGACCCGAACCTGATCGGCACTTCCAGCATAGATACCACCTGCACGATCTGGGGTCTGGAGACTGGGCAAGTGCTGGGCAGAGTAAACTTGGTCACCGGTCATGTAAAGACGCAATTGATTGCGCACGACAAAGAGGTTTACGACATCGCGTTTAGCCGTGCCGGAGGCGGCCGGGATATGTTCGCCTCCGTCGGCGCCGACGGATCCGTGAGAATGTTCGATCTGCGACACCTAGAGCATTCGACGATAATCTACGAGGATCCACAGCACACTCCGCTCTTGCGATTAGCGTGGAACAAGCAGGACCCGAACTACCTTGCCACCGTTGCCATGGACGCGTGCGAGGTCATCATCCTCGACGTCCGCGTGCCGTGTACGCCAGTCGCGAGATTAAACAATCACAGGTACGTACAAAAAAATATACATATGTGATTAATATAAATATATATAGATAAAACACATAGGGGGTTTGTTTCTAACATGAAGTATTTTGCAGATGAAAGGAGGAATCATATATCTATTTTATACATTGATATATTTATCTGCTATATTTATGTATATTTTATATATTGATATATTATGAATAATTGTATAGGAATATTTTATTAGTTCTTCCTCGATAAGGAGACCTTTTCTGACGAGTCATTTATCCCTTTCTCTGACAGAGCCAGCGTTAACGGAATAGCCTGGGCGCCGCACTCGTCCTGCCACATCTGCACAGCCGCTGATGATCACCAGGCGTTAATATGGGATATACAACAAATGCCAAGAGCCATTGAGGATCCTATACTCGCGTACACCGCTGCGGAAGGCGAGGTCAATCAGATCCAGTGGGGCGCCACACAGCCCGACTGGATAGCCATTTGTTACAACAAAGCGGCCGAGATTCTCCGAGTATAAAGGTTTTTCATTAAGGCATACATTCTCTGCCAGAGTATTCATTCAAACCGGAAACGAATGTTGCTGGATCGACTTTTTTTAAATATTAATTTAATAATTTTTTAATTAACGTAGAGTGCAAAATGTAACGCTAAGAAAGCAATTAGGTCTTGTGTACACGGAAAAGCTGCAAGTTGATTGGCCACACAATTCTTGGGCCAATTTCTAGCATCGTGTACACAAGGCCTTAGCCATAGAGACGTTTCATTCGTTACGTTATATATTATAATTGTATATATGTTTATAGAGATATATACATATGTGTATACACATATACATATACTTAATTTATGATATATAGTAGTAGATTAATACCGGAAATCAATTAAGATTCTGGATATTCTTAGACTGAATTATCATATAAGTTTAATTCAACATTTGACATGCAGCCCTCAAATTGCGTTGCTGCAAATTACGGTGTTAATAAGTTCACGGAATGTGATCATATTGTGATTATCTATAACTATATATATATATATACACATGTATACATACATACATATATATACGTATAATGTACAGACTCTTAGTTAATAAGTTTTTGATATATGAAGACATACATTACCTAGTGACTCCACGTTTCATATAAATTATGTACTTGCTCGACTGTCATCAATGACGTGAATATCGAATTTGCAATTTTGTTTATAAAGGCATCATAATGTTTATTGACTATTTAAGGTTTAATATATAGAGAAAGATACTTGATTATTAGGTTTGGCATTTATGTGAGAAGGTGTATCGATAATTAATAATAAGAGTAAAATTTATAAAAAGGCAACACATATACGTATATTATTATATACTGTATAAGATATATCGTATGTTTTACAAGTGTTTAGTGAACAGAATGCAATTATTTACAACAATGCGCTCCGCGCGTGCGCGCGCGCGACGAATCCACAATTCAGACAATTAGCATAAAATGATGATTGCGACGGCTCTTCCGTTCATTTTAATCTAGACACGTTACTCTCGACATGTCTGTACGATCTCTCTCGGTACGCAGTCTCTCCTTCATTAGTTCAATAAATATCATTAACTCTGATACAGAGCAAGCGTATTTTTGTCTCTAATCTGACAGCGAACAAAATTCGCGAAATGATTTGACGTGAAAGATTATCGCGCGAGCCAAGATTCTCCGATTTCCATCGTAGCTAGAACATTTTTATGTATCTCTAAGTTCATCATTAAGCAGAGCACGATCGTAGATGGAATACTTTTATGTACCGAAACCGCTGATACTTTTGCGTCAGCAGATAGTTTCATATATTTATCTCGCGGCGCGAGAACTTAATTGTCGTCACGTCGATGCGAGAACTGAAATGCGCTTTGGCAAGAATATACATGTGTGCCTTGAAGCTTGAATACACACGCAGTTATACGTATAATACTTGGTCTGCCCTATCGTCTATTCTAAATCTCGAGATATATTCTCAAGATATATTATTTACACGCGAGCATCGTCGACTTCGTCACGGCGACGAACAAGTTACCTATTCAATCTCTCTCAAGGGATTCTAACACAAGTTACATGCACGCTTTCAGCAATAATTTAACACAGCACTATCAATGAATACGCAAGCAGATCATATTAACGAGAAACTCCTTGAAAATTTCTCTTCCACCATCATCTCGGCTTGATCCTCTCCCGAATCAGATAGTGCTCCGGAAGTAAGCCACGGAGGGTGACTCACGTTATGTGTACGCGAGCGAGCTACCTATCGTGATCTTCATTGAGTGATCATTCTACTTTAACATAGAATAAGCACAAGAAGCTAATGCAAGGAATAGTAAAGGTCCTCCTCGAGGTTCGCAGTTCGAGGCAGCTGCACTGAAGGACTCGCCGTCAGCTTGTCTCAGGCGACTTTAATGGCAGGAAAGATCGCATCTCGTACCTCACCGGGTTCGCATTTCCCGATGCGCTCAAATGACTTTGTCATCATCAAACGTGCAAGCCACGCACGCATCTGTCTAGAATTATCCTCTACGTCTCTCGAGGATCTCTTCGAGCTCCCAAACGAACGAGTGTACAGACTTCTATGATCGGAGACTAACTATTCTTACAGGACGCACAGTTTGCTCGCTATGTAATGGAGATGCAGCACCGTGCATGCCATGGTGAGCATGTTTCCCATGGCGATGCAGACGTGCACCCGACGGAACGTCTGGTGGATCTTCAGGTAATGCGGACAATTCTTCAGCGGTCCAAGGCTGTAGCGGCCGACCTCGTTGCCGACACCCGCTGCACGTTCCAAGCTGTTCTTCTGCATGATCAGTCTTAGAAGCGGCGGCGTCAGGTACAGGCGTATTAGTAGTTCCAGGAAGAAAGCTCCGGACATTCCACTGACCTGGAATATACAAGTGTCGCTTTTTATTATATTTATTATATTTCTGCGTATAGTATTAAGCTATCATTCCTTAACAGTTCACAAATTTCTCAGAAAATAGCTGACTGAGATTGTATTGACAGAATTTATATGTCGCGATTTTATATTAATAATATTACATCTTATATATTATTATTAACATTATACGATATATACATAAACCGATAAAAACTAAATTAAATTTTTTAAAAATTTTGAAAAGATTATTTTCTAGAAGGATAAAGTCATGAAGTCAAGTTGTATTTTTCTATGAAAAGAGATAGCATTAAATAAGTAAAAATTTATCATCTTTCAGGTAATTGTTTGACTAAAAATCTTTTCTTTCAGAATACAAAATTTTCGAGCTGTGTACATATGTACCTGAATTGCGATTTCGGTGTCCCACGTGTGCGTCGGATGATGCTTGACGAATATGAGGAGCGTGGTGAGGCTGAGGCACGCGTTAATCGTAAAGTATCTCGGGAACAAGACGCGTTGCACTTCACCGAATGTATGTCGCGGCAGCGCAAAGTACAAGGACAGTCCTGCGAGCAGATCGTTCGGTGTAAAGAAGATTAATTAAAGAAAATTAGGTCAATCAGGGGAAGCAGGAGGAATCGGTCCAGCTGTTCTTATAGCGTACACATAGGCTGATCTCTTACAAATGTATATATCTTGTCTCATAATTACCTGATACGAAAGTCATCCAGATTTGGGCACCAAAGTGCATGACGAAAGACGCGAGATAAATGAAGGACGCCGTCCTTGATTGAGGATGATCAGGGACCATTACCCTCTCCTTCGTTGGGACGAGGACCGACGTGACGAATAAGACCGCTGCGATCGTGATTACGTGAGCTGGTTGCGTCGTGTAGAAAAGGATCCTGTAAAAGAAGGATAATTATAAATCTAGTACTTCGCATTTTTTTATGACAAAAATGATTTGAATAAGAAACCCTACTCGAAGAATTTATTACTGTAAATTAATTATTATGTAAATTATGTAAATTAATTATTAAATTTATTTGTCTTTCATAAAGTCTTTCGTGAAATTAATTGATCGAAATTGAGTAGATCTGTATAGAATTTATCATCGAAATTGATTTCGAAATGCATTTCATTGTTTTGTCAATGCTTTCTCTTCTCCCAACTTCTTGTGTCTTCGTCTCGCACGAAAAGATAACTCTTTGACGCAATTTACGAGATATTGCTGGGCGTCGAAGATATATTGTGCGTATCCTCGCAATTAGATAATTCACCGAGTACTTGAACTATGATTGTTTCATATCCGTCCTCGACAGAGACAGCAGATGATAGATAACCGGCCGAATTTTCGTCACGCGTGCCCTTATTTCGGTTTAATAATTTGCGGCACTTAACACTGATTTGTGCGTCGCGATATCAAAGTCAAATAAATTCGCCGGAATCAAAGGCGCTTGAGAATGTCTTCTCTTCGCATTATGTTTCTCTGTCTCCTTCTGAATTGAGATCAAAAATAGTTCGCATGGAACATCATCAATATAAATTATTATTAAATTTAAATATTGTTGCAAGAGGTTGCAATAACATCGTAGCGTTTTTAACTATTTTTCTTTTACTAATATTAAATAAAACACAAGTATGTAACATATAATGTGAATTAAAGTATTTAAGGTATTTCCTTATCCATCATCTTTCACCATCTTCCAGGTAATTTTCTGACTAAAATATAAAACGGCTCTTTATAAGCAGCTTTATGAATGACTAAAAATCATAACATTAAAACATAAATAATTAAAATTGAAAAAAATAATAATGATATCCTCGACGACATTTACACGAGCATTCTACATGACTACATTGATTGCCATTGATTTATCACACGAGTCTCACAGATGCGACGCAAAAGGATGGAGAACCCGTTAATGGATTTCAGCGGGCGTCTCCCCCTTCCTGTGATCAAGCGGCCGCGGCGTATTAAAAACGTGAACGAGCGGAAATAATTCTTGCACGTACAAACACACGTGTCACCTGCGCAATATTTATGTGCGTGCGCGCGAGTACGTGCGTGACCCTCTCTCGAAATTCGCCTCCATGATTCGCTTTATGATGGTTGGCTGGCGCTGCTGGTCAACCACCCCAACGTGCCATCTTCTTGTTCTCTTTCTCGAGCGCACGCGTGCATACAATAAGCTGCCTTGCTGAATCGAAGTTCATCTTCGATCTTATATAATTTATAAACAAAATACACGCGTGTGTGTATTTCGAATTATCTCGAAACTCTGATAGGTTCAAAGATATCCGATTTGTCTCCCTCATGTCTTCCTCGGAGACGTCGACCTTGTGATTTAATCTGGCCGCTACCGGATGACGAGACGCAAGATTATCGCCCGCGACGATCTCAATTTCCTGTGTCGATCGCGATCATAAACAGACAAATAATTTTGTCATCAAACAGACAAATATTAATTTTGTCAATCAAGCGGATTAATAATTTTGCAACATACGTATCTATGTTGTCTTCTTGATCGATAAAGATTTGAAGAAATGATTCGGTTCCAAAAAAAAGACTTCGTCACAGTTTCAGTCGCGCCGACAGAATTCAAATTCAAATTCGGGAACATTGCGAAATTTCGACGTAGACGGTCAAGCCTTTAACGCTCTAATAATTATATCACGTCATTGCACAAATATAATAATTACGTGTGTTCCCGCGCGGATGCGTGATTAACGGCGTGTGAATATCGCGCATAGTCGATACAGCGATCAATTATTTCTCCCTCGTTGAGCAGATAATTGAAATCGATGTAAAGCGATGGACGATGGTTTCATCCTTGGACTAATTTTGTGTTTGCAGATAAAGTTACGAGAGCGCAGCTGCCGAGAGAACGAAGGAGGGAAAAGAAGAATCCAAGAGAGAGAGAGAGAGAGAGAAATCCTCCCTGGCAACACGGATGCGGCGTTCTCGATAAGAAAGATGTATCGACAAGCGCGACAAAGCGTGATCATGTCGATGAGCGCCCAATCGCTCAACTCTCTCGGAGAGAGCCGATTATTAAATTTCTTTGTCGATGAGGTCAGCCAAAACATTCGTCCGTCTTCAATCGATTTGTTGTGCGACTCGTTCCTCGAAGAGACAAAAATCTTATCGAACATCGCGCTTCCGTTCGTCCAACTCGTGGAACGACGGATGCATTTTCGCACCTCGGATCTCACCGAGAGTGCTATTTTCGCATCGACACATCGCGAGTTCATTTGTGTGCGTTCGCGCGCGATGCGACGACAGCTGCGGAACAAACAACTGTGTAAAAATCAGCTGATGCAACCATGCAAGGCTGAGTTTGCCGACCTTTTCGATTTCGCTCGTCGTTCGAGAGTGCCGATCTTCTCATTTCTTATTTATTATTCGCTCATTTCTAGTCCGTGCTTTTTTTTAGATTGTAATTCGTGTTCCTATTTACTTTGTTTTTAGTTATTAGAGTTTTTATTTCGCTCTAGTTTTATTAGATATTTAATTCGAGTTACTTACTCATTATTTGAGCCTCTCTATCTCTCTATAATCATCGTTCAAGTCTTTATTTCTCTTGGTTTATACAAGTCTTTGTTTCTTGATTTTTATTTAATTATTACTACTTTAATCCATATTTCTTGTTATTTATATTTAATTATTATTCTCTATTTAATCTTTTTTTTAATTATCATTATTTAATCATTATTCTTGTATTTTATCTCCATTCCTCTCTATTATTATTTAAAGTTACTAAATACTTTCTGCTAGCGACCACAGGATCTGTGAAAGGGAGCGCCGGGGATCGGACTCCGGATACGCGGCCGTAATTCGCGGTGTAAACGTATCGGGCGCACCTACATACATACATACATACGCATCAAGTTGCGTGTATAAGAACACCGGAGCCTAGCCGGTATTATCAAGCCGCACCGGGAAACGCCGCGAACGTGCGAGATGGCACGCACGACTCGCCGCTCGGATTTGCGGTCGCATATGGTTCGCAAAATCAATCCTTCCCGATCCGATTAATGACACGAGGCGGCACATGCACATCTCTGCTGCACGCATTCAGCCTGTCCGTCTCGTCACTGTCAATTACTAATAACATCGCGTTCTCCACTCAAATAACGCCACCCTAAAGTTCTTTTGAATCTGTGATAAATGCAAATGTTCCTGTACATCTCGATCAATTTCAATCGCGAGAGACAGCTGATCAATGGATAAGAATGTCAAGTCAATTTTAATAAACGCCAAATGGGATTTAAAACAAGCAAGATGGAACAAAGAAGAATAATAATTGAGACAAGGCTAAAGAAAATTTTAAAAATATTAGAAATTTTATACATATATATATATATACAGGGTGTTTCCTAAGTAAGTAGACAAACTTAAGGAGGATATTCCTTGGCTTATTTTAAGAAGAAAAGGTCATATAAACATATGTCCTAAACTGCTTTGTTTTCCAAAAAAAGTACAGCACTGCAGTATCATGGCTGCAGGTGGACATTTTCAGCAGTTACTGTGATGTTATTATTTTTCTTTTTAGTTACTATTTTCTTTTTCGTTATAATTTTTCTTTTTGGTTACTATTGTTTTTCATTTGTTTCATTTGCAATAACACAAACTGTTCTATAATAAACGAAAAGTGAACGAAAACAGTGATGTACTTTTTTGGAAAACAAAGCAATTTAGGACATATGTTTATATGACCTTTTCTTCTTAAAATAAGCCAAGGAATATCCTCCTTAAGTTTGTCTACTTACTTAGGAAACACCCTGTATATATATATAACATTTTTTAATTTTCTTTAGCCTTTCCTTAAATAATACTAATTTTTCATATATATTTGTATACAGGGTGGCCCATTTTAATTTATACAGTCGATTTTTTAAAAAACTAAAAGAAATACGAAAAAATGTTTCAGACAGACACTACTTACTTTTCGATGGAGAATAAGAATCTGCAATAAAAAGTTGGGGTTTCAATTTAAGAAATTGAAGGTGATCTTCGCGTGACCTTCAAACGACTATTCAAGGTCAAACCAATGGTGTCATCTTATGTCCCCCTCGAAATCGTGACATGTCCGTCTGAAACATTTTTTCGTATCTCTTTTAGTTTTTTAAAAAATCGACTGTATAAATTAAAATGGGCCACCCTGTATATGAAACAAATTATATATATAATATTTTCAGATAAATAATGGCTAAATCGCTGTGGCAAAACTATCCGGGAACACATGTACTCTGTGACACGAAAATGTCCAATGAGAAAGCCACGAAATCGCACGACACATAATGGAGTGACTAGAGGTAATGCAAAAGGCGCAGAAACATTTAGTCACGCCTCGTTTGCGGACTCTTTGAAGGCATGAAGATGCCCGTCGTGGCAGATTGCCAATCGCACGTCCAACGTGGCAGGTAGGATGGATGTTGTGCATACCTCCTAGCAGAATTCTCCTCTTGTACTCGTTAACTCATCATTTAGTACAGAGTTTCTATTAAAAGAGATCTTTCAAATCTGGTGACACGTGTCTCTGGAGTTATCGATAAAGATAAATTATTAATAAAGCAGAGTAACACGCGAACAATAAAACACTGCAAGAAATACTTCCCGTTCGATGCAATTTCCGTTTCGTTCCACTTCAACGTGCACTTCGGTATGTCGTTTTATTTTTGTAATAATAATTTAAAGCAATATGCAAAGACGATGGCTACAAAAACCGCTTCTAGTCTTGTTTTAATTCTGTCACTACATTTCTTTTGGAACAATAATATAAATAATACGCAAAAAGGATAAAGACTACAGGATAAACGTGCAAAAACCGAGCATTGTAAAGAGCACTCTTAATTTTCTTCTGATCTCTCTTTCGACCTGTCTTTCGCGATTTTTACGCCTATTTTTGTACAATAATGCAAAGTGACATGCAAAAAGCAGAAACTCCAATAAGCACTTCTATTTTCATGCTAATTCGAGATCTACAAAATCTTATCTTTGAATGATTATGCAAAATATAAATATAAATTTGCAATAGAGAGACGGTCTGATTGACGTATGTCCATTAAAAAGCTATTAGCACGAATAGTGATTAGCGGGAAGGACCGAGCAATCCCGGGGATACATTTTCGAGACACTTGAATAATAATCGATCAAAGGATTAGGCCATTTATAAAGGATCTTTCATCCTTTTTCCCCTTTCTTTCACCCGATAATATTCCCTTGAGTTACCAAACGAGTTCCTGAGCGCGCGCGCGTGTGTGGCCGTCCGAAGCATGGAATTATAACGTTTTTATTGGATCCACGATGCGAGGCGTGTACATCGCCCGAGGAGAATGCACACGTATACAATTCCGGCGCGAAGGAGTCCATTACCCTTCATTAAACTCGAGCAAACAAAAATTACCGACGCCCCTCGTGCGAAAAATTCACGCATTACGTAAATATACCGCATTAAAAGGGATAATAATTAATAATATGCAACGATATAAAATAACGTAATAAAACTAGGTGACAAAATAAAAGATTATCAGAAATTCTATGATATAATATTACAAGTATGATTTTAATTGTATTATATCGCTAAAAGAGATAATAATTAATAATTAGTGTACAATAATAAAAATATAGTAATTAAATAAGTTTTTAAAAATAGTAATTATATAATAAAGCTCGAGAATAAATTAAAAAATTAATTTATCGGACATTCTCGATTCATAAAATTCACAAAATCTGCTATAAAAATGAAAAAATGATAAAAAATAAGCGAATTTACAGTCATTAAGTAATTTTTTTAATTGCTCGAGTTTATCTGATATGCGCGCCCGCACGTCCTTCGCAAGAATGCGTCGCCTCTCTTTTTCGAGGAAACGTGCGATCACGTGACAAACACAGTCATCGGCCTATACTCTTTCGCACGAGACACGCCGTAGACGTACAATAATTACAAAATGATTGCCCGACCAATTATAGATACGTGTAAACGCCCGGGTAAACTGCATCGAGATTGATGATTATGCATGATTTATCATGCATATAGTTTCTATCCCTTCCGCGCGGTTCAGTTCTAAATTATCGCGATATTAAGGCATAACAAAATTTCCATTCGATCAGAATACTAAGATCTGTGGAAATTTTATGTTTTATGCAGACCGTTGACATTTTTTAGCGAAAATAGTTTTACTAATTTTATGTTAAATTATCTATAGAGGAGAATCCCCTATTATGAGATATGCTCCTAATATGAGACAATGGGATTTCTGCTAAACTAGTGAACACCATCTGTTAGTTCCACCATGAACTTATTTCTCTTGGTGTAAAATGTATTTAGTGAAAAATTCATTGTTCGTTATTGCGTTTAGCCTTTGCAAGAAAAGGTTTGTGAAATTGTGAACATGTCAAAGGAACTTGAGGTACGTCTTTAAACCTTGTTTATTAAATAATAAAGAAATGGTTGGCAATAAATTCAGTATGCAATGATAGAGTAGAATCGTAGTAACAGGAAAATACGCAATTTGTTGAATTGCTTAATTGTAGGGGTTAGATTTCATGATCGCGGAACCGCTAGGCGTGTGGCTCGTATAATGAGATATTCAGGGTACTCTTAATATGAGATAATTATTGCTCGAATGAAGATTATATAGTGTAATAAAAAGAAAGAAAATACTACTTAAGGTTAAAGAAAAGTTAATACGAATTTATATTACGAATTTTTGTGTATTTAATTTTTATAGAATCTGACTATGGAGGTTAGAGATACGAGGAAGCGTCGACAGTGGAATCGTGAAGATTTGGCGAAGGCTGTGGCAGCAGTATTTTTATAAAACTATCTAATAAAGTTTTTTAATTGCAATACTGATGTATTTTGCACTTTTAACACCGATTTCTCGAGGTATCTTATATTAGGAGCACACTTTCTCGATCCTGCGTAAAGCTCTTTTCAAATTTTTTTAATTTTCAAAAAAAGAAATATTTAAATTAGATTTTTTATTTCACCGACCTAAAGCTTATTAAATTCTCTTCAAGATAACGTATTACATTTTAAAATTCTGCCCATAGATTTCCTTACATTCGGCAAAATCGATATGGTATCTCATAATCGGGGACTTTCCTCTATAATATTGATGGCATTGTTTGACACATCCGCATTGTATTAAATTAACACAAAAATTGAGTGGATCATTGGAGACATGTGAAAAATATGTTGGATTTAATACAATTGTTTCAATATGACGCTTATATACAGGGTGTCCCGGGTTTTAACCGACAAACTGCGGGAGCATATTCTACTAGTGGAAATAAGAAAAAATTCTTATATCGAGTTTGCTTAGAAATGCTTTATTACAAAGTTATAAACCAATATTGAAAAGAAATATCAGATAAGTAACAACGGATTTTTTCACAAAAATATAAATTATCTACGCAATGATTTAGTGACGCATTTCAAAATCTTGTCCTTGCACATCGATACAAGCTAGACATCGACGTAGTACAGAATTTGTTACGGTACGACGTTCCTGAAAATTTTGTTGCATCTCGGTAACTGAATTAGTAATTCGTTGCTTTAAATCTATCTGGTACTCTCCTGTTAGGAAATCTACGTTGATACTCTCGTACGGCAGCTCGTGCATTTCCCTCACAGAATCCGTACACGAAATGAATATCGGTGTATTCCTCATTTGAAAACACTTTTGGCATTCTGATAGTAATTGCTAGTTCACACGACGATTGAAATCTAACGGCTACTGTTGCGAAAGTAACAATCATACTGAATCGTTTCAACATAGTGAACATGAATACATGTGAATACACGTAACATAAACATCCTCGACCTTCCAAATTCTACACTATGTTCCGTTGTTACTTATCTCATATTTCTTTTCAATATTGGTTTATAACTTTGTAATAAAGCATTTCTAAGCAAACTCGATATAAGAATTTTTTCTTATTTCCACTAGTAGAATATGCTCCCGCAGTTTGTCGGTTAAAACCCGGGACACCCTGTATAAATCTAAAAGACACGACAATGGTTTCTGGAAGCTCTAATACACTTCGCGGCTAATTTGATTTCTCTCGGGACACACGTCTCATGTCTCACTCCGTTGGATGTAAGAACGAACTGATTTATCGTCACCTTCAATCAGTTTCGAACGTTTCGAAGTAGCATCATAAAACCGTTCGGCTCGTTCTCGATCACTAATAATAAAGAGATCCATCCGCGCGCAGGAATCGCCAATCAACCCTCGCTTTCGCAAGTAAAAACGGATCAAAGACCCGGTGAGACTCGCGAAAGAGAAGAAGAAGACACACCGCGGATGATAAAGTGCGTTACGCGCACGTAAAGCTTGCGAAAACACGGAAAGTTTTCACGATTGCGTGCCATCGGTCGTCATTTGCGTCATGCTGTGATGCGTCGAGCTTGGCTGACGACGATTTGCGATTTTATCGAGGCTTACTGATACATGTCGCGACATAATATGTACATCGCATAATGAAATGCATGCTGCCTGCATGTTGCCTCGATTGCACATTGTCATTTCGGGGATAGATCTAACGATTCTGATAATATTGGAGCCTGTGCTGGCTGGCTCCATCTTTATCTCCGAATCGTCCGGAAGACTTATCGCGCGGCCAAATCGCGATATCAAAACTCAATTAATTAGTCCTTATCTATTATCTGTGTCTATTAGTACACGTGCGTCATGCAGACAATAGTCTGCGACGGTGTAAGACCGTGATGTGCAAACGAGAGTGGCGAAGTCTCTCGAGGACTTTAGTGGACTTCAGTATTAGCTCAATGTAGAGACGCCACTCTAAATCCCGGTTTCCGCACGGATGCAGATGATGTTTACTCGCGATCAGCATCAGCGCGATCGACGGAGGTCAGAGTGCCAGATATTGACCTTTCAGAAGTAATCGTGAAAAGAATTGCCACTGCCTCGAAGCACGAAGTCGTATATCGCGCTCGAACTTTCCATCCACCGCGACGAACCTTTGCTCTTCGAGATACGAGAATGCGAGCATACGAGAATTTTTATCGCCGGAATTTTATGCAACATATCTCATGGATGCATCGTCGAACTCTGCTGAACGTTTCGAAGTAGCGTCATAAAACCGTTCAGCTCGTTCCCAACGCCAATCTCCCAAGATATTAATGAAGCGCAATTATGTAGCTGTATAAAAATATTTGTTATATACACACGTGTTATTCGTGTGCATGTTACTTGACGCATCTACTGATATCGGCATTATTGCGTCTCATTGATTGAGCGCCGCTTCCATCATGAGTGGATGCTAATGAGTACATAGAGGTGGTTTCATGTCATGAAGCAGGATACGAGGAAATCGCCTATATAGGAGCTCTTGTGCCGGTAACGAGTTTATGACAGCGATAGCCTCGTCCATAAAACTTTCTAATCACAAGGGGACATGTGAAGAAATGTTTTCTCCGCGTACACAACAGGTGTGTGTGAGAATTTTGTAGCTTCAAAGACTTTGTATCTACAAAGACTTTATATGTATAAGTAAAGCTAAATATATAAAATAAACCTATAAAATATCAAATAAAAATATTAAAAAATATAAAAATATCTAGGAGATAGAATATTCAATGTATTATAAATGTACGAAATATTAACTACATGAAATTCTGATTTAGCAAGAAATCCTGAAAGAATCTGTTACATGCTGGAAGATCGCAACAGAAATCTTATAGAGGAGAATCCCCTATTATGAGATATGCTCCTAATATGAGACAATGGGGTTTCTGCTAAACTAGTGAGCACCATCTGTTAGTTCCACCATGAACTTATTTCTCTTGGTGTAAAATGTATTTAGTGAAAAATTCATTGTTCGTTATTGCGTTTAGCCTTTGCAAGAAAAGGTTTGTGAAATTGTGAACATGTCAAAGGAACTTGAGGTAAGTCTTTAAACCTTGTTTATTATATAATAAAGAAATGGTTGGCAATAAATTCAGTATGCAATGATAGAGTAGAATCGTAGTAACAGGAAAATACGCAATTTGTTGAATTGCTTAATTGTAGAGGTTAGATTTCATGATCGCGGAACCGCTAGGCGTGTGGCTCGTATAATGAGATATTCAGGGTACTCTTAATATGAGATAATTATTGCTCGAATATGAAGATTATGTAGTGTAATAAAAAGGAAGAAAATACTACTTAAGGTTAAAGAAAAGTTAATACGAATTTATATTACGAATTTTTGTGTATTTAATTTTTATAGAATCTGACTATGGAGGTTAGAGATACGAGGAAGCGTCGACAGTGGAATCGTGAAGATTTGGCGAAGGCTGTGGCAGCAATATTTTTATAAAACTATCTAATAAAGTTTTTTAATTGCAATACTGAGGTATTTTGCACTTTTAACACCGATTTCTCGAGGTATCTTATATTAGGAGCACACTTTCTCGATCCTGCGTAAAGCTCTTTTCAAATTTTTTTAATTTTCAAAAAAAGAAATATTTAAATTAGATTTTTTATTTCACCGACCTAAAGCTTATTAAATTCTCTTCAAGATAACGTATTACATTTTAAAATTCTGCCTATAGATTTCCTTACATTCGGCAAAATCGATATGGTATCTCATAATCGGGGACTTTCTTCTACAGATTATAGAATCTCAAACGCGCCCATAAGCACATGGCGCACAAAAAACATCAGAATTAATTAATTAAACCTGCCGAGAAAGTCATTGAACTTAAGACGAATTTAGGCATATAAAGAACAAATTATTTTTATCTTGAAAGATAAAACAGATAAAAAGAGTAATCATCCATTTCGCATCAAGTTGCTCTTCAAACCCAAAATCCTACTTAAATCTAGGAAATCAAGAAGAAAGACCCTTTGCTTACTTGAAAGCCTTGGTGCGGCGCACAATCCCATAGAACTTGGTCAGCTTCTTCAGCAACAGGCTGTACCGGGTCGTGCTGCTGGCCAGGACGTTGTCGGCCAGGTCAGGCAGAAGAAGCGTACTTCGCTCCTGCCGACGAAGGTGCTCCTCCTTCTCCAGCATCTCCTCGTGCAGCTTCGTGTACTTCTCTTTGGCGCGGGACAGCTTGCTGTTCAGCTTCGGACCGGGCGGGACGACCGGCTCGCCCGCTTCGCTGCCCATCAACGTGCGTACACACATGACGCTCCGCTGCCGATGTGCCACGGTACCGGTGAATTAAGTCTCCAGCTCCTGCTGAGCCTCGCTTCCCTCAAGTGGGTCCGATGGAAGACGACAAGGCTCTTCCCAAGCAAGAAGAGACGAGAAGACTATCTTCCTTTGTCGTCTTTGGACTCTCCCAATTCCTTCCGTGATCAGACCGGAAGCCGAAGCCAAACTTCTCAGGGCGACTGGTCTCCTGTCAACGTGGTTATCCGTTCCCAAGCTGGCTCTGAACTGATACGAAGCTCGCGAGCGTGTTCGCTCGTGTCGCGGCAGGTGGGCTCGACGCACTCGGATGGTCTCGCGATAGCGCCCGCGCTTTGATAGCCGGCTGTCCTCGTGAGGGTGACCGATCTCGCACGACCGTCCCGGGCGCGTGCTGTGACGTGGGAGGGAAAAGAGAGAGGAAAGAAATTGCACACCCGCCTTTCCGCCCGCCGACCGAAGAGTGCGCTGTGCCTCGCCGCCGCTCCACTTTTATGTCGTACCCTCCTCCTCCTGCCCTGTCCCTGCCGTCGCCGACACGACCGGCCTGACGGACGCGTGCGAAAAGGGCTGGCGCGCCGTGGAGGAGCCCTTCCTCACGGAGGGGGACGTGGCTGGTCCCTTTCACTGCCTTGAAGTCAGCCCTGGTACTTCCCGAGATGATCCTCGATTCCTGGAACCGAATTCCTTGAAATACGATGTTGTTCCAGTCTACACATATATCATGTTCTATCTTTGTGTTAGAGATGGGGTTCTTCTGTTCCTTTATTCTTGTCGTAAACCCGCGAGAAAGCGGGAAAGGATTTATGTAGTTAATGTCTTGAATACCTTGAATGTTTTGAATATCTCGAGTATAATGATATCTTGAAACGGGATTTCTTGTTAGAGAGATAAAGAGCGTTGCTCTTGCCCCTACGAAGAAAAGAGAATTAAAAAAAGTGAACAAAATCAAAAATTGCAAATGTACCTTTCTCTTCCCCATTCGTCGCATTAGTAAACCACGAAATGCGATTTTGCTTGCCTGGAAGATAATATTGGCGCTGTCAACGTCATCAAGTTCGAGAGCCTAGTAAAGCAGTGATTCGCGCGCTGCGCTGTTTGCCCACGTAAACGCTTCTCACAAATGCGCGCTAATTCCGCTAATTTCGCCAAATCAAAGCGGTCCACGAAAATTGCCCGCGAATTAAGTAAAACATTCTGAATCAGTAACAAGATATTACTTTTCCAAGTAGTTTATGATTCATATCAGCTATTATCGCAAGCAGGCGCAAAGTGAAGATATAGATAATACGTCAATTTGGCACTATATAAATACAGCTGCGTGGTTCTAATCCTCATTCCATCACGAAAATCGCGTACACGAGCCAAGACAATTCAATACTGTTTCGAGCACTTAACTTTCTCCCAGCTTATTATTTATGTGCGTTGATTTGTTTATTAATATATTTTATTTATGTTATTTTTATGTATTAATATTATATTTGCAACTCATTTTTTGATATGTATATATTTATTAATATTATATATATAATACATATTTATAAATATTTATTAATATTTGCAAGTACTATACAGGTGTTTCTTTCATAACTTTATACATATCATAAAAACAAGAAAAATTTTATGAAGCTTGCTCTCGAGCTGGCTGAAAAAAAATCACCGCAATCGAGTTCGCGGGGTCGTTGATTCTTGCTCGTGCGTTTTCGTCATTAGTCACTTGTCAATCATCGTTAAATCGCTGCGGAAGTGCGCGTATCCGCGCAGCACACATTACGCAACGCGCGTAAAGACCGCCGAATCCGGTCGTCTCGACGAAATTTGGGATATCCGGGTTCACGGTACGTGCTAACACGGTACATACCGCTAAATTCCGCGGGCAAGTCCAAACCGAGTCACATGAACCAAAAATATTCTCGGTCTCGAGCCTCGATCCGTCCTCGTGAGGATCACCGGCGCCTTCTTTCTCGATGCTTGATCTCCCTCCCTCCCTCACGCCGTCTTGAAAAATGGAAAAAAGTAAAAAAAGAAGTCCACGTGACCGGAACTAGGCCCGCGACCTACTTAGATATCTTTGCATTCGTCTTACGCAGGGGACCTCGATAATTTACAATCGCTCACTTGATAACAATTTACGATTGCCTGAGCGCGACGCGAACAACGCGGCGGGATCTCCAGCAAACACGACACCGAACGGCAGTGAAGAGTGTACATACGCAGTATGTGCATCCGCGGTTTCTGCTTGAGAAACGAGAATATCAAATTGAGATGCAATTACAGAAGCTCGATAAGAAAATTTAGCCGCGCACACATCGCCGATTTGTTCACACATTGCATGAGCAAGGAGACGTTATTGCGTTGCTGTTGAGTAACAAAGCATCCAACGGCTCTTTCTTAATAATTAATCATGCTCAAAATATTTTGTCACATTTTTCCGACACTGTCAAGTAACATCCTGATATTTTAGTAACGGTAAATTTTATTTTATTTTTTAAATTATTATATTTTATAAATAAATTTTATTTTATTATTATTAATTTATTTTTAAATTATTTTAGTAACGGTAAATGACATGTTGACACTTTGCCGATGCTATCATAAATAATACTTGGTCGTTCGACCAACGTCGACTTTCAGTCGGTGCCAAATTGAACAATTTCGACAAATCTTATTTTCGCAATTTTGTCACGCAAATTTCGCGGCTCCGTCAAAGTCACGCGGATACCATCGCGCGCGGATTTTCGCATGTCCGCGGGCAACGCGCCAAGTCACGTGTGTTTATCCAAATGACTTAATGACGATATTCATCCTAGTGATTTATACGCACGGGTGCGTCGACACGCGGTCACGCAAGTCACGCGGTCGACAAGCGCGCAGCCTACATTTATAGTTATTATCACCGAATGGCGATGACAGTAATCCGCGTTATCGCTTAATTGTCGCATAATCGCTATTGATTATTCAAGAGTCACGCGACAGCAGCATCGAGACGACCTCGTCATCGGCGCATTGGTGGCTGGCTTACTGGCCGGCCAGGAAAAATTTATTGTTCGACGCTGCCAAAGTCAATGCACTGCCCAGCCGCCGTCGTTGATCGGTCGCAAGTCACGGCTGTCCACGGCAAACCGCTCCAACAAGTATCGCCTTCGAAGCCCAGAGATGCGAGCTACTCCTGCAATTACTGTCCATTTATCGCGCACATTGACACCGACGCAACGAGATATCATTCATTCATCGGTTCCTGAACTTCCAAATGTCTTCTCTCTTTTTTAATATAAAAAATTTAATATAAAAAAATTTAATATCTGGTTTATTGGTGTGTTTCGTTATTCGCTGCATTATTACTAGAATTATTCGGTGCTTAATGGTGAACGAAGTTAGAGCGAGTATTGTCAGGGCTGACAGCGAATAACGAAACGCAGCCAGAGTTTAACGTGGAAGCTTCTCCCTTCTTGCGATGTTTCTTACACACCTCGCCGGATACTTGAAAGAAATTTGCGATGCGTCGTTTTCCTCGTAACTGCAAATTGCGATTAGACATTGTTATTCCCGCCGCTGCGACGCGCGCTAAAAGAAAACGCAATTCGCAAGGAGAAAGTGCGCGCAGCCTTGTTAATAAATTTATTTTCAGAACTGCGCGTGTAAGTGGGTCATCCAAACGAAACGTTACGTTTACGAAACGGACGAATATACATGAGCATCGGTTATGAGTGCACTCGAAACGTGCCAATGCGTTTTAACGATCGGCAACTGGCAGCGAGCTATTTTTAACTCCGTCTCTCTCAAGATTATTTTTTTATGTCTTTTCGAGTCCTGTATTGCGTAAAAGACAGAAATGATCAATGGTCGTGCTGATTTATCGCTATAATTATACGTACGGCTCGACCTGGACGAAACCGGAAAGCGCACGCAAAAAATGTTAAAATGATTACTGCCGGCAGATTTTATTTTAAAATTTATACATAGCGTGCTACATATAGTAACTCACATTCATTAGAAACTACATTCAAATCGAGAATATAGTAATGAAAAAATAATGTATATAGAAATAAACTATGGATAGAGTATGTGTGATCACGAATGCGCTTAGCCAACGATGTTCTATACGAGATACAAAAAGAAAAAGAGGATTAAATCAATTACACTTTTAGCTTTGATCCATCGCGTTCGTCTCGTTCATGTTGCTACCGGTGCAGTCCTTCTGGATGATCTCGAACAGCGGCTGCAGCTCCGCCATGCCCTTAATTTGAACGACGAATTCGCTCAGCGATGGATTTTTATCTGTAAATGAACGCATGCCATAAATTTCATGTACTAGCCAGTTAAAACTTAAATAATTATATTATACAGAATATAGCAATGCAGATCGCTAGCATTACGTATCCAAGCAAAAGAATCACGTTCTTCCACCACCGTTTTAATTTATCATATTAAAGATATAACTTTCCAAGCAGAGAAATAAAATAGAAATAAAATGGAATTTACATAAAAATATTATTTCATAGGTCGTTTCATGGACGATGATGATTATAGTTGGAGGCGTTAGGAGTGAAAGAGTTAAAAGAAATTCGTTTGTTTTAATCCAATTTCAAAATAATTCTACTTACCTGCATCTGGAATAGTTAACAAAGCGGCAACAGCTCTAAGCGCAGAGCGTTTCAACTCGTCTTGCTTTTCATACTCCTGCTTCACTGAATTCGCCTTTACTTTCATCGTGCAAGTGCTCTTCAGAGGTTCAACTAACCGCTCCAGCCCTGCGTAACAAGTCTCAAAGTTAGAACAAGAACAAATAGGCCATGTAATAAATCAACATAAAATTAACAAAATAATAATTGAATGAATATCTTCAAACATTACATAAGAACACGCACGCGGGAAGCAATCTCGTGCGATACTTACTTTGCAAAACTGCAGTTGGGCACAATTGCGCGAGTCGTGCGGTCATAAGATAAGTTAGCATCTTGATGTCGTAATGATCCCTAAGACCATTCTCAACATGATTGAGGAACTCAAAGACGTCTAGTCTGTCGAGACAGGAATCGAGCAGGGTATACATGCATTCGAACGCTGCTTTTCGAAGATCCAATCCGTCGTCGACGGTGTGTTTGAACGGACCCATCTCGACTTCCCTGATCAGCTCTTTCTGCGCACAGAATTTTATTACATCACGATAAAGTTTCCAGAAAACTGCAGAAAATGTTCTTTTAATTTAAGAAATTTAATTTAAAAAAAGATATAAACGATTAATTCTACTAAATTAATTGATTGATATATTTTTTACTCGAATTTCTTAAATTTTTAAAAGATAGATAACTTATATTTTAACATTCATATTTATATTTTAATGTTCATGTGCTAACTTGTGAATTTAAATTTGGTTAATTTATCATTTAAATTTATTCTCGCCAACCTTGATCTTGGTTTCTGTGTAAAGATGCGGCAGCACCACGTCCAGCAGATCCCTTATCAGCATAGGTTTATTGTGCGCCGCAGAATTGAATGCAACCAGCGCTACCCTTCGCACATTAAGATCAGGATCCTCTAAGGCGACCAGGAAGTTACCCATACATTGCTTCAACATAGTGTCAATTGGTTGTGGCTGCAATACGCACAATATACAATTAAATAACTATAAGTATATACACATTTATATTACATACAATTGTTATTTTTAATTTTTACTCCGTGCAATATAATAATTATAATATCACATTCCATTAGGTATCACTATTAACGTTTCGTTTGCCACGTATACCGTTTTCGTAGACGCTGAATTTTCGAGACACACTGAACTTTCTATTCAAGTTGTTTGATATTTCGAATAAAAACAAATATTTATCATAAAATTATTATAAAGTATTTCGTAATTATTACTGGATGGAAAATCGCGTAAAAAGAATCGGCACAGAACATGACGATTACGATATATTTATTATGCTAAGTACCTGGTCAGAAATTGTGAATTTGACCGCCGTAACAGTCGTTGTTCTCATAAGTGCTGACGGTGATTTGAGCGATTCTTGCAGTTGCGGTAGAAGAGTAGCGGGATCGATCAACGTCAATTTGCCGAGACATTCGGCGACAACGTTGCGAGTACCCTCCTCCGTGCACTCGCAATGCCTATACAAAAGTATCCAGATCGAAGGCACGAAACTTTGCAGGTGCGACACGCCGGATGGACTGGCCGACTGAGACGTAATAATCTGTGAAAAAAAGAAGCATTTTAGAAATAATTTGATAAAAATGTGTTTAATAGATTACTGTTCGAATTCTACCGTTGTTAAGAAATTGAATATTTAAAATAATTGCATGGGGATACTCACTTCCTTCAACGAATGCAGAAGTAGATATTGGCGTTTGGGCTGCGCCTCGATCTCCTGAAGTATGAAAGGCAGGTATTCCGGAAGATTTCCAATCGCGATGTTCCCCAATGTGTAGCTAGCCGCGGATTTGACCTCCTCCGAATGAGACGAGAATGAATTCAGGATCGTGTGTTTCAGTGAATCAATTCCACTCAGGTCCCTATGAAAGAAGATATGATATAAAAATTATATATATATATATCAAAAACAGGATAAATTATTTATATAACAAAAGGATTATATATAATATTAATTATATTAATTATAATCATAATTCACATGCTTTTATAATTTATAGACCTTATTAAATAAAACATTGCGAATTCATAAATTTGTTACACACACATACATGTGTTATTACTATAAAAATAAATATTCTCTCTCAACGGTATTTGCAATAAGAAAATTTCTTTCTTACACGTGTCTGCCTATTTCGCCGATGACCAACAGTGCGAATATGTGCTGCGCAACATTCTGAATATCCGTTGGATTCTGAACATCTTGCAGCAATTGCTGCACGATACACTGCGCCTCCTCATGCCACGTGATTGTCAGTGCGGCTGCACACTTGGCGAGCGAGTGATAAGCCTGCTTGTGAAGTACGGACTGAGTGACAGGTACTATCAGCATCGCCAGGAGATCCCTGTACCCGAGACCAGGCAGACTTGCTTGCACCAAAGCTTGGAAGAATTCCAGCATTGAATTTAACGCCATACCTATTCGAAAAAAAACCCAATGCATTAACGTGTTGAAAAGCCTTTGATTCATCCAAAGATACGAAAAAGCGATCGGCTACCTTGAAGGAGCGGCGATTTTACTAAAACGAGTATTTCTGGCAGGATATGTTCGGAGACCCTGGTTAGAGCAGCTGGATGTAGCTTCGCGATAGTAGTGAGCAGATTCAGAGTTAATTGCGCAATGTGGAGGTCTGACTCGTTCAATAGTGCAGGTAATTCTGCAGTAACCTGTGAAAAACACCGCAAATGAAATATCAAATAAATAATGAACATTAATGACGAATCATTATGCCAAGTGAATCTGCCAAGTATTTTATCAAGTATGAGCGTAACGCGTTATTAATATTAATAAACATTAATGGCAGATAATATTTTGAATCATTAAGTTAATATGATTTAATCGTTAAGTTAAATATTGATAGGAGTAATATTTTGTTACTTTATCAAGTAGATCTGGATGCAGAGCCGAGCTGTAATTGCACACCAATGTATCCAGAAGAGGGAGAGAAGAAAGTTTCAAAGCTCGTTGATTTTTCCTCAAGAAAGATCCAAGGATTGGTATTGCTTCTTCCTATAAAAAAAGAAGGAAAAAAAAACTTGTTATCTTGAAGAGAAAAACTGAAGAAAACACTCTGCTATTTCCCGATGCGTGGATTGCATTCGAAAAACTCACCATGATCGGTTTGAGATCGACTCTCAGCGGCGATGCGGCTATGTAAGTTAGAGCCTTGACTGTGGTGAGCCTCGTAATCTCGTTACGCAGTCTGTCCAGGAAGATTGGCAGGCACACGTGCAGTTTGTCCGACAACGTGTCACCGAAATGTGCGAGGATCTGTCCCATGCAGGAAATGGCTCGCTCTTTTACTTCCTGATCGATGTCCGCCGTTTTCAGTCTCGTTAAAGTACAGTCATAGATCTCGTTGGACAGCGAAGTGAACCCGCGATAGAAAGGTTTATCTGCAAACGACAAATCTGTGTCGTCAATGTCGTCAGGAAAGAAATTGACAATGTTTTTGTATCTCCTGCGGTAATAAATACATTCGAACTTAATGAAACTATTAGAAAAATTATAGGTAATTACATTAAAATTATATTAACATTAAGAAATTATAGAGACAATATTATTATCTCCTTTTAGCCGCGATATGAGAACTTAATCTACTATTACAGATAATTACATCAGAATTAGAGTCATTAAAAAATTATTAAATATTTTTCTTTCTAGCAACGAGATTCTGCACAATGATGATTATAAATGAAAATAAAAAATCATTAAGAATCATATTACAAATTATAAATAAATTTCCGTTAGACTCGCGTGTCAAAATATCAATTGTTAAAGAGAAAAGAGAAGTCATTTGCACAGTGGCTTACCGTGCGGTCTGATCACTTGCACGAGCTGCTGCAACACGAGCAACGCCTCGGCGGCGATTTTGTAGAATGGATCCCCCACAGCCAATATGATCGGCGGCGCCAGAACGGGCATGTGAACGTGGAACGCTTCCGGCTGGTGCGTCACCAGTAGCGTGTGCACGAAAGCCAGAGTGTCGATCTTCATGTTCGAGGACGAGTTCTTGTCGCCCAGAGAATATTGTATGCCAGGGATCAGCGCCGGGATGTGATTAGCCAGAGCGCCAGGTAAGACGAGCACCAGCTCTTTCAACAAGGAGAAACAGTCCTGCCGGGTTTTAATGCTCTTTTCCTTCATCTGACGATGGACCGCTTTCACTATCAACGGCACTTGCTGCTGCAACAGAGACACGGGCCCGTCGTCGTCCTCCATCGCGTCAGGATCGAGCGGCACGCCGGTAGCCGGCCTCGTTTGCCTCAATAAGGCGATGTATGCGTGGAAGATGTCCGACTTAACGTTCTCTTCCCTCTCTGTGATTATGTCACGGCCAATATTATTCATCATGCATCAAAATTATAAATTTCCGAGTAAATTATACATTTGTTGAATGTTATAAAATTATTGGTCAGTTGAATTAATCGAATATTATTGAAGCTTCATTGTAATCTTATCTTTACTGTTTATTTGTCACACTTCACTAATCATTGTAATTGTTTTTCTAGTGAAATTTTTTATTTGTGTTCTCACTGCTTGTTAAGCAATACAAAATTTCAATTGACTAGATTTCTACATATACATATCGTAGACCATGGAAATGTACGTTGATACTCGCCTTTAAATCTGGCAATTAATGCAGGCGAGACTCCTTTATAAAACTCGGACAGCAATTCTCTCCTACTAGATACAACAGCCTCCAGACACTTTGCAGCTGCTCTACGAACCTTCCAACTCATGTCATCGTCATCGGAATACTCGTCTTCCGCATCTTCTTCTCCATCTTCCTCGATTTCCATCACACCGCCATCACCATCGGAGAAGTCATTCATATCGTCGTCGTAGTTGTAATTTGGATCATACATGATATATATTAAGCAAATCTCTATTATCTAAAAGGTTAAAAGTTTCATTTAATAATGCATCTCCTCTCTCTATTATTATATAAATATTATAAATATATACAGTTATAATATTACATTGCTTGTAATTATTACATAAATATCTCTATAATATAAAATAAATTCACATTACATACTTTGTTAATGTGTGGTGTAATTTCTTTCGGACATCTATAAACAAAAGATTCGAACGCTTGCAGACAATATTCCCTCAACTCGTCATCGTCTTCGTTGCTATATTGAACGATCAAAGGCATGACGCGTTCAATTTGTTCACCGAATCTGTGACCCGCTTGACGGCTGAGGCAGACAAATTTAAATAAATAAATAACTTATCCTTTGTCAATTATGCACGAATACATTATCAGTTACCAACCAGATAGAAGCGATACACTGAATGTAGGTACGTATGACATTCTTTGCAGTTTGAGTCTGAAGACCTTCGAGTAAATGATCCAGCAATTTGTTGTACAAATAATTGTTGCTGGACGTTAAGAGGTGACTCAGCGCTACTATGGTGCGTTTGCGAACCGCCTGCCGTGGCGAAGAGAGCTGCGGCAGCAACGCGGCCAGAATAG
The DNA here is from genome assembly GCF_003672135.1 of Ooceraea biroi. Lineage (NCBI taxonomy): Eukaryota > Metazoa > Arthropoda > Insecta > Hymenoptera > Formicidae > Ooceraea > Ooceraea biroi. The sequence goes on from NC_039506.1 coordinate 18,732,686, forward strand.
TGGAGTGAAATGAGACTAGTAGACCGCCGAATCGAGATAATAAGTCAGCGACAATGTCGAGAGCTTCGAGTTGTACAGATACGTCCTCTTGCTGAAAAAGAAACATGAAATTATAAAGATACTAAACGTGATTAGAAATATCTCAAAACTAAATGCATAAAGATATTGAGAAAAGTATGAAAAAGCGTATGTAAAAATTAAAGATATTAAAGATATCTAAAAGATATAAAAACTATTAAATAAAGATATTAAAGAACAATAGTCGAAAATTAAAGACTGAAAGATATTAAAAACTATTTATAAACTTAACAACTAAAAATAGTAAAGATATCTGAGAGATTAAAGGTATTAGATTTTAGATCAGAGCAGATGAAGATGCTGCAATTTACCTTTTCGATAGCACTGCTTAATTTGCCTGTGATGCGTCTACAAACGCTTGCGACTAACGCACTACAACCCACAGGAAGCTCGGAAATAACAGTCTTCAAGCCAATGCTGGAAATGTCCCGCAGCTGCTCTTTGTCCGATACCATGTTAGTGCACAGAGCATCCACAATAGTTTCCACTTGATAGTCCTTTACTTTATTGACTAACGGACCCAGACTGAAATTTGCACACATTCTTACAACTACATCTTCAAATAAAAAAGAAATCTTGATGCGACAAAAAGAAATATTATAAATATCTAAAGTTATCTGCTCTATTCTTTTATCCTATCATCAACATTGATCATTCAAAACAAATGAATTTCTACCATTTGACAGCGAGATTCTGCACTTCACCATTCTTGTCCTCCAATAACTTAAGAAGCATTTTTACAACTTTGCGCTCCGAGTCATCGTCCAGCTTGATGCTATCCTTTTGGAGCTCGCTCATCAGATCATTAGTGGCCATGAATCTGAAATCCTTGTCGCTGGACGTCATCTGCAACGGAAATCAGTCATTATTTAAGCGATCACATTGTGACAGCAAAGCTGCTCCGGCTCCATGCAACATAGACACACGTGAGATACACTAACGAAAGGATGCCATCGAAATTCATAACTAAAAACCGATAGGATATCCACCGCGCCGTCCACATCCATGCAATACACCTACAGTTGTCAGATAAGCCCGCAAGCATGAGCTTCCGGAATCAACAGCTTAACTTACAAAATAACATTTTACACGGACTATTCGAATCCGTGACACAAAGCGAATGACTCTACATCCGTTCCGCCGCACGATTCTACAGCGTATTCATCGCTCGAACGTTAACGAACGAGAGCGCGAGAGAGGTTATGTCACTCGAGGGAAGATCTCGGGACACGAAGCGTCGTCCGGACGATGTTTCCGGGTGACGTTTCCTCGATCGCTACTATTATCGCGCGCAGCGCAGTGCGAGCGGTTACCTTCTCCAGCAGGTTCGCGATTTGATAGGAGACACTGGCCATGGTTGCCGAGCGTGTATCTCACAGCCGGTTCCGGATCCGCAGCGGGAAGGAGACGATCGGCACTGATCGGCACTGTAAGCACTCCGGCGCAGCGGTCCCCAGCGCGTATCGCGCGCGTATCCGGCGCGACGGAAATGAAAGGAGAAAGGAAAAACGGAGACGAGACGGAAATGCCACCGGTGGTAACTAACGGTGACACGCGAATGCGCGATACCGCACAGAAGTTCGCACAAACGCTGATAGTCGCCGCGCTTTTCTATCGGTCCCTCTCCCTCTCTGTCTTTCTTTTCTTCTCTGGCTGTCTCTCTCCTCTTTTCTGTTTTCCACCGTTTTTACGCTCTTTTCTCTTTCCTTTCTTTATTGTTTCTCTGTCTGTCCGTCTCTTTCTTCCCCTCTTTCGCTCGCGGTCTAACGCAACTCCGCAGTCGGCAACTCTCAGCGCGCTGCGCGATGCCGAAATGCAATTTTTTGCGACGGCAAGTCGTAGCGGCAACTTCACGCCGCTGATGACGTACGTAGATGGATGCGTGTGTATCACTAGAATCTTGAGGGTAGTTCGAAAAGTTCTCTGCCTGACGCAGAGATGGTGCCAGGAGTATCAATTGGTATTTTTCTCATTTTTAGCCAAATAGGCTCGTTCCTACTGGCTGTAACCCCCTTTATATTACTTAATAAAAAAAATTTCTCATTTTAGTTTATCGGCGATTTTTTTCCGGTGCAATCTTTCATAAAGAGCTCACTAGATAAGTATTACCATCTAGTGATAATGTATATACCGTTATATGTTGTATGTACCTGCTAGCCGGATGGCGCTGCCAAGGCACTCTCTTTTGTATAGTAAAAAAAATGATTTTTCTCAGATCCCAGGGCCTGCCATACCGTTTCCGACAAATACGTTCAGGGCCGAAATTCTGTAACTTCGATACCGATCATTTTCGGTATCGTTAACTAGCGACACCTATGAGAGCTACGCTTTCTCCAAGGTCGTCCTTGCCATTGGCTATCGCTAGTTAACGATATCGAAAATTATCGATAACGAGTTGCAGAATCCCGGCCCAGTAGTTCCTTTGTTGTGGTCGAATAAAACAAACAAGTTTTATTGTTTCTCGAAAAATGGATAAATAAAGTCGAATGTCGCGCAGTGATAAAATACTTTGTTTTAAAACGTTTAACGCCAACGGAAATAAAAAACAAACTGGATTACTTTGGGAGACTCTTCACCATCGTTTTCAACAGTGAAGAAATGGGCTACTGAATTCAAACGTTGTCGTTCGTCCATTTTTAATAATGAACGTTCAAATTGCCCAAAAACCGCTACGATTGAGGAAGTCATCGAAAAAATCCACAATGCCGTGTTAAATAATCGGCGAATGAAAGTGTGTGAGTTTGCTACCATTGCGAGTGTCTCAATAGATTGTGTTCACAACATCTTACACGAACATTAATTTGCGTATGAAAACCCAGGCAGCACATGTTAGCCTAATATATGTTTCTTAGACGTATCTAATGTCTAAGAAACATAAAGTACCATTTAAGAAACGGTTTAAATAGAAACCGTTTTTAGACCTCAATTTTAAAAACGTATTTTTCACCTTTCCACAGAAACGAAAAATGTGTTTTATTAAATTGATTTGAAATTATATAATTAATATAGAAAAAATAGTAATTTCTACTTACTTTGCGAGTATTAATTATTTTTACATCGTACGTTTCAATGTACTCGATTATGGAACAAGAGACAAAAATCAACACAAGTGTGCGATTCCCACCTTTGATTCACCAAGCGACCGATAGATGGCCAGGTCAGGCGTGACGTTCTCGCAAGAAACATTTGCGTTATCACCTTATAAATAACCATCCGGAAAACCGATCCAATACTCTTTTCTTCTTCTTTTCTTTTGAAACTTTTGAGATCACTATTACTTGAAGTGATACTTCAAAAGAGTGAGATTCCACTACACGAAATTTAGAGAGTAATTCATAAAATATAAAAATCTAGTTTTTTTACAAAAATGTGACTTAACTCCTGTCTATGAGGTACTGATATATAGAATTGATAAATATTTTTCTGATGGTTTCTGAAACGTTTTTTTGCCGAAAAAGAAACGTTTTTTCGTTGGACATTTTTCTCCTAAATAAACGTTTCAATAAAATGGTTATGAAACGTTACGGCAAAACGTTTATGAAACGGTTTTGAAACCAATGTGTGCTGCCTGGGAAAGCTTTCAACGCGATGGGTGTCGCGTTTGTTAACGGTCGATCAAAACCGCATTCGAATGAACGTTTCTCAGGAGTGCTTGGACAATTCTGATTGACTGATCATTCTTGTTTTTCTGGTAATACTAATTTATTTATCAGAAGAGCAAGACGGTGATTGGCCACCGCGTTGCCACGTTACCGCTGCCGCATCCTATGGGCATGCAAGAGCCCTAAGTGTATTGAGTTGACAGGGGACTATGTTGAAAAATATTTAAAAAATGTCAAAAATCATGCGTTTTCTTTGTTATGTCGAAAACTTTTCGAACCTACCCTTGTATACTCCTATACTTAAACTAACAAAGTTTTTAATTTTGTTTTTAATTTTCCCGTTCAGAGCGGACTCTCAATTTTTATGTGACTTTTACACGCACGGCACCGTACATTGCAGAGGCAAATATGAATTTTAAATGATAATAAATTAAATATTAACTATTAATTCAGTGATGGGGCTTGCGAAGATATTTTAAACAAATAAGTAAACATATATATCTCAATACAAATTGTTTCATTTCATTAGTTATTCTGTGGGATTAAGCTGCTAAAGTGTACTGTTCAGTGCACTAAAGGTGAGGGGGCACTATTGTGACGGCCGAAAAATAGACTATTTTCATAAATAAGGTTTTGCGTGAGACGTAATACATGTAATTTGCTTTTGAAAGTATTGTTTTACTCTTTTGGAAGTACATATCTTAAACGTGTTGTTAAAAACGAATCAGTTAAAAATGAATATTTTGCCCAAAATGAATATTTTTAACTGATTCGTTTTTAACAACACGTTTAAGATATGTACTTCCAAAAGAGTAAAACAATACTTTCAAAAGCAAATTACATGTATTATGTCTCACGCAAAACCTTATTTATGAAAATAGTCTATTTTTCGGCCGTCACAATAGTGCTCCCTCACCTTTAGTGCACTGAACAGTACACTTTAGCAGCTTAATCCCACAGAATAACTAATGAAATGAAACAATTTGTATTGAGATATATATGTTTACTTATTTGTTTAAAATATCTTCACAAGCCCCATCACTGAATTAATAGTTGATATTTAATTTATTTATTAACATTTAAATGGCTATAATTGTAATATTTATAATATTTATAATAATAATTCACATAACATTTATATAATAATATTTAAATAACGTAATAGTTAAATAACTATAATATTTCACTTCTTAATCATCACCATTTCATTTCTTCTCATCTGCAACTTTTCTTCGAATGATAAATTTTATACGTTTAATGTGTGAAACATTTCAGACCTGATTTTATCAGATTATATGATTGTACCTACAAATAAAGTAATGTTTCTCTTTGCTTTCTGCATGTCGTTATAGTTTTGAAAGAAAAATGCTACCAAATTTTCTTACCAACTTCCTAATTTTTTAAGCTCAATGGGACAAGAGATTATCGGCATTTTTAAACAGTTTTATATCTATAATTTACTCTATTCTAATATACGATACTATACGATGTGTTATATTTTCTTTATTATCGTAAAGATAGCAAAACAGTGAAGTAAGATACTGATGTACTCACTAGCTGTAAACAAATACATTTTCCTTAGATTATCTTTCTCCTTACTTTTGAATAATGCACGTAAGTATTATGTATGTATTGTATGTCATTAAATATATAATTTTACCGAAGCAAAGCTCTCTATAGATAATGTGAATAATCCACCGATATCCAATGTGAAAGCTTTGTTACTCCTTTGTAATAAGAACAAGATCAACTTCTGTATCTTCAACGGTACTAAGTACCATGGAGCATTGTAACTATAAAAAATGTGGCATAGAATTGCCAATTTGAGAATTATCAAATCTATTATTTTTAAAAAAGTATTATTTTTTAAAATTATGGAATTATAGAATTAGAGAATTATTAACAAGATGTATGAGCGCTTTCATCACTGAAAATTACATCAATAAAAATATAAAAACCACAGATAAAAATATTTCTTACACTGTAAGAAATATACGATCATTAGAATCCATAATTTCCTGTCCAGAATAGTTGGATATAAACATATATAGAAAAAGACAAATGATATTAACACAATGTCCTATTAGCTTTTCCATTTCTTGCATAGGTGACTCAACTTGCAATATCTAAAACACGTCATTGTGCAATTAATATCTTAACATCTCTAATACTATTTACATCTTTAAAATTAATCATTTTTCATACAACTTCTAGTGAATTTTTAAAACTTTAAGCAATTAGCATGATATTTAGAATTTAGTTTCTCATTATGATTCTCTTAATAGCCCAGCAAACATTTTGGTTGTGGGATGTTGCCAAATGAGAAACAAATGTCAGCGGAACTATAATGCCAAAGCCAGAGCCTACTGTGTCCTCAGTTGGTCTCCAATGTGAACCAAATCTGACGAACATATTCCACAGTCCAATTGACGACAACATTAGAGCAGATCTGACAATAGAACGGTGAAAATGTTGCATATTGACGGACGTGTGCTAACAGAATTGCAACAAAGTATGTTAACAAAGTATGTTTTCCATTTGCGACCTTCCGGCAAACATACTTTGTTGCCACATTTGTAATTGCAGAAAATGTTTGCTGGGAGGATATTTATCTTCTTACTAAAACTTTTTTCGAATTAATTAATTATTGTAAAACGTTACGTATATAAGTCATAAGTAATATCGAATGTAAAAACCTTACTCCATAAAGATTCAAACTCATACAAAGCACAGTACTCATTGTAACAATGAAAAGTGATCGTTCCATGTCGCCCACAACAATTTTGGCAATCCTTGAAAAAATGGATATAATCAGAGTACAATAAGTTACCATGAAATAGTTTAATTAAATTTTAATTTCATGTTTGACCATGTTTGATTACATTTGGTTAATTAACTACAATAATTGCCTCATACAGCAGCAATTAGTATTAACATTGTAATTTCTCTTAATTCTTGTTTTCTGTATTGATGTATACTATTTTATGTCTATAATAATAGCTTCCAAACATATACGTTTTCCTTGTTTTAATGTATACATATTATCATATAAATACTAACTCCATAGCTTTGCGATGAATGTCCACGGCACAGATAAACTCCTTGTAAATCATGGTTTCATTTTTTATGGTAATACTTTGTACCATAGCAGTTATTGCTTGTTCAAAGCGGTAGCTGTGAATATTATCTCCGTTATAATTATATTTAGATATTAGGTTTTCTAGATTCTATGAAGTAAAACTTGTTTTTCCCACAATGTGGATGAATATGCACGTAAGTATTATGTATGTATTGTATGTCATTAAATATATAATTTTACAGAAGCAAAGCTCTCTATAGATAATGTGAATAATCCACCGATATCCAATGTGAAAGCTTTGTTACCCCTTTGTAATAAGAACAAGATCAACTTCTGTATCTCTAAATTATGTATGTTTTCTGTTTTTCTAAGTTTATTTCTTTACCTAGCAACTCTCAACATTCCACAGATATATTTGAAACATGATACCAGCATTGTTCCTACCGCTAAGATTACAACTGTTCCTACAGTACAAACTGCGTTTAGATATAGGAGCAATAAATAGAAATATCTTTCCTGTACGGCGAAGTATGTAGTCAGAGTTACTATGAGGTGGCGCGCATAGCTCACATTTTTGGGCATAATTACATCTAAAATGTATGGCCCACATTGTATTACAGTAAGATAAGCATGATTGCATATTCCAATTACTGAAAATTATCTCTTTTATATAAACAATAAGATACATATATTCATGTGCAATATAATACAATATAACAAATCAGTAAATCATATTTTTTTAGTCAATATTTTAATCTATTTTACTTCAATTCTAAAATTAATAAATAATCACAATCATAGAAGTTAACAGGTCTTCTTACATATACAGGCGAGCGTTATTCGTTTTGCAATGTTTCCATATTTGTTATAGATAGCAATTTCGTTCGAATCCTTTAGTCTGTTGTAAATGTATTGAAATTGCTCCAATATATATCTTATCTATTGTATTAACAATATTTTATGCTGGATAGTATTGTAAAGTATGAAAGAAAATTTTTACATAGTACACTTTATTATAGGAATTTATTTACTTTTGGAGAAAATAAAAAATTAACTTACAGTTTCTATGTTAATCCAAAAGGAAATATAATTCATCAGAAAAAAACTATAATACGTTGATAGAGAAAGCATATCAATAGTAAATTCAAAGTCATATTCTACAAAACAAATTCTTGAAAGCTGTAATTAAAACTTTCTTGGGATTTATTTCCTTCAAAAACTCATTGCCACATCTAAATGACATGTAAATTGTAAACTAGCAAACACTGGGATTAAAAATATTCACGTACCACGAATACGACGAAGCTTGTCAAAATACTAAGACACAATGCTGCCTGAAATCGAGCAAACCTTGATTGTTGATAAGGCCACAAGCCAACGGCGAGTAATGTAATCCTATTCCAGCTGAAATATTCTTGGACTGATTGTGAGATACTCGTTTTATACATGATCCTGTGGTTATTGAGTTACGTGTGACTGCAAACTATTTTGTAACGGTTCGTCAAACTTCATCTCGCATATAGGAGCAATTGCGAATTATATAATCATATAACATTATATAAAATTGTATAATTTTTCTCTACCACAGTAAGTTGTCATGCAAATTGTTTAATAATATAAACGGAGTATAAGATAGCACATAATAGAGATCGATACATAATTTGTCACCTACTCCCGAGAAGTGCGACGATTAAGTGATCAATATAATGGTGAAGGAAATTTGCCATGTGTTTATTTCCCATTGAAAAATATAATATTCGTAAAATACTATCTTGGTCGAAACCCACGCATGCGTAGTTCACCTTTTCTTTAACAGCAGAATTCATGCGTCTCATTCCATTGTGTGCATTCGTAAAGCTTACTTCTTCGTTGAAGACAGCAGCGTGCGACATATCGTAAAAATATTTATAACATTACTTAACTGACACCACGGTATTAACTATTAAATACCAGCAGCTTCTAGCAGGTACCTCTTTTTTTATCCGCATTTGAGTTACCTCAGAAGAATCTAGCGTTACTAATTTTAAATATCGAAATATGTTATGTTTATTATTTTATACTGTTAAGTGCATTAATGCCGATTTTGCTATTGAACGTGATATTTAATCATTTAATGATGAAATACTAAATTAACATTTAATTAAAATTTAATACGGTTTTCTGTAAACAAGAATATTACTTCCTGCAGATATATTGGGTTGTTCGGAAAGTAATTTCGTTTTTCACAAAGAGATGTCGTTAGTCGCGTTCCTCGATACTTAACCTTACTCTAAGCGGCAAATTCGTTTTATATTTTGACAACTGACATTTCAGACGTCATTTAGTATCTTATTGTGTTGCGATCTGTCAAGTAATTTTTTTTGGCATCACATCAAACATGGAAAATCAAAGTGAGCATTATCGTAATATTTTGCTTTTTTACTACCGAAAGGGTAAAAATGCAGTGCAAGCGAGAAAAAATTGTGTGCCGTGTACGGAGAAGATGTATTGAGTGAACGTCAGTGTCAGAATTGGTTTTCGAAATTTCGTACTGGAAATTTCGATTTGAAAGATGCACCACGTTCAGGTCGGCCAATTAAAGCTGATGACGAGAAAATAAAGGCTCTGGTGGATGCAAACCGTCGCATAACAACACGCGAAATTGCTGAAAAGTTAAATTTATCGAATTCGACTGTTTACGATCATTTGAAACGCCTTGGATTCGTTTCAAAGCTCGATATTTGGGTTCCACACAATTTAAAGGAAATTGACTTGATTCGACGCATTACCACCTGCGATTCATTGTTGAAACGTGAAGAAAATGAACTATTTTTTAAGCGAATCATAACTGGAGATGAAAAATGGATTGTTTACAACAATGTTAAGCGAAAACGATCATGGTCCAGGCAGATGAACCTGCTCGATCGACATCCAAGGCAGATATTCATCAAAAGAAGATCATGCTTTCTGTATGGTGGGATTGGAAGGGAATCGTATTTTTCGAGCTACTACCAAGCAACCAGACGATTGATTCGAAAGTGTATTGTCGTCAGCTGGATGAATTGGATGCTGCCATCAAGCAGAAGCGACCAGAATTGGCGAATAGGAAAGGTGTCGTATTCCATCACGACAATGCCAGACCACACACAAGTTTGGTCACTCGCCAGAAGCTTTTACAGCTTGGATGGGATGTGCTACCACACCCACCATACTCTCCTGATCTGGCACCATCCGATTACCATTTGTTCCGGTCTCTACACAATTCTTTGAACAATGTAAACTTCGATTCAAATGAAGGCGTCAAAAATCACTTGCTTCAAATTTTTGTCAATAAGGAGAAGAACTTCCATGAGCGTGGAATCTTAAAGTTGCCAGAAAGATGGCGAAAGGTAGTGGAACAAAATGGCCAATGCATCACTGAATAAAATTTATTCTAAATATGAAAAAACCGCTTTTCATTTTTCCTTGAAAAAACGAAATAACTTTCCGAACAACCCAATATTTTACTTATATATATACATATATATAATTTTTCACCTGAATTCCAATGTAATCATTTGTTTAACGTAGCGGCTTGTTAAACTTTTATAAACATTACATTTTTATTGCAAAGTAGCAATGTATATTTTTAGTCATATCTGATTTACTATTTCTATTCATATGTGTTGTATAATTTGCACATATATCACTACTCTGTATTTGGTGTACACCCTGTCTGCATGTATTTTGACGAGGCTCTTACATAATGCCAGCTATTCTTCTTCTTCTTCTTTATAGTGCTTAACTGAATCTTTACTCCAATAATTTAAAATGACACAAAGGTTTTTATTTCTAAGGTCACGTTCAGACAGAAGTGCCGCGCACACTCGAGTTTTGCGACTTTTACACGGCACCGTATACTGCACAGGCAAATATGACTATTTTTAACTGATTCTGGTTTTACAACACGTTAAGATATGTACGTCAAAAAGAGCAAAATAAAATGTCAAAAGAAAATTACTAGTATTTGTCTCGCGCAAAACCTTCAAGAAAATAGCCTAGTTTTTCGACCGTCACAATGGTATCCTCCCTTTGCACTGGACAGTACATAAAACTCCACTACACTTTAGCAGCTTAATCACACAGGATAAATAATGATAAATTACACATTTTTATTGAGATATGCTTACGTATTTGTTTAAAATATCTTCACAAGCCCCATCACTGAATACGTAATATTTAATTTATTTATTAACATTTAAAAGGCTATAATTGTAATATTTATAATATTTATAATAATAATTTACATAACATTTATATAATAATATTTAAATAACGTAATAGTTAAATAACTATAATATTTCACTTTTTAATCATCACCATTTCATTTCTTCTTATCTGCAACTTTTATTCTAATGATAAATTTTATACGTTTCCTGTGAGAAACATTTCAGACCTGATTTTATCAGATTATCTGATTGTACCTACAAATCAAGTAATGTTTCTCTTTGCTTTCTGCATGTCGTTATAGTTTTGAAAGAAAAATGCTACCAATTTTCTTACCAACTTCCTAATTTTTTAAGCTCAATGGGACAAGAGAATGTCAGCATTTTCATTTAGTTTTATATCTATTTACTGTGTTCTAATATACGATATTGGACATATACTTCCGTTAGTCTTGGAGAGATAGCATAAGAGTGAAATAAGATACTGATGTACTTACTAGCTGCAAACAAATACATTCTCCTCAGTTTACCTTTCTCATTACTTTTAAGTTTTAAACAATGCATTATTCATATGTATTGTATGAAATTAAATGTATAACTTTACCGACGCAAAGCTCTCTATAGATAATGTGAATAATCCACCAATATTCAATGTGAAAGCTTTGTTACTCCTTTGTAATAAGAACAAGATCAACTTCTGTATCTTCAACGGTACTAAGTACCATGGAGCATTGTAACTATAAAAAATGTGACATAGAATTGACAATTTAAGAATTATCAAATCTATTATTTTTTAAAAAGTATTATTTTTTAAAATTATGGAAGTATAGAAGTAGAGAATTATTAATAAGATGTATGAGCGCTTTCATCACTGAAAATTACATCAATAAAATTATAAAAACAACAGATAAAAATATTTCATACACCATAAGAAATATATGATCATTACAATCCGTAATTTCCTGTCCAGCATAGTTGGTTAGAAACATATATAGAAAAAGACAAATGATAGTAAAAAGATATCCTACTATCTTTTCGGTTTCTTGCATAGGAGATTTAACTTGCAATATCTAAAACACCGTCATTATGCAATTAATACGTTAACATCTCTAATACTATTTATATCTTTAAAATTAACCATTTTCTACACAATCTCTAGTACATTTTTAAAACTTTGTGTTTAAGCAATTAGCATGATATTTAGAATTTAGTTTCTTAATATGTTCTCTTAATAGGATATTTATCTTCTTATTAAAACTTTTTTTCGACTTAAATATTGTAAACCGTTACGTAGATCAGTCATAAGTAATATTTAATATAAAAACCTTACTGCATAAAGATTCAAACTCATACAAAGCACAGAAATAATTGTTACAATGAAAAGTGATCGTTCCATGTCGCCCACAACAATTTTGGCAATCCTTGAAAAATTGGATATAATCAGATTACAATAAGTTACCATGAAATAATTTAAATATATTTTAATTTCATGTTTGACTATCTTTGACTACATTTAGTTAATTAACTACAATAATTGCCTCATACAGCAGCAATTAGTATTAAAATTGTAATTTCTATTAATTCTTGTTTCCTGTATTAATGCATACTATTTTATGTCTATAATAATAGCTTCCAAACAAATACGTTTTCCTTTGCTCATCGACGTTATCGGTAATAATAATGTATACATATTATCTAAATATTATTATATAAATACTAACTCCATAGCTTTGCGATGAATGTCCACGGCACAGATAAACTCCTTGTAAATCATGGTTTCATTTTTTATAGTAATACATTGTAACGTAGCAGTTATTGCTTGTTCAAAGCGGTAGCTGTAAATATTATCTTCGCTATAATTACATCTAGATATTAGGTTTTCTAGTCTGTGAAGTAAAATCTATTTTTCCCACAATGTGGATAAATATCCGTTTTTTGTTTTTCTAATTTTATTTCTTTACCTAGCAATTCTCAACATTCCACAGATATGTTTGAAACATGAGACCACCATTGTTGCTACCGCTAAAATTACAGCTGTTCCTACAGGTAAAACTGCGTTTAGATATAGGAGCAATAAATAGAAATATCTTTCCTGTACGGCGAAGTATGTAGTCACAGTTACTATGAGGTGGCGCGCATAGGTCACATTCTTGGGCATAATCATATCACAAATGTATGGCCAACATTGTATTACAGTAAGATAAGCATGATTGCATATTCCAACTACTAAACATTATATCTTTTAGATAAACAATAAGATACATATATGCAATATAATACAATATAATGTGCAATATAATACAATATAATGTGCAATATAATACAATATAATGTGCAATATAATACAATATAATGTGCAATATAATACAATATAATAAATCAGTAAATCCTAATTTTTTAGTCAATATTTTAATCTATTTTACTTCAATTCTAAAATTAATAAATAATCACAATCATAGAAGTTAACAGGTCTTCTTCTTACATATACAGGCGAGCGTTATTCGTTTTGCAATGTTTCCATATTTGTTATAGATCGCAATTTCGTTCGAATCCTTTAGTCTGTTGTAGATGTATTGAAATTGCTCCAATAAATATCTTATCTATTGTATTAACAATATTTTATGCTGGATAGTATTGTAAAGTATGAAAAAAAAGTTTTACATAGTACACTTTATTATAGGAATTTATTTACTTTTGGAGAAAATAAAAAATTAACTTACAGTTTCTATGTTAATCCAAAAGGAGATATAAGTCATCAGGAAGAAAGTATAATACGTTGATATAGAAAGCAAATGAATAGTAAATTCGAAGGAATATTCTACAAAACAAAGTCTTGAAAGCTGGAATTAAAACTTTCTTGGGATTTATTTCCTTCAAAAACTCATTGCCTCATCTAAATGACATGTAAATTATACAATAGCAAACATTAAGACTAGAAATATTCACGTACCACGAATATGACAAAGCTTGTCAAAATACTAAGACACAATGCTGCCTGACATGGAGCAAACTTTGATTGTTGATAAGGCCACAAGCCAACAGCGAGTAATGCAATCCTGTTCAAGCTGAAATATTCTTGGACCAAGATACGCGTTTTATACATGATCCTGTGGTTATCGAGTTACGTTTGACTGCAAACTATTTTGGGACGGTTCGTAAAACATCATCTCGCATATAGGAGCACTTGCGAATTATATAATCATATAATAACATTATATAAAATTGTATAATTTTTCTCTACCACAGTAAGTTGTCATGTAAATTGTTTAATAATATAAACGGAGTATAAGATAGCACATAATAGCGATCGATACATACTTTGTCACCTACTTCCGAGAAGAGCGGCGATTAAGTGATCAATATAATGGGGGAAGGAAATTCGCCATGTGTTTATTTTCCATGGAAAATTATTCGTAAAATAATATCGAAACTCACGCATGCGTATATCACCTTTTCTTTAACGGCAGAATTTCATGCATTTCATTGCACTATGTGCATTCGTAAAGTTCACTTCTCCGGTGAAGTCGGCAGCGTCCGATATATCTTAAAAAAGGTCTATTAACATTACTTAAAGAGAGCCGTGATATTGACTGATAAATATCAGCAGTTTCTAGCAGGTACCTCTTTTTTTATTCGCATTTGAGTTAACTCAGAAAAACCTGGTGTTAGTGATTTTAAATATCGAAACATATTATGTTTACTATTTTATACTATCAAGTGCAGTAATGCCGACTTTACTATTGAACGTGAATAATAATAAATTAAACAATTGTTATTGAGATATGTTTACTTATTTGTTTAAAATAGCTTCGCAAGCCCCATCACTGTATAGTTAATATTTAATTTATTTATATATTAACATTTAAATTGCTATAATTATAATATTTATAATATTTGTAATAATAATAATTTACATAAACATTTATATAATAACATTTAAATAACGTAATAGTTAAATAACTAAAATATTTCACTTCTTAATCGTCACCATTTCATTTCTTCTCATCTGCACCTTTTATGCGAATGATAAATTTTATACGTTTAATGTGCGAACCATTTCAGACCTGAATTTGTCAGCTTATCTGAATGTACCTACAAGTCAAGTAATGTTTCTCTTTGCTTTATGCACGCCGTTATGGTTTTGAAAGAAAACTGTTATCAATTGTCTTACCAATATCTTAATTTTTTAAGCAATGGGACAAGAGAATATCAGTATAGTTTCATTTAGTTTTATATCTATTTATTCTGTTCTACTTTACGATATTGTACATATTATACTTTCGTTATTCCTGGAGAGATAGCATAAGAGTGAAATAAGATACTGATGTACTTACTAGCTGCAAACAAATACATTCTCCTCAGTTTACCTTTCTCCTTACTTTTAAACAATGCATTATTTATGTATTATATATATATATATATATATATATAATTAAATGTATAACTTTACCGAAACAAAGCTCTCTATAGATAATATGAATAATCCACCGAAATTCAATGTGAAAGCTTTGTTACTCCTTTGTAATAAGAACAAGATCAACTTCTGTATCTTCGACGGTACTAAGTACCATGGAGTATTGTATCTATAAAAAATGTGGCATGGAATTGACAATTTGAGAATTATTAATTCTATTATTTTTAAAAAAGTATTATTTTTAAAAATTATGGAATTAGAGAATTAGAGAATTTTTAAAAAGATGTATGAGTGCTTTCATCACTGAAAATTACATCAATAAAAATATAAAAACCACAGATGAAAATATTTCTTACACCGTAAGAAATATATGATTATTACAATCCGTAATCTCCTGTCCAGCATAGTTGATTACAAACATATATAGAAAAAGACAAATGATAGTAAAAAGATATCCTACTATCTTTTCGATTTCTTGCATAGGTGACTCAACTTGCAATATCTAAAACACCGTCATTGTGCAATTAATATCTTAACATCTCTAATAATATTTATATCTTTACAATTAATCATTTTCCATACAATCTCTAGTGAATTTTTAAAACTTTGTGTTTAAGCAATTAGCATGATATTTAGAATTTAACTTCTTATTATGATTCTCTTAATAAGATATTTATCTTCTTATTAAAACTAATTTTTTTCGAATTAAATATTGTAAAACGTTACGTAGATCAGTCATAATATCGAATGTAAAAACCTTACTGCATAAAGATTCAAACTCATACAAAGCACAGTACTCGTGATAACAATGAAAAGGGATCGTTCCATGTCGCCCACAACAATTTTGGCAATCCTTGAAAAAATGGATATAATCAGATTACAATAAGTTACCATGAAATAATTTACTTAAAGTTTAATTTCATGTTTGACCACATTTGACTACATTTAGTTAATTAGCTACAATATAATTGCTTCATACAACAGTAATTAGTATTAAAATTGTAATTCCTATTAATTCTTGTTTTCTGTATTGATGTATACTATTTTATGTCTATAATAAGTGCTTTCAAACGTTTTCTCTTGCTTTATCGACGTTATCAGTAATAATGTATACATATTATCATATAAACAGTGACAGACTGAAGGAAAATTTTTGAGAGTAGGCGCTATTTTTTTTAGTTTTGGCTACTATAAGTGAAGAGGAAAATATCTTACAACATACATATAGTATACTAATGTTCTATTTTTGGGGAAGGGGGGAGAGCATATACATCACAAGTTATCTACCATGCAAAAATGACATTTATTTTTTATTTAAAAAAGATTATCAATTAAGAAGAAAGATTATTAATTAAGAAAAGTAGTTTACTATTAGTACTATTATTATTATTAATTAAAAGAAAAAGTATTTTAATATTTATACATTTTACAAAAAACATAATATCTTTGAAAATAAAAAGAAATCAGTTAAACAATTTTTCAAAAAATAAAGCTCGGTTATCTTTTTCTGGCTCCGATTTATTAATACTTCTTCGTTGCTCATCACTAGCATTTCGATGGTTTTTTAACCATAATTTCGTGTATGGTACTGGGTTAAAATTGTCTACCATGTAAACGCTCAAAGCGAACGCAATCACCGTTACATGACAAACTTTGCACGTGCTCTGACGCCAGAGAGCGACGAACGTAATTGTTTAAAATACAGAGTTGACATTAGACTCTGAATCACAGCTACACTGCAAAACATGTCCACTTTAAATATAACGGAAAAAAAAGAATGTTTTTCCGCTTTTACTTTAAGTGTGAAATTAAAGCGGAATCATATATATATGATTCCGATTTATATATATATATATATAATATATTTGTCTGATCATCCGATGGCAATTCAAATTCGTCACAATCACATGCGGTACATTTGTCTCGAGGATTACCACGTCGATCGATTCCCATATTGCTTGGATTACGACGATTAGACAAAAATATATGTCTAACACTTTATAACCATGTAACTCTACAACTATAAAGATGATCAGAAGAAATTCACGCTGCTGCCATATTGCGACTTGCCATAGTTACGTTATTTTCTTCCGCTTTAAATATATATGACCGAAATCGTAACCGATGATCACATCCTTTATAATATCCGTTATAATGCTAGATTATTACCAGTCCTATTTATATAAAGGATTTTAAATTAAATATATATATATATATATATAATTTATATAGGACTGGTAATAATCTAGCATTATAACGGATATTAAAAAGGATGTGATCATCGGTTACGATTTCGGTCATACCTATTTAAAGCGGACGAAAATAACGTAACTATGGCAACTCGCAATATATATAATATATATATATATATATATGATTCCGCTTTAATTTCACACTTAAAGTTAAAGCGGAAAAAATTCCTTTTTTTCCGTTATATTTAAAGTGGACATGTTTTGCAGTGTATAGATAAGTGTTTAAGAGGGAATTTCATTATTCTTTGATTTATATTTCCCTAAAATGTATAGAATTTCTTCATGATTCGATTTTTTTCACTTTGATTTCTTACGAGTATGCGGCGCATACTCTGTATTTTTCAAAACTTTCTTGAGAGTATGCGGCGTCTAGAGCGTCTACCCTTTCAGTCTGCCACTGCATATAAATACTAACTCCATAGCTTTGCGATGAATGTCCACGGCACAGATAAACTCCTTGTAAATCATGGTTTCATTTTTTATGGTAATACTTTGTAACGTAGCAGTTATTGCTTGTTCAAAGCGGTAGCTGTAAATATTATCTCCGCTATAATTATATCTAGATATTAGGTTTTCTAAATTCTATGAAGTAAATTCTGTTTTCCCCGCAATGTGGATAAATATCCGTTTTCTGTTTTTCTAATTTTATTTCTTTACCTAGCAATTCTCAATATTCCACAGATATGTTTGAAACATGATAACAGCATTGTTCCTATCGCTACAATTGCAGTTGTTCCTACAGTAAAAACTACGTTTAGATATAGAAGAAATAAATAGAAAAATCTTTCCTGTATGGCGAAGTATGTAGTCAGAGTTACTATGATGTGGCGCGCATAGGTCACATTTTTGGGCACAATTATATCACAAATGTATGGCCAACATTGTATTACAGTAAGATAAACTTGATCGCATATTCCAACTACTAAACATCATTTCTTTTAAATAAACAATAAGATACATATATGCATGTGCAATATAATACAATATAAAGAATCAGTAAATCATAATTATTTAGTCAATATTGCAATCTATATTTTACTTCAATTCTAAACTAATAAATAATCACAATCATAGAAATTAATTAAGGTCTTCTTTTTACTTGTAAAGGCGAGTGTTAGTCGTTTTGCAATGTTTCCATATTTGTTATAGATAGCAATTTCTTTCGAATCCTTTAGTCTCTTGTAGATATATTGAAATTGCTCCAATATATATCTTATCTATTGTATTAACAATATTTTATGCTGGACAGTATTGTAAAGTATGAAAGAAAATTATTTACATAGTATACTTTATTGTAGGAATTTATTTACTTTTGTAGAAAATAAAAAATTAACTTACAGTTTTTATATTAATCCAAAAGGAGATATAATTCATCAGGAAGAAAGTATAATACGTTGATATAGAAAGCAAATGAATAGTAAATTCAAAGGAATATTCTACAAAACAAAGTCTTGAAAGCTGTAATTAAAAATTTCTTGGGATTTATTTGCTTCAAAAGCTCATTGCCTCATCTAAATGACATGTAAATTATACAATAGCAAACATTAAGACTAGAAATATTCACGTACCACGAATATGACAAAGCTTGTCAAAATACTAAGACACAATGCTGCCTGACATGGAGCAAACTTTGATTGTTGATAAGGCCACAAGCCAACAGCGAGTAATGCAATCCTATTCAAGCTGAAATATTCTTGGACCAAGATACTCGTTTTATACATGATCCTGTGGTTATCGAGTTACGTTTGACTGCAAACTATTTTGGGACGGTTCGTAAAACATCATCTCGCATATAGGAGCAATTGAGAATTATATAATCACATAACATTATATAAAATTGTATAATTTTTCTCTACCACAGTAAGTTGTCATGCAAATTGTTTAATAATATAAACGGAGTATAAGATAGCACATAATAGCGATCGATACATACTTTGTCACCTACTTCCGAGAAGAGCGGCGATTAAGTGATCAATATAATGGGGGAAGGAAATTCGCCATGTGTTTATTTTCCATGGAAAAATATTCGTAAAATAATATCTTGGTCAAAACTCACGCATGCGTATATCACCTTTTCTTTAACGGCAGAATTTCATGCATTTCATTCCGCTATGTGCATTCGTAAAGTTCACTTCTCCGTTGAAGTCAGCAGCGTCTGATATATCTTAAAAAAGATCTATAACATTACTTGAAGAGAGCCGTGGTACGTATTGACTGATAAATACCAGCAGTTTGTAGCAGGTATTTTTATCTGCATTTGAATTAACTCAGAAGAATCTAGAATTACTATAGTTTTAAATATCAGAATATATATTATTATTTTATGCTGTTAAGTACAGTAATGCCGACTTTGATATTGAACTTGATATTTAACCAAGTCATGATGAAATAATTATAATAATTATAATAAATTAACATTTAATTAAAATTTAATACGAATTTCAACGAACAAGAATATTACTTCCCAGCAAACACAAAGTAACAGTAATATACATTTTAGTTATAATTTCCCACTCATTAATATAAATACAACATAACATACATGTTATGTAACAATTACATTGTTGAGTGGGAAATTATAACTAACATGTATATATATATTACTGTTACTTTGTGTTTGCTGGGTTCTTGCACATTATATTTTATTTATATATTGGGTTGTTCGGAAAGTAATTTCGTTTTTCACAAAGAGATGTCGTTAATCGCGTTCCTCGATACTTAACCTTACTCTAAGCGGCAAATTCGTTTTATATTTTGACAACTGACATTTCAGACGTCATTTAGTATCTTATTGTGTTGCGATCTGTCAAGTAATTTTTTTTGGCATCACATCAAACATGGAAAATCAAAGTGAGCATTATCGTAATATTTTGCTTTTTTACTACCGAAAGGGTAAAAATGCAGTGCGAGCGAGAAAAAAATTGTGTACCATGTACGGAGAAGATGTATTGAGTGAACGTCAGTATCAGAATTGGTTTTCGAAATTTCGTACTGGAAATTTCGATTTGAAAGATGCACCACGTTCAGGTCGGCCAATTAAAGCTGATGACGAAAAAATAAAGGCTCCGGTGGATGCAAATCGTCGCATAACAACACACGAAATTGCTGAAAAGTTAAATTTATCGAATTCGACCGTTTACGATTATTTGAAACGCCTTGGATTCGTTTCAAAGCTCGATATTTGGGTTCCACACAATTTAAAGGAAATTGACTTGATTCGACGCATTACCATCTGCGATTCATTGTTGAAACGTGAAGAAAATGAACCATTTTTGAAGCGAATCATAACTGGAGATGAAAAATGGATTGTTTACAACAATGTTAAGCGAAAACGATCATGGTCCAGGCAAGATGAACCTGCTCAATCGACATCCAAGGCAGATATTCATCAAAAGAAGATCATGCTTTCTGTATGGTGGGATTGGAAGGGAATCGTATTTTTCGAGCTACTACCAAGCAACCAGACGATTGATTCGAAAGTGTATTGTCGTCAGCTGGATGAATTGGATGCTGCCATCAAGCAGAAGCGACCAGAATTGGCGAATAGGAAAGGTGTCGTATTCCATCACGACAATGCCAGACCACACACAAGTTTGGTCACTCGCCAGAAGCTTTTACAGCTTGGATGGGATGTGCTACCACACTCACCATACTCTCCTGATCTGGCACCATCCGATTACCATTTGTTCCGGTCTCTACAAAATTCTTTGAACAATGTAAACTTCGATTCAAATGAAGGCGTCAAAAATCACTTGCTTCAATTTTTTGTCAATAAGGAGAAGGACTTCTATGAGCGTGGAATCTTAAAGTTGCCAGAAAGATGGCGAAAGGTAGTGGAACAAAATGGCCAATACATCACTGAATAAAATTTATTCTAAATATGAAAAAACCGCCTTTCATTTTTCCTTGCAAAAACGAAATAACTTTCCGAACAACCCAATACATATATAATTTTTCATCTGAATTCCAATGTAATCATTTGTTTAACTTAGCAGCTTGTTAAAATTTTATGAACATTCCATTTTTATCACTAAGTAGCTCTGCCGTCAGTCTATCATTATATTCTGCCATCAAAACCCGTTGTATTTCTGCTAGCAAGCTGCCGACAGAGTCTGTAGCGGGTACTACGTAAAATCTGGTTTTTGCAGATGGCTATTTTGGCTATCTGGGCAGCCTGTCACTAACAAGTAACACTACCCAAGTGCCACTCGCCGATTTTCTTGAAACTTTGCACACACGTAGTACATCGAAAAACATTAGACACGTGCCTTTTTATTTGTGCTAACAACGCATTTTAAGGTTAGAAAACGCATTCGAAAATTTAACATTCTATAGCACAATGGTAACTAACGCGACTCCTGAGCGTTATTCTCTTACAGCTTTTACGACATTACTCTATTATGATTTCATTGTCTGAATGTTTGGTATTAATTTTACGAGATTCGGAATGGCAGATTCAAAATCGCGGACCGAAATCGCAGAATTTTCAAAAATTTTATGCAAAGTCAGTTTCGAAGAAGTGTTTTAGACCCGTGATTACGATTGTGGTAACAGTTATATCAATCTAGAGGTGGAGGATGAAAAATGGCAAATTCAATATGGTGCATTCAAAATGGCGGACCCAAATTCCAATTGTTTTAAATTAGTTTCAACAGAGAGAAGCGTGAGAGCGGTCACGCTCGCGTTTTAACTGTAACGCCTCAAACGTGGACATTGAAGTGATTGAAGTGATTCTGTCTTTATTGCTCACTGAATATTGAATAAAGATAGAATGACGCCGCGAGCGTTGGGAGCGTCAAGTGGAACGCATATGTCCACGTTTGAGGCGTTACAGTTAAAACGCGAGCGTGACCGCTCTCAGGCTTCTCTCTGGTTTCAAAGACCATTTTTGTGGTGGTTTTCGAGGTGACTGTTTACAATGTTAATAGTAGTTTGACAAAATTTCAAATTTCATAAACCTGTCTTCGGCAGATTAAATTGCTTAAAATTTCGTTAACTTGATTTGTTTGTTTCCGTCGTTTGAAATATCGTCAAACTACTATTATACTACGCGTGTGCAAAGTTCCAAGAAAATCGACGAGTGGCACTTGGGTAGTGTTACTTGTAAGAATGAACTTTATTCAGCAGCAAGGGGGGGAAATACGGACTCGCAGCCCCCGCGACTGCGGGGGGGGGGGGCGGGCGCAGAAGGTGTTTGGGGAAGGACTTAAGGGGGGAGCCTGCTTTAGAACGCTGAAAATAAGGTATATTTTACGAATTGTTTTTGGAGAAACTATACAGCGGATCATTATAAAACTTTGATGCATTTATTAGTACATGTTTAAAGATAAAAAAAATTATTTTTTGATTTGAATATATCTCCTGTAGAGGTCGTCCTGGAGGCATCTTAGTGCAGCCGGCATTGTAAATTGGCGAGCATTCTCCTGCCTCCAAATTTCATCCAAACTAAAAAATTGAAATATTTTCTCGTTATTTATGAATTCCCATCGTCGATGAACCTTTAATATTCATAAAAACATTAAGTTAAACAATTACTTTTGCATGAAAAAGTTCAACAACTTTGCCTAAAAATCGTACTTTTGTGTTCTAAGCTCCACCATTTTGGCACTTTTCAACTTTTTTCTTCTCTCTTTGGTTCATCGACGATGGGAATTCATAAATAACGAGAACACATTTCAATTTTTCAGTTTAGACGAAATTTGGAGGCAGGAGAATGCTCACCAATTTGCAATGCCGGCGACGCGGCTGCACTAAGATTTCTCCAGGACGACCTCTACAGGCGATATATTCAAATCAAAAAATAATTTTTTTTATCTTTAAACATGTACTAATAAATGCATCAAAGTTTTATAATGATCCGCTGTATAGTTTCTCCAAAAAAAAATTCGTAAAATTATACCTTATTTTCAACGTTCTAAAGCAGGTTCCCCCCTTAAGGGCGCAAAGGAGGCGCGATGTTTTAAATAGAGGGGAGGCGTCATTAAACCGAGCTCCGCCACTGTTCGGCAGCAATATTCTCATCACTTTTACCTTCCAGATAATTTCTCTGTCAAATCGAGATGTGATACCTTTGTTGCGACTGCCTGTACCAGCAGACATATTTCTCGACGGACTTCCAAGTGTCCTCCTGCCAAAACCTGTAAAACCTGTAAAGCAAACAGTGTACGACATTCGCACGGTGCAGTTCAAGTCGATACAGATCCGTCAGAGATACTCTGCTCCAGCTCTGGCTAGCCTAGCTCTCGTAGACGCTTTAACCGCCCTCGTCGTCACCACCTTCCTGACGTTCGCGCAAGCTTGTCAAGTTTCCTTCTTCCAAAGTCCTTTCAAAGAGTTTCTCTCTTAAAGTCGCAGAAACAACTTCAGAGACGATGATTCCCTTGCTGGAGGATCATTACTGAATTGGGAACGTCCCGAGTTCAGAGCAGTCACATTAGACGCCGAAATCACTCACACTCGCGAGTGATTTCAGGAAGGTCGCCGCGAAATTTGATTCATCCTAAATCGCATTAAAAATCTGGTGCCATGTTTAACGCGCGGAATGCTTGAAGCATGTAAATCTAAGATGGTGCAAGAGATTCAACCGCAGTCAATGCTAATTCCATGATTTTATTATTCATATTGGACGCGCACGAGGACTTGGCATTGCTTAATTAAATCTCAGTGAGTACAGAAGATTTTCTTTAGAGAGAGAGAGAGGATTGTAAACCGCATTTTGCGGACTTTTGCTAACTGATGGCAAGCCCCATATTTACAGAAATTCTCTTACAACGCTCGTACTTCGTACCTAACACAGCATTATCGTCAATTACTTTGGTGTAAACAATTTAACGAATAACAGTAATTAACACTCGAACGCATAGTATATTTGCTTGGCGATCGTTCGCGTGATATTAGTAAAATTCTCTCTGGCAGCGCTGCTAAGGCTGCTCGAGCTCGAGCACCGCCAAGCTATTCAAGTTCGCACGCAAGATTCGATCGTCCGTCGAGGAGGAACTTAAGTTTAAAACAGACTAAAATTATGGAAAATAATTTATGTACGTGTATGTTATCGCTACATGCATATATGTTACAGGCCTTTTACTTTCATTCCATCGTTCTCTCGCGCCATGAAAGAATTACACATGTACTTGTCACGCCGACATCTTTCGTGATCTTTCTGTACAAAACACACGCCTGTGTATGGTGGTTTTAGTAAGTTACACAACTTAATACCGAGTCGCAGAGCGCTTCAGTAACACGTGCGACGGATTACGTCTGCGAGCAACCGCGCGCAACTTTTTGTCGGAAGACGCGTTTGCGTCTCTGTCGAGGAGAAAAAGTGTCGGTATTACCGCGTAACGCAACGCGTTCATCTTTTCAACCCTGCCCGGTGTCGCCGTTTTCCACTCATTTGCTACGCAAAGACACGAAAATTCAAAAGACATATCGCTCTTCGGCGAGAGCACGTTATTACACACATACGGAGTTATTACTGCGGTTATTACTTTCACGGACGCGAGTTCTTGGAAACTCTCTCTTTAGCGGCATTGAGTACATATTCTCGAGAGACAATGTTCGCTTAATAATGTTATGATATTAATTATATTTATAATTTCTTCGCTACCTATGAGATCGCCGGTATCTCGAAATTCACACTGAGATTTTCTGATTGCGCCAATTTGACGATAGTCGACAGCTTTACCGCAACCCTGGCAGCCTCGTCCAGGTCGTCGATCGGCACGATTTTCAAGCCCGCATTGGCGATCAGAGCCTTGGCCTCGTCTACGTTCGTACCCTGAAAATGCAAAGTACATCTCTGTGTAATTTCAGTCAATCATAAAACGTAACTTTTGCGAAATGGCGTGTACTGTACCTGTAATCTAACAACAACGGGGATTTTTAAGCTAAGCTCCTTAGTCGCGGCGATGATGCCTTCCGCTATTACGTCGCATCGCATGATGCCACCGAAAATGTTAACTAAGAGGGCGTGGACCTGCGCAGAAAGCAATAAGCACGTGTAAATCGAAGTAAAGTGAATTTACTGAAAGGAAATTGATTAAACTCGCGTAATTATACGAATAATCAGCGTCATTAAATTACAAATTAGAGATAACATTATTCGCCTTACTCGTGAATCAGAAGTGATGATCTTAAATGCTTCTTTCACCGCGGAGGCCGATGCACCGCCACCGACATCGAGGAAATTCGCTGGTTCACCGCCGTGCAACTTTATAATGTCCATCGTGGCCATGGCTAAACCAGCACCGTTCACCATGCAACCTATGTTGCCATCAAGCGCGATGTAATTGAGATCGAACTTTGCAGCTTCGACCTCCTTGGAATCCTCCTGAGACCAATCTCTCAGACTAAACAGTTCCTTCTGCCTAAACTCGGCGTTGTCGTCGAACCGGCACTTGCAATCCAGAGCAAAATCTACGAAATTGCATATAAACTTGAATTAAGCATTTAAATATCATATGTTAGCCTTAATTTTCAAGCTTTAGCTTTCTAAATCTACTTCTGCTCGGTTAACACTTTCTTTAATTCTCAATTTTATTTCGATTTGGTATCATGAATTTTAATCTTCGTTTTCACATAAAAATTTACTATAAAGCATTCTTCTTTATAAAGCATTTTTCTGAATCATGGAAATAAAACTTACAATTTCCGTTGATGTCCTCCGCGAGAGGATTGACTTCCAAAAGCAGAGCGTCCTTCTTGAGGAACATTTTATAAAGATTCATAATTATGTTGGAGATGTAATCTTTCACGTTATCGAGGCCAAGCTTGTTAACTATGCGTTCAGCCTGTTCCTTCGTAATTCCCTTATCGATGTCGATAGGTTCGTACATGATAGCGGTAGGATTCGTGGCGGCCACTTCTTCGATATTTACACCACCTTGGCTGGAAGCTATTATGACTGGACCCTGAAATCAAGAGTTATGAAAGTTCTTTGCTTCATGCAAAGTCATATATCTTAAGTTATACAGTGCAAGACACTCTCGTTAATTGGTCATTAAAATTGTACTGAGAAAAAACTGTGACATGTATTAAGATAACATTTGCACGAGTTATGCAACAACGTACATTTTCCAATAAATTATATCTCAGTTCCTTTAATCTCATTAAATCATCGTATATTAATTATATACTAAATATATGTCTATGTATTAAATTTGATTATATGTATATGTATATCTATATCACATCTATATATTAACACATTGTGTACGAGAAACGACATGTCTGTATTTTCACAGCCAAATATAGACGGTTGATGAATATGTTCGTTTTAACGTTATGACATCATCTAATATTTGCACAAGTTTCATCATAATATATAGGGTGTCCCAAAATCACCGGTAACAATTTTAAGAACAGATTCTATAGAACATTCTTATAGCACATTCTACAATTGTAAGAATGTTAGATAAAAATTTTGATACAAAAATGTCACACGAAGCTATAATAATTTTCAAATGGTCAAACGATTAAAGTTTACTAATAACAGAGCTGAAACTTTACGCGCACGGATATGTCGGAACATCGTACAGCATAGGTGCTTCCGTGAACAGAACTTCGTTCGCGATTTTAAATTATTAATGCGCATTTGTACGATAATTTCATATTAACAATTTCATGAGACTGTTTTTTACACATTGCATATGCACAAATGCATAATTAAATATTAAACGCGCGTAATTTAAAATTGAAAATAACCAACTACATGTATGTCATTTTCATATCTGATCGTGCGAAATTTCAGCTCTGCCAATAAACTTTAATTATTTCTCATTTAAAAACCTTGCGCGACATTTTCGTGTTAGAATTTCTGTCTTAAAATGTTCCATAAAATCTACTCTTAAAATTATTAACAATAATTTTCAGACCCTGCATTAAAAATTAAGCAGAAAAACTAATTTTGAAACAAATGTATGCATGAAGCAGCATTTTTACATGCAGGGTAAAAAATGCCTGGAAATTCTCAAAACTTAAAAAAATCTAACTCTTGTTATACGCAATGTGTTAAGTCAGGCTTCGTGCTCCTCCTCGCCATGGAACTTACACCAAAGGCTCTTTCCATCATGACTGCAAGGTAGTATTCTTTGCGCGGAAACATGCGCTGCGTGACCATCACGGCGTTGCATATCCTCCCACCCTCGCCAGTCTGTTTAGTAATCAGTAACTTGCCCAGCATTTGACCCGCCAGCGCTTTCGCCTCCTCCGGACTGTAAACAATGCCAATGAATGTAACAGTGTTTGACTGATTTTGCAGACACAGATCATTCATTTCTAGACAGACAGGAATTTCTTTCGAAACATTTTCGTCATTCATTCATAGCCACAAATATTTATACGTCCGTTCCCTTGGAAGCCTCAGAGCCCCTCGTTTCCTCTCGTCAACATTAAATACCCCTCGCTTGTTTATCTACATGTCGTAATTACGTTTCACACATCTTCACCCCGCTGACGCTCGTTCCCTTGAAGTGGCCCTTGCCTCTGCCGCCGGCGAGAACCTGAGCCTTCAGAACGATGTCCTTCGTCTTGAGGTCAGCGGCGAGTTTCGCCGCCTCATCGGCAGTCTTGGCGACGCCGAATTTCGGGGTGGGTACGTCAGCCTCATTCAGCAGGCTGTAGCTGATGTGCTCGTGCACGTTCAAATTCCTGGCCGGCTGTTTCACCAAGCTGGTCTTGCATCCCAGTATCTGCAAGGGAGAAAAAAACGTGATATAGTGGATTTACTGATAACGTTTCTCGAGTTTCTCCGGATTGTGCGTAATATCGATGCAGCGTCATCGATTGCTGACAAATCATGTGGCAAAGTGTACATTGGCTTGTACGTTGATCGGAATGGAGAAAAAATAGGAATCACTACGAATGATCGACGCAGCATGTTGTGATATCGAAGACAAGATAAGATGCGTGGGCTAAAGTACACGCGGATGTATGTCAATAGAAAAGACGCGTGTAATGTTTAAATATAAATCTATACTTGAAGGCCAGCTGGTGGCAATGAGCAACGCAGTCAGATTGCACAATGATATTTTATGTGCTGTGGTATGCAGTTTAGCGTAGTACGCTGCATTGTGTTCCGAACGACGGATTCCTTTACGAGTTTGGAGCCGATTCTTCAACAAGGAAATTGTAGAGCTGGTAATTTAAAAACAAAAGAATAAATTATCTAATTCTAAATAATTTAATAAAAAATATTGAATTATATGTATTAAAGACTTACTGAATAAGCAAATAAATAAAAGTGTACAGATTATTTCAATTAAAATAAATAAAAATTCTGTAATATAATATAATAAAATAAAAAGTTATTTTAATTTAAATAATTTAAATACATTAATATTCTTTGTTAATTAATATTCAGAACTTTAATTTATTAATGAACAACAATTAATTAACAAAAATATTAATCTTTATTAACCCTTTGCAGTCGTATGTCTACTCTCAGCCAGATTAAGTAAATAAATGCAAAAACTACAAACCGTTTTTTTAAAAACGGGATAGCGTATAATAAAGTTTATATTATTAGTGTTCGTTGAAAATTAGTGTTCAATAAAAATTAATTCCGACCAGCATGGCAGCTGTGTATAAAATTAATACGACCGCAAGGGTTACAAATAATAATCATTAAAATAAATCTCGTTCCTTACATTTCACGTATTCCCAAATGCAACCTCACGAATGCACATTTCAATAAAATTCTGACTTAAAAAATTCGCATTATGTCGTCAGAGCATTGCCCCATCACCGCGCCATGCACTTTTGACAACTGGAGCACGTGCGCAGTGCGCTCCGATACACCGAAAGCTCCCGCTGATTTCAAGGACACGCGTGAACGCTGCCAAGAGTGCAAATTCCGCTCGGGAGAGCGAATCGCAGCCGAGATCTCGCTCGCTCGCCCGATCGTCAATTCTTTTTTCTCGCAGATTCAAATCATAATTTCCCAAAATAGAACGATGATCGTTCGATTGCTCGGCCGGGTGATGCGGCTCGATCGTTTGACAAGTGTCCCCTTCGCGCGCGCGCGCTCGCCGGCGCTTATAATAAATTGCGATTAAACGCAATGAGAGCCGCGCGAGCGGACGCGACGATCGCCGAGGGAATGGCATGCGAAGGGCTCTCCCACGCGGTTGCGTAACTGTCACGGCGTTTTTTCCACGGAAAACTCATTTCTCGTCGCGGCCGCGACGAGACTTGGCTTCGAATCGCTCGCGACCCTGGCGCTCGATTTAGCAGACCACAGCACATTTAATATGGCGCCCGCCCCTCCCCACCCTTCCCCGCCCCTCCCCACCCTTCCCCGCCCGCTCGCGCACCTTTTCGCAGTGTCGTTTCTCTCTCTTTCGCTCTCGCGGTCTTTCTCTCTTTCTCTCGCGCGGCCGATTCGTCACCCGCGCGATCGTCGAGAGGCACCTCGCGCTCTCGAGGCGCGGAATTGACCTTCGCGCGAGAAACTCGGCGGCCTGACGTACCTTGGAGCCGTTGAATCGGCCGAGACCCTCTGCGAGTAAGAACGCCCGCGAAAACATGGAAGCCATCTTTGCCTGAACGACGGCCGTGGACTGCCAAAGTGCCTGCCGTGCCTCGTCCTCGTGCACCTCGCCCCCACTTCGCTTGACGTTTCCTCGCGCAACGCGGTTTTACGCGCTGCGCGATGCAGGATCGACCGCGACGGTACGCGACACGCGTGGCGACGTAGTTCCGATGGCTGCCGAGGCGACCGCAGCGCCGCAGGGAGAATTACGCACGTGTTTTGAATGTATGGAAATGATTTTGTCTTGTTATGGATGAAAATTTTATTTAATTGCAAAATTTAATTTATATATTATATCATCCTATATATATATTACTTTTTAATGCTGTATTATAGTTTTGTTTAATAAAGTTTCTTTAATCGTGTAATAAGTCTTACGGTTGAACATGCATAATAAATTCATATCATAAATTTTAAATATTAGCATTTGTTTTTTAATTAAAAATTAAATAGTATAGTCATCAAATTCTAGCAAAGCATTTTTTTAATTTTTCAAACACTTTTTGTGTGTGCCATTAATCAATAATCCATAAATATATAAATCTTCTAAATATAAAGTGTCTTCGATAAAACTAAAATAAATAACAAATAGATAGAGTTTTACAAAAGAGATAAACATATTTTATGTACGAAAAAATATATTTTGTAGACACGTAATTGTAAAGTTTTCATAAAATGTTTTAAAACAGTTTTAAAATCATTCCTTTCCACAGAATCTTTCCTCTTCGATTTTCATGTGACTGGTGATTTGGCAGTATAAGCGATATCCAAATCCAAAGATTTCGCAAGATTCATCATCAACGCCAACTTAACTGATGTCTCGGCTGCTTTCGCAAACTCGTCCACGGAAAATACCTTTAGCTTAGCATCTAATATCATTTGTTTAGCTTTATTCACATTAGTACCCTAGAAGAACAAATAAATTAGCAGAAAGGATTAAAAATTAGAAAAAAAGGACATAGAAATTATTATTTTAATAAATATAAAATTATATTTAAATAAATATAATTACTATAAAATATAAGAAAATATAATTTAATGATATAACACGCGCATAAATGATACAATCGTTGAAAATAATTACCTGTAACCGCACGATTACAGGTATATTCAGTTTCAATTGTTTGGAAGCGTCAATGATACCCTGCGCGATTATGTCGCATCTCATTATGCCACCGAATATGTTCACAAAAATAGCTTCTACCTGAAGAACAATTCACGTCAATCAATCGCGTTACCTTTCCATCAATTTAATACCATTGAAAGTTACTTTCGGGTCCGAAGACAGTATCTTGAAACCTTCCGTCACAGTCTCGACTGTGGCGGTGCCTCCGACGTCCAAGAAATTTGCTGGCACACCACCGTAGAGCTTTATGATGTCCATGGTGGCCATGGCCAAGCCGGCTCCGTTAACCATACAACCGATGTTCCCGTCCAAAGCTATGTAATTCAAGTTGTACTTGTCAGCCTCGACCTCCTTCGGATCCATCTGCGTTAGGTCCTTCAACGCGAACAATTCCTTCTGCCGATACTCGGCACTATCATCGAACTTGCACTTGCAATCCAGAGCGTAATCTGTGACAGCCAAGCGATGCGTCGCTTTAATCATTAATATCCAAAAAGAATTAAAATTAAAAATTAAAAGAATTAAAAATGAATTTAAAAAACTTGATTTAATAATTACAAATTAATTAAATTAATTTATAAACTAATTAATAAATTAATTAAATTGACTAAATTATAGTTTTACATTCCAACTATAAAATTTAATCAATTTAAATAATTGTTACATAATTAAAAGAATGATATGCCTCCTCCTTCTGACTTACATTCGCCGCAAACGTCTTGGGCGAACGGATTAATCTCGAGCAGCAGAGCGTCCTTCTCCATAAACAACTCGTAAAGATTGCAGGCAACTATCGATGCGATTTCTTTGGCACTGCCCGTGAGTCCTAGCTTGTCGGCCACGTCCTTCGCTTGTTCGGACGTTAAACCTTTCTTCACGTCGACTGGGATGTATCCGATGGCATCGGGATTCTCAGCGGCGATCTCCTCGATGTTCACACCCCCGTGCTTAGAAACGATTATCACGGGTCCCTTGTACAAGGAATTGATGACAAATTAGTCGAATCATTTCATTATTAAATTTTGTCATCATACACGTCAAGTAAACAGTAGGAATAATTAATTGAATAAAGCAATATACAATTATTTAATTAATTTATATACAATTTAATTAATAATTAATTAAATTAATAAAAAATGGAAAAAATATATAATTATGTAATGCTTAAACATAGTGAGTAAAAGTACATGATAAAGTTATGTAATAATATTAGTCATTCATTTAATGATCTTTACGCACGTCGAAGGCTTGCTCCAACATTACCGCCATGTAATATTCCTCACGCGGAAACATGCGCGTTGTTACCATCACGGAATTGCAGATCTTCCCGTCCGGGCCCGTTTGTTTAGTTACCAACACCTTGCCAATCATACTCTTCGCTAATTCTCTTGCCTGCTCCGGCCTGCAATGGAAAAAGTCATCATTACTCTATTTATATATTTTTTTTGCTGCGATTTTCCTGATCCGCTTACTCACGTGTCGCACATTACAACGCCACCGACATCGCTACCCTTAAAATGCCCCTTTCCTCTACCGCCGGCCAGAACTTGCGCCTTCAACACAAGGTCCTTGGTCCCGAGATTTTTCGCCAGCTTAGCGACCTCGTCAGGTGTCTTCGCTACCCCGAAAGGTGGGGTAGGAACGCCGGCCTCCTTCAGTAGGGTGTACGCGACGTGCTCGTGTACATCTAAATTTCGCACCACTTGCTTTACGGTCAGAGACTTGTGCGCTAAGAGCTACACGGAGAAACAGAGCATTTTGCATAACAATAACTGCAGAGACTCGTGATAATTCATTGCATGAATTATAATTGTAATGTGTAAATATCTAAAAATAATTCTAATGTATAAACTTCTATATAAATTATTGTGACATATAAAATTGTGGCAAATATGGTAAACATTACTTTTATAGTAAATTATAATATCGTCGGCCTAATTAGAAAACCTGACTCCAATTTTTGACAAAATTGAGATGTTTATGGTAAGATTCGATAGTCTCACGAGAGTTTTCAGTTTTTTGGCTTTCCTGTAAAGTTTGTAATTTTGTGAGTTAGGAGGTTTTCTAATTAGGCCGACGATATACGATACATTCGTATTGTATTAATAAAATTTAAAGATTAGTCTATGAAAGCTCCGGTAAATTATAATCCTACCTGTCTGCTTATTCTCCGAGCACACACTCCCGTCAAGGACGGTATCATGAGCGACATAATGACAGTTAACCGATAGTTAGCAACACCTCAACGAATTATCGCGTGTTTGAACAATCCTACGCGCACGCGCGCACAATCATTTGACGCACCGCCACTTCCTACAGATTCGACATTCCATTCAACAATGAGCGAGATAATCTCGTCCTTCGAGATATATAATTCCCTATCGCACGGCTTGCTCACGAGAACACTTCGTGCGCGTCCGCGCGACTGACACCGAGTAAGCGACGAACATACGTATACACTCGCGCCGCGTTTTTATTGCAACGGCGATAAGCAACATTATTTGTTGCTGGATTCATGCATCCAGATGATACTTCAATCAGCACTCGACTGCACTCGTGAGAAAAATATCCTCCACGTTACGCACGAATAGACCTCCGCAACTGCGTCGTGCATTTTCTACGCTCATTATCGCTTCCCCGGAGGGGTAACGTCGCGTACTACACAGCTAATCTAAAATCGCAATACAAAAAAAGAGGAGCAAAGTTTAACGTCCCACATTTGAATTTATAATACACATTTTTATTGCAATACGTTTTTATGCTCTTATAAAATAGTCGAAACCATAAATTCCTCGCCAAGTCGTGGCTCTTGACACTTACGTTCTTTCTTTTTTTTCTTCTTCTTTCAATATCGTCTAAGCCAGTATTGAGAAGGATAAAGGCAAGTAAGTCGTCGAAGATTTGTACATTTCTTAAAGTAAAGAAACTACTCTACCTACAGAGACGCGTGTATATCCGAAAGTATACGTATCCCCGAAAAATATGCAAGTCTATCTTACATGGCCAGTGTGTAGCTCTTACCCAGACAACTTCGGCGTAATTTACTTTCGCCAACTGTCGTGAGATTACCTCCTCAACGATACGCGGAGCCGCTCTGCTACGTGTACTTAAATAGCTCCGCCTTCCCTACACCCCACCGTGAGATAACGGACCGGCGAATGTAATACCGAGATAGCGCGTAACAAAGAAATACTGGAGATTTTAACGTAGCTATTGCACACGCAAAAAGAGAAAGACAAGGTACAGTTAAGACGAGATTTCCTTCACCATGACAAATCGGAGTCACGCACGTCGCACGCTAGGACACCACACGTACGTACACTATCACATACTCCCGAGAGACGAGAGTCGCCTCCTCCAGCACTTTCTACAGATAATTTGTACACGAGTCGCTGACGCAAGTATTTATCCTTATCAAGTAACGTAAGCCATCAGTTCAAATTAGTTTGCGCAGTAAAACAAATTAGAAGTATATAGAGAACAATCGCGGAAAATGAATCGGCATAATTAAGACACTTATTATTTTTATTATTAGTTATTTATGTGCCTAAGTGAAAAAACAAAAGAACACCACCTCTTCTTGCATTGTCTATGTAATTAAAACAAAAGTTACTTGCCATCTCTGATCATCAGTTATCAGAGATCATCAATGATTAGTCATCAATAAATGGGTTACCGACAGATTTGGTAAATATAAAGTTGGATCGACTTTTCTCGTGTTAATTTTAGAAACTAAACCGGTCGTTGAGGGTTCGTCCCGTAACACCGAGGTTCCCCGACAGGCTGTACATGACCTCGCTGAAGCTGCGATCGTCGACGTCCCCGCTGGATTCGGACGTGGTCGAGGTGTTGTGCCGGGGAGTCGTGCGTGAGCGCGATCGTGACCGCGATCTCGAGCGTTGTCGACCGAACAACGGCGATCTGCCAACCTAGAATTCCACCAATAAAAACATAATTTCGTACCTTGCGAAAAAGAGATCAAATATCGTGAACGAAAAATTAGGAGAACCAGAAAAATGTTATCAAGAGAAATAAAACCTTCAAGAACTTTAAGAGAAAAAAAAAGTGTACCATATTTAAACTTTGCACGCTCTGTCTGTACGGTGATCGT
The DNA here is from genome assembly GCF_003672135.1 of Ooceraea biroi. Taxonomy (NCBI): domain Eukaryota; kingdom Metazoa; phylum Arthropoda; class Insecta; order Hymenoptera; family Formicidae; genus Ooceraea; species Ooceraea biroi. Next base: position 18,768,061 of record NC_039506.1, read on the forward strand.
CCTCTCGGCAACTGTCGCGGGCTACCAATCGTCGCGGCGGGGTGTCGGCTCGGCTGGAGAGTGAGCGGTCGCTGACGCGTGGCGGACGGCATGTATTCGCTTCCCAATGTGCACATGAAGTTGACGGGGGTGGCATTCAGTCGGGCGGTGCTGCAACGTTACAGACAAGAGTTAGCACTGTTACAGTGTGAAAGAAAATCTTGTTTTTGCTTTTAGAAATCAAATAAAAAAAGTTTTTGCCTCTAAAAATTAAATTAAAAAAATTTTAGTCACATTTCGCAGTACTTTTCAAGTCAACGTTTTCACTTTAACGTTTATGATTACTGAAATTTAAAGCTCTCGCAGCGTAGACAGTTGCAATTGGATTTTTATGATTCTTATCTGAAGATTTATAATTTTTCTAGAAATCGTAATTGTTAACATTGTAAAACTGTCGAAGTTTTGTTATAATTTAGATGACAAATATATGTGAATTGTGATTTACTTCATCCTCATCAGTTTTTGTTCGTACTGCGCACGCCTCTGTGCACGAGCGATTTGATCCGATCGCAGTCCGCCGGTGGTGAAGCGACGTTGCGATGTCAGTATCTGCTGCCGTCCAAGAGCCGTCCTCGGCTGCATCGTGAGCAAATTCTTCTGTCCGGTCTGTGCCAGCTAAAAACACAAGAAAGTTATTATTTATTATATTATTTCATATATCATATTAATATATTATATCAATATTGCATCACATTACATTAGCTTATGCATCATGTAACGCCTCAAAACATTTATTTCATTCATTATTTAATTTTCATGATTATTTAACGTCCTGATATGCAGAGAGTAATAATAATAAAATAATAATAAAAATATTCAACTCACTCTGAACTGATTCTGCAGGGTCAGTCTCTGATTCTGTCTCTGCAGCAGCAGCTGCTTCGCACGTTTCACGCGATTTCGGTAGGCAATTTGCGCGGGGCTCTGGTAACCCAAACGATTGTGGACAGAGTTCGGGTCACGCAGATTCGGCAGGCTGCTCGTTCTCTTCAGCGGACTCTTGTTGTTCGTGAAGAAGCCGCCCTGATTGAACGTCAGGTTCGTGCGGCTTCGGCTGCGAGTCAAGCCGAATCTGTTGCCTCTGCCGCGTCGCACGTTGAACCCGCCTCTCACGCTTGCCTTCTGGTTCAGGCTCAAGTTGCTGCGCGATCGCGCGAGATTGCCGTTCTTCTTGAAGCGGTTCTTGCTTGCGAAGCCGCCGCGCACGATGGCGCTATTGCCCGCGCTACCGCGCTGCCAGGTCTGCTGTTGTTTCTTCGCGACAGTGCCGACACTGCGCTTGATTCTCGCGCCTCTTCCTCTAAAGCCGGCCCGGCCTCGTGGAGCACCGCGATTATGCTTGATACCGCCGGCTTTTCCATTGGCCGCGGTCTTTTTCTTTTTCTCCTTTTTCTCCATCTTTATGATCTCATCTTAAAAGGAAGAAAACGCGCAATGTTTAGTCAGCGTTTGCGAAACGGCACGGCAAACAGTCGCGATTTAATCTCTGCAAGAGATCTTTTTTTTTTTAACTTGGAACGTTTAAGAATGGGAATCTCGGCGCGGACATGATCCTGATGACAGTGCTACTTCTCCCGAATAAACATTTCGTCGTTTCAAGATTCATCTCGGCGCGCGTTTCTGCTTTCGTGTAATTATTTCGACATCTCTGCTCCATTTAAAATACAAATTCACGAAGCTGTAATGCGAAAGTTGCCCCGAGAATGCAAATTTAAAATACCAAAATTACGACCAGCACAGTTACGACATGAAAGTTAACGTAACGAGAAGGCAAATTTACAGACATCGCGAGATGATATTCTAAAGATTGTGTGCCGATTTCCGAGCAATCGAGAATATCGAGAGACCGGAAAGCCTGTGCCGACCCCCTCTGCAAAATTCAGACACAGAACTCTGCGTTAAGAATATTACAAAATTTTGCGTCCAAAAAAATCCGCACGGATGATGCAAAACTTTGCATTAAAAATAATCAATGCAAAGTTCCGAGTATGAATTTTGCTAAGGGGGTCAGCACGGGCCTTCCGGTCAACCCAATACACAGAGAAACTAATAATTCAACTTTGAAAACTGTAAAACTTAGCGTCCAGATCTTCATAATCTTCTTTGGAAAAAAGACAATGCTTTTACAGGAGCACGAGTACTTGAAAGATTTAACATGCAATACGATCTCTCGCGTCACGTGGATTGTGGATTTATGTCCGTTTAATTTTATCCCGATTCATTTTAGCTGCCGTCCGCCACTTTATGGAGCACTTCGGAACGACGGTGCGCGCGATCGGGAGCAAGAAGAAACGTTGCAGCGCGTGATTCCCCGCCAAATCGGGACGTGGCGCCTCGCAACAATTTGTTATTTCGCTCCGGGCAACGTCGAGCATCGTACTTCTTGCGAGTCGCTCGTACTCTCTCGTTCTATCTCTTCCTCTCGAGTACTCTTACAAGCCGAGTCACTCATCGGTTCTTCTTCATCGAGCTCTTCCGCTGATCGTTACCTTGTTCGGTACCGCGAGACTCGCGTGGGACTCTCGAGAAGCGCGTGCACGTTCGCCCTCGCACGCGTTGCGCTTATCGAAACGAGCTACGTTCACGGATACAACTCCTTCCCCGCGAACATTCGCCGGCGCTTGGGACCGCGCGTGCGCTGCGTTTCTCGTCGAAGCGTTGAAAGCAGCTTTCGCGTACGGAGCACCTGCATTTTTGTGCTGCCAGTCGACCCGATAACACCGCTAAACCGATTTCGGGTTCGATCGTCCCAAGTTACATCCCGGAGGAGGCGCGACTGGGAGACTTCTCGGCGAAATGTACGCGCGAAAGCTTCATTTCTCTCTCTCTCTCTCTCTTTCTCTTTCGTTCTCTCCTACTTGTTTACCGGAATGCAATGAAAGCGAAATTAATTACGCCGCACTTGCGTCGAGAAAGCGTCCCATTTGCCACGTTTGGTGGACCGGTGGGCGCGTCGGCTCGTTCTGCCCGTCTGGCGGCCACGACAGGCGACGGATGCGACGGATAAAAATACGGGACTGCGCGAGTCCGCGCTCGTCCCACGCGCGGCATTTTCGTGGATGAGTCACGGCCGCGACGCGTGCTTGGCACGGCTCCTTGAAAGATTCCTCGCTATCCAGACGTCGCCTTTTCTCTCGTCCCCTCTTTCAGGCAGCCGGGAACCTGCGGGATTACGGTAATTGGGAATTACACTGAGACAACAACCATCCTGAATTTCGGCCGACTCGAGCGGGAAACCGACCTAGTGCGCGCGATGCCAGCAGTGATCGTACGATCGCGATTGGCTGATGTGACTCACGACCATCCACCCTTATCCGCTCCCTTATTTCCTGAATCTCTACGGCTGTTTCCTGCTCCTCGTCCGCGCGAAGGACTCATTCTCTCCAGCGTTACCTCTTGCGTTTTCGCGACTGAATCGGGTCAAAGTTCCCAAGGAGTCCGAAAGTTCATCAAGGCGATACCAAGGTGTCGCAGCTGCATCGAGGGATCGTGACATGGAATTTGTTGCGATTAGTCGAGTTCAGTTAATCACGCTGCGTCTACGATGGGTAACGTCCACTCCGGATCTCCCGTCTTATTTGGGCAGCGACACGTGGAAGAACTTTGGTGGGCGTTAAGCCACAGGCAGCCTCCTCCTCCTCTCCTCCTCCTCATAGAGAGGACATCGAAGTAAACTTCTTGCCTCCCTCGGTACCGTTTCTACGCCACTTCCTTGCTACTTGCTCATCGATCTCCCGTTGGCCCGTTCGTGTGCGACCTCGCCTCCTGTTTCGCAAGCGCCGGAATTACCGTGAACGCCGAATTACTCCAGGACGAGCAAAGTCTCCGCGTGTCTCTGCCTTTGTGTGCGCTCCGCTTTCACTCGCTACTCCTTCCCCTTCGCCTCCGTCCTTACTTTCTTCCTCCGAGGAAACCCACGATCGAGAATCAAACCGGCAAAATGAGATTAGCTACAATTACAAGCGTACAAAAACGACGGCGTGAGAATAAAACTGTGGCTACCCCGTGCGTGCTCTCTCACTCTTACTCCCTCGCCACATCTTGCTAACCTCCTCCCACGCAGGGCATCGATGGATCGCGTCCCAACCGGGAGAATCGTGTCCCGCCGTAATCACCGTTACCATCTTCGTGTCGCCCGGAAGCACGAGGCGGGAAACAAATGCGGGTACTCGCGTCAAACGCGCGCGCGCGCAAGCCGACGCCATTTTATCATTCATCAATCAGGGGGGGAAAACGACGTCCATGGGCCGTGCGGTCACCCTGGACTACTGGCAAAATCGTTAGACGTTTGGGACTCTGGCCACTTACCGAGCGACATGTTCACTTTGGCGTCAATCTCTGACATTGTTCGCGGCTCTGTACTCTTGCACTCTATTTGCTTTCTCTATCTAGCTCTCTCGCACTCTCTCTCTCTCTCTCTCTTCCTTGTATCTTGGTCTTCGTTCCTTCGGCCTCCGAGCGATCCTCTTCCGAGATCTTGCGTCGATCTATTTACACCGCGCGAATCGATTCGTTCGTGACCGTCGGCTCGATCCGATCTTCCTCGCTGTCCGACCTTGCGACGATCCTTCCACGCGTGACGCTTCCCGATACTCGCACGAAGGTAAGCGCAAGACCGCGAGCGACTTCAGCAGGAGTGCGCTCAAAACTGAACGGAACCGAAGCGAGCCACACAACGATCGTGCTCGTAAGATGGAAGGCTACACGACGCGCAGTGGACGACCAATCGGAGATCGAGAGCAATATGGCGGCGCGTAGGTGGCGCGCCTGCGGACGTGGCGCGTTATTCGAATTCTAAAAAGTCGTTCGTCCGTTTCCTCTTGCCGTGGAAATGTATCAAATGTTGCCAAACATATCTAAACAGGATTTTCGGTGGAAATAATTTTTCGACTCTTTTCGGACGTAATTTTATTTTGGAATTGAAAATATTCCAAGCGTTTAAATTTTATGGATGCTGAGATTGTTATTCGGTTGTTCAGAATAATTGAAGGACTTTAGCAATAATAGCAATATTCGCTGCGTTCAGTATTTTTATAATGATTGACAAATAAATATGTACAAAAAGTGCATAATGAATGCTGAAGAAATAATTCACGAGAACGTACCAAAACATAAATATATCTCATCTGAAAAATTAAAAGACCTTTCCACGGAAAAACTAATATCGAGCACTTCGATCACGAGTGTATCTATCTCTCTTCTTCCTTAATTTATTAAAACTTCATCAAATTTATTAAGTTTATCAAATCCAAAATTTATTAAATTGTAATTCAAATTATTTTAAATAATCCTTATTAACTGCACAGGTCTGTTCGTCCGAGCTGCACGGATCGAAAGCTTTCTTCGTTGAACGGAAACAGCAAATTATCGATAGCGATTGGGGAGGATACGCTTTAGATCTGAATCTATGGGACGATTCCAGATCGCCTATAGTGCAAATAAAACCGAGCGAATTATCACTCGACAATAAAGAATCTCGCGGCTTCCTGTCCGACAGACTAATAGGCCCAGCTTCGTCCTTTTTGACAAGGTCACCCGAGAACGGCCTTTACATCCTCGGCAAATGCGTCCTGCGAAACAGAGTACCGTCGAAAATGCTAAAATCAGATTATATCAATGAATCAACAATCGATCTTGACAAAATAATAATCTTAATTTATAATAATAATCTTAATCTTATTTTCTCTAGCATTTCTTCATAAAAAGGAAATAAATTAATATAAATTAATGCAATGACGATTAAACATAGTAATAAATTATAGAAATAATAATATTAATTAACAAATTAATAGACGCATATGAAATAAAAAGAAAAAAGCAGATTAATAACAGCTAAATAACAGCTTCTGCATAATTCTCACTTCTGCTATCACCTCCTTGCAGAATCTCACCGACATTACCGCGCTGCAATACCACCGTCACTTGCAATACCTCGATATCTCGCACAATAACATCTCGGATTTATCAGCCTTGAGCAGTCTTTCATATCTAATGTATTTAAAAGCGTCGCACAATAACATCAAATGCGTGTCGAATTTCACACCTCCCTGGTATTTAACTTACGTAAATTTATCTTACAATCACGTGACGGACATAGGTGAGCTAAGGAACTGTTGGAGTATCGTCAGATTAAATCTCTCCCATAACGTTATAGAGACCGTCTCCGGCTTCGAGAACTTGAAGTAATATATTTATCGTGATATAAAAATTAACATAATATTTGTTTACGTCACGCGATGCAAATTCAACACTCGTATACCTTCATCTTGCTTCAGGTATCTGCAATACTTGGACCTGTCCTACAATCTCATCGAATGCATCAGAAATCTCGACAATCTGAATATACAGGAACTGAATTTGGAGGGTAATTGCGTGACATCATTTGAATCTGCTACGCCCGGTCGTGGCATAAACACATTGCTCAATCTGCGGACAATAATCCTTGGCTACAACAAGCTGTCAACGTTGAATTTTTTCAAGGTACTCGTCGAGAGTGAATGACATTTGAAGAAGAAGTTCAAGGCATCTGTTTGGATAAATATAATCGGATTGTGCTTACAGGATGCGTACAGTTTGCGCTACGTGGACCTAAAGTTTAACAGAATAGCCGATCTGTTGGAGGTGCTGAATCTGAAGGGCTCGATATTCGAGGTAGACTTTAGAGGTAACGCTTGCACGAAGTGGCCTAATTATCGAAACGTACTGATATCCTCCATTCCGAGCGTCAAGTTTATCGATGGCGTTGAAGTGTTTGCGGCAGAGAAGGTATTTGATGCTGTGAATAAAATATGTTATTAATTAATTAATAAATAAATTATATATAATAAATAATATATAAATTATATATATATATAAATAAATAAAAAGAATAAGCTCTATATATAAGTCTATCACGTTAATAAGATAATAATTAATAAATAGTAAATAAATATATAATAACAAATAGATATTACATTTTTTACATTTCTCGTAAATAAAGGTAACATCGGCTATGTTATTCGCGTCGCCGCTGGATCTGATAGCTGCCCGCAAAGTAGCGAAATTGACATTACTGGAGCAATTGAACATCACCAGGGTAGACGCTCACGTGCAACCGTACGATGAAATTAGCCCTCCTCTGGTGGCACTCACGGGACCATCGGCAATGAAAAAAATGGCATTGGGGCTGCACGTGGCTCGAACGATTCCCGACGAAGTGATCTCTCCAATCCAATCTTCTATAGTTAAAAAAAATTACTTTTGCAGCGACGAAACACGGTTTCTTTTTACGCAGGTGAAATACTGTCCTTGGCACTCCACGAAGGAGATCTACGAAGACGATGATGAACGTGACGCTTATATTCTCGTAGATAGAGAAGATTTCAATGACATGGCGAAGCGCGGCGAGTTCCTGGTGATCTTGGACCTGTTGGGTCACAGTTATGGGTTTCGTTAGTGCAGTATTACTTGTATTAGCACATCATTAGCTTAATGGGCGTCTACAATAGGTCAAATAAATTTTTCGAAACATCTTTGAGCCGAAGCATACACTTTTCTTGCACTGTAAAGTTCATCTGATTCATCAATTACGTCTTTCTTCTTTCCTCTTTGCAGATACAGGTCAGATCGCTCTGTTGATGTCTGAAAACAAAATCGGCCTTACTCAGATGAACCTGTACGCGGTCACGGAAATTTCCAGAAGATATCCCAACGTAAGAGCAATCTTGTCGTTCACGCAAAGCGTGGACCTTCATAAAGACTGGGTAGAAGAAAAGTTCGACGTTTACACGTGGATTAAAGATAGCGTGGAGAATTTATTGGTCGTCAAGATAGGCAAGCATCGGAACGATAAAGAGACTGCCAGTTGTATACTAAATTTTGTCGAGGAGATTCTAGACGAGGTTCAATCATAATTTCGAGTATAATTTTTTCACGATGTGATGTATCACGAAATATTATAAAAATATTATTAAAAAAATCTAATCAATTATATAATTAGCATACGGAGATTTAGTATAATCTCCGTGATACATCTCATCGTAATTAATTAATTTTAATTAATTGATTAATTAGTTTTAAATAATTACAACTTATATTAAATGTCTATCGCCAGGTAATATGCCAGCTACAATTACCAACTTATAGCATCCATGTAAGACCGCAGGGCACCGGGGCGACGACAACCGATATAATACTGGAGAGCAAGACGATGTTACCGAGAGTCGTATTACGAAGGAGCGAGATGAAACCGAGAAAAAATCGCGTTCCGCTCAAGAGAGAGCGGAATAATGGGAACAACAAGAAGAAGCATACGATGGAAGAATTAAAAGTATGAAACTCGATTACGAAATTTGAGAGAAATTGAACGCTTCACGTCATCGGCACCCACAAGCAGGTGATACTAGACGAGGAGTCGAATATTATCATCGACGACGAGGAAGTGATACGTGAGCGGCGTAGGTCGAGGATGCTAGAACGTCGGAGCACATTGTTGAACGGGCTCGACGATCTCGACAAAGGCGATCTTACGGAGTCGACGTCCTCCGACGAAGCGACGGAGACGGTGCGCGCTTCACGTATATTATGTCTGAGAAGAAAAAATGTTAATCCTGCTTTAAATATGCAATTTTTACACAGCGCCGGAAGGAGGTAACGGACGAAGAGAAAGCAAGACGCTTGAAAAATACGTACACCGAGCTCGTCATAAGAAGCAGAAAATTGTATTTAGACTATCACGAAAGTCATCCCGGCTTCTTCGCTCTCGTGGTGAGGATGCTTTCATATTTATTCTGGTTTCGTTATTTTTAACATTACTTTAACGGTAACTGTGACACGTTTTCGTTTTCGCACGCATTTGCAGTTGCTCATGGATGATTACACGAAAGCTTTCAGCTTGCTGAACGACTTTATCCACGAGTTGTACGCGGGCCAGCCTTACAGGCAGCCAACATTCCTATCGAGAATAAATCAATTCACGCAGGCGGCAATTCCCGTAGCACTTGAGAACATCCTCGACGAAATCCGAGAGTCAGTAAATTTCTTGCATTATCAAATCTGTACCAGAAATTTAATGTAATTTCTCACTCGCTGCGAATTGCTCGTCTATTTTGCAGAAATTTGTCGACATCAAAACTCCAAAGAAAAACTGTGTTAAAAGTGCGCAAAGATGCACCGCAGAGAAATTTGGCAGACAGTAGTGTCACGATGAGAGCGCGATGAACGCATTTCCGAATTTACAGTAACTGAAAATAAAATCTTGCTGTATATATAATTTATTGCTATATATTATATATTGCTATATCATTATAACAATTGCTATATTATAATTTATGCGTGAAAGAGTTAATTTGCAAGATACTTGATGTCAGATCTTTATAAAAAAAATTGCACAAACCTTGCACTTCTTCGCATTATAAATATTATATATTATTAATATTATAAATATGTCGATTCGATGTCGTATTGGATACGTTTTTCCTTAAGCTATATTTACATGGATCATATATATATATATATATATATATATATATATAAACTAAATAATAAATTAGATATGTTACAAGCAAAATCCACAATCGCGGGAGCGACTTCTCCGAGAGAAATCGCTTCGATTCAGAGTTCTGGTAATTTAAACGAATCGTTACCTGATATAATACATCTTATTCCATCTGCAGTATCTCGTCGATATCCGAGTCTAAATCGGAATATCGCAACTCGCTTGCGGAGTGAGTCTTACGCAGATCCTTATCTTTTAGAGTTCGCGGAGCAGGTTGCGGGAACACGTTAATCTTCGCTGTTGGACTCGTAAAATTCCGGGCAGGATTTTCCGAGACTGGACTCGTGACGCTGGTCGAGCTAAATAAATGACTTCCTGTGTTGTAATTCGTTAAATCGTGCAAGTTTGTGTGTGATCGGAAGATCGTTTCGACGGATCCTATGGGTGGTTTCCTTGCTATGCTCAACTGAAGGAAGAAAATAATATATTGTAATATTGTTTTTTTTTATTATTTACAGGAATTGTAGATAAAGCGTAATCTCACCTGTTCTTGTATCTTCTTCGATATTTCTGCGATCTTATCGCTCTGCGAAGTCTTTAAGATTATATTGCCCGTACTCATGGACTTCTCTTTCTGCAATGCATATTCCCTTCTCTCGGGAGAGCTTTGTAAAAATCATACAAAGTAATTATGTATCCACACACACACAACAAATAAGAATATATAGAATGAAATACGAAATGCCATAAAAATATAAATAAATTAAAAAATAAATGTAATGAATAATTTAATACCTGGAGATATTCCAGTCGCTATTATTTCTTTGAATTTTTTTGTGATCGCTTCCCAGCGCTGTCGCATCATCTTCTTCTCCATCTTCCAAATCGAACAAGACCTTTTTCTTCACTAAACTGCCGACTGATCCGCTCACTGACTTCAGGACACTTTTATTGTTCTTCAAAGATACTATCGAATCTTCCTGCTGCACGACTGCGTCATCCGACTCGTTATGTTCGGAGAACTTTGTTGCCACCACCTGCTTCCTGCTGATCGGGGAACCCGCTTTACGCGCACTGGCATCCGATACGGTCACCTTCGTAATCTGTTTTACGTCTTCTCGAGACTCGATGGAGCTCACAGAGGAAGTATCCCGATTTCTATATCGATCGGAGATCGATCTTGGATGCGGAACCACCTTCGGACTATGAATATCCATTCCATTTCGTTTCAACGGTGATTCGCGAGTACTCTCAAACGTGTCGCTGTCTTTATATTTTTTCGGAAGAAGTTCAATCTTTTGTTTGAGACGCAATTTCGACGGCGTCATATTTTCGGTCTTCTGTGCAGGCATATGTTCATCTAAAAAAAGATTATTTATTATTATTATCTGAACGTACTCTTTTATCTATCTAAAAAATTATATATTTTAATATTAAATTAATATTAAATTTAATTATAAAATTGTTATATATTTAGGTATAATATATAAATATATGTTATATACATATATTTTCTTCTAGCTTCAAGATCAAAATACAATTACCATTATCTTTATGGCTGCCAAACGCCTTCAGGGCCTTCGATTTGACGCGAGTGACCAGCTTATCCAACGGAGACTTCTTCGCGACCAATCCCGAGTCTTTCGTCGATATTCTCTGAAGAACATCTTCAAGAATCTTCTGCTTTATTTGATTGTACCGATTTAATTTCTTCGCGTTGATATTCTGCTGATGCCTCACAATCTCCATCTTCTGCTTGAACGTCGCCGCGGGTATACCTTGCCATTCCGGATCGATTCCTAGATCCCTCAACCGGTTGTTGAACGCATTCCTCGCGTCTTCCTGTATCGACGATCTTCTGATGTTGGAACACTTGATCACGGGCGTTTCGTACTTTTTTACCGTGACGTCATCGGTCACCGTAACGCTCTCGCTGTCGTCGGATTCGGACTGCGTCATCGACGAGGACGACAACTCGGACTCCGTCGCGGAACTCACGCTGCGCCTCTCCAGGAAGCCGAGTTTTCGATTGCTCTTCATATCGTCCGAGTGCAACGTTCCTCTTCTTTCAACGTTTCCACTGATATCCACGCGCTTTTTACTCATACTGTCAATATTTTCTTTGGTAGTGCAGATCTTACTTGCACGATCGTTCGTTTCGTTCACGTCGCGGAACGTGTCGTTGTGCTTCGCTCGATCCTTCGTTTTTCTAGCGTCTGGCTTTCCCGAGTTTCTCGGATTAATTTGCACTAGATCGGTGATGAACTTCTTGCTATCGCGCTTGCTATTTACGTCGTCCTTTTTGCCAGACGCGTAATTGCTTTCTGCCACGATTGACGTCAGTTTATCGCTGTACTCTTGGCTAGACCCGCTGCCGACGTCCTCGATGACCATCTCGCCGTTTCCAGCGCTGTACGAGCTCCTGTAACGTCCCTCGCCGTCGTTGTAACTGCTCACGCTGCTGCGTTTCAGTTTCACTAACGGTGACTCGTGGAATCCAACTCGTTCCACCGTGTCCTTCTCCCTGTGATTCCGCAGACTGATCTGCGTCTGGGAATTATTGATCTCGCGCGACAAGCTGTTCAACTGCTTCCTCTGTTCCACCAGCATGCTCGACTGGTCCATCGACAGCCTCTCCAAGTCCTCCACTTTGGACGCGTACTCGGATTTTATACGATCGGCCACTTGCTGGGTCCCTCTCAGTTCCGTAGTCAGTCTCTCAATGTCCTGACGATGTTGCGTCTCCATGTCTCCTATTTTGGCTTTCCAGTAGTTCTCCTGCGTCTGTAGCTTCACCTGCATATTCTCTATGCCTGGGGTTAACTAAAAAATAATTTTTTAATTAACAAAAAGTGATATAATGTGAATGTGAATACATAATATTGAAAAAATATATGAGAATGTATTGAAACATCTCATATAAAAAATTTAAAGATTTTAGTTAATTTACTTTGCACAAAGGCACGAATTTCTCTTCTTACCCTTTCGAGAAGCTGGCTTCTCAAATTCTCAATTTCCTTCTCCTGCTGACTGATCAGGGTCTTTATGTTTGCTTCCAAAATACTGTCATTCATCGTGTGATTTTTTTCCCGTAACGCCTGCAAAGATCCAGCATCGTGAAGCAATTCATAGTAAACGCAAAGTTCATCAAATTAACAATTCGATCAACTCAAATTAATAATTTGATTGTGATTTGTTTCCGAACTATTTACGTTTAATTTTTGTACCCACGTGTATCTCGTTAAACAACATGTTCTTTAAACTTCCGATATCCTCCTGATATCTCCTTTGCTCTTGTAATCTTTCGAGTTTGCTTATGTCGTTTTCATTTCTGCTGACGTATTTATTTTCCTCGTTGTCTAGCAGCTTGACAGACTCGTTCCTTATCACTCTTTCAGTCTGATTGAGCCTCTCCTTTAGCGTCTTTATCTCGTTGTGCAATTTTTCCGTCTCTACTCGATAGTGCTCGTGCACCGGAGAAGTAGATACACTCATGTCTGATACGTATGGATGCTTACGCGCTATATGTGCGTTTACAAATATGGCACGCACAAATGTCTTTGGACAGTGTGGACACTGTGTATAAAATTTGCGATTAAATATTTACGCAAACAAAAATACACACACACAATAGCCAATTTGTAGATTTTATAATTATTTTATTATTTTAATATTTATAAAAATGTTTTATTGTGCAGATTTGAAAAAGTATATCAATACGTTGCTTTACCTTATAAATTTCTCCGCTGGGAATCTCACCGATGCTCGTTTCAATCAGTTTACGTTTCTCTTTTGACCTTTCCTTCAGATTCTTTATAGTGTCCTCCAGAGTAGTGATCTCTTTCTTCATGCTAACGTTTTGCTCGATCTTCTGTCTCAATTCATCCTTCAATATTACTACACTGTGATCTAAGTACTGTTTGCAATACAACAGGTATTCGACCGACAATTGCGCGAGTCTGAACAACTTGACGAAGCTAGGATCCAGGATCTTGACGTCGTACTCGCCCTCCAAGCAGTAGTCGATGACGTTGTTGATATTCTCATCGATGGTCGAGAAATCTCTCTCGCGTACGACTCTGTCTATATCCAGAACACCTGTGCAACAAATAACAGAAAAATCAAATTAACATTAATTTCTAACTAAAGGCAAACTACCAAAATAATAAACAATGAGAATATGAAGGTAATAAAGAAACAACAAGCAAGCAAGATTGGCGTCCAATTGTGCAAACATACTTATGCGATTCCAGTCAACTCGCACCCTGGATCCGTGCATGTTAAAGTAAAATCCCGACTCGCGGGCCAATTTCGGGAAATCGTGGCACCAATTGGTGCCG